>NW_003314282.1:1295186-1513410 GCF_000143415.4 Selaginella moellendorffii | reverse complement strand
ATTAAAAATTTATATTTATATTATTATTATTTATTTCTTATCTTTCTCAAAACACATATAATTTAGATAGGTTTAATTAAAATCATTTATGCATATTTTTAGCATTGAGTGTTTGTTTCCCATAATTTTACATTTGGTGATATTGAGGAATATAATACTAATTTACAATTATTTTGCAAACTAAGAAAAGTTGGTGTAATACAATTTGGTTGTGGTGTACAATATATATTTATTGACCATTCAACTATATTTTTTTCTGAATACAATACCAAATTACCATCATTTTGTAATCTCAAATAACATGATGTAATAACTTTTTTAATAGTGAAAGTTTGCCATAGTTTATATTCTCCTTTATATAAAATTAAATTGCAATTTAAATGTAAAAATAAGAATATTTTTGAATTTGGGGATGATAAGTATTCATTTGTTAATAAAGTATGATGAGGTTTATTTTTAGAACCACTATATAGAGTACTTTTAAATATATTACAATCCATAAGAGATTGGAAAGTTAATATGTTGTTAATAATGTTATCTCGCTCAGATGAACCATCACGGCTATAATAAATTTGATATGATTTACTTGTTATAATTGCATAATTTGCAGCTGCTTGTAAAATTTTAAAAGAGTATTGAGCTAATAAATTTCTGAACCCTTCATAAATTGTATGCCCTTTTATTATTTTATTTGTACTTCCACTTGATGCACAACTTTGAGATTTTCCAGTAAATCTTGATAATTTTATAACTACTACTCCTATTGATAAAGGTATTGTAATAGCATGTGACCAAGTTTCTGAAAAATCATCTTTTCTACCAATATTTGAGATAATAGAATCTATAGCATTTATTATTGTTTGCATATCAATACCACTTGTGCTTCCTTCAAATCCAAATTCGAGTAAGGTACCTTGGATTTCCAAAGGAACTACCAAAGAAATTAACATATAAATAAGGTGCCTCACCATTATAAAGTCCACAATTAAAAGTTAATTAGAAACATCTCTAACCCTAAAGAGATTATGTCATTGTGTTATTGCAATAAAGCCGAAATGGTTTGCCACGATAGTCTTCCATAGTCTCCTTGGTCTTTATGTTTCTTCTGGATTAAGTGAAGAGACAAACCTCCAAGCCTCCTTTCCCGTACACGTTGGTCTGGACGACGTACGGCACGAATTTAATCCACGTGGCACCCGAAGGGAGAGGGGCATAGCATTACGGTGTCACACAGCAATAATCAGTCCAGCCAGAGTAACGTCGTCCAAGCAAGAGCTTGCGGCTCAAAACGCATAGCGTTGGCGTCTGGAAAGATCCCGTAGTCGCCACTCATCGACACCAAGAACTCGTAGCCAGGTATGAGCAGCCCTCCACTGGCTGCATGCGTGAGGGATGGTGTCAAAGCTGGGAGCTATACCCTTCAAGGAAAATGAGCCGCAATCGCGTCCGAGGAGATTGAATCCTTTTCCAAAAGACCGCTGCTGTCTCGTGGGAGTTAAAATTAGATTACAATTGAAGTTCCAAATTCGATGGCGGTGGTGGCAGCGGCGCTGCGGGCAGTGGGCGGGTGGGCGGGCGGTGCTGGGCTGGGGCTGTGAGGCTATCACTGTTGCTTATGACTATGACTATGACTATCACACCAAAATGCAGCTGCGTCGGAACACCATGTCGGAGGAGATGGCATTGAGCTGCTTGGAGCAAATCACTTGTCAAGGCGTTGTCAAAACTCCTTCCAAGTACGTGTGTACACTGAGAAACAAACCAGAGCTCAGCAGTCACACGAACCTGATCAAGTAGCAAATCATCAAGGAGAAAAGTGGATCATCGGCATGCATCCAAGTTTTCAAAGTGGCCACCATTCCCGCCAGGTTTGCTCGTCTCCCACCACTGCAACGACAATGTAAATCACTAATCGATGCAAACCGCTTCACTATCTGCATATCGAGCAGCACTAAGTTGAACGAGAAAGAAAACAGAAGAAAAACTCACCTGAGATCAATCGCCTGCAAGCGAGCATGTTTCCAACAACACATAGAATTCCTATAAAATGCTGGATGGAGAAACACGAGCTGAATCAATAGAACAATCGAAGAGCAACTGAACATACTCACTAGCCATACGTTGCCTGGTTTCTCTCCTTAGAGTCGAGCCAGTAAACTTGAGCGTCTTTTCTCCTCCAATACTGCTGGAGTTCCCAGTTTTCAAGATGAAAGAACTCCTTCAACGCCGTTGGTGGACATGCTACAAAAACAAACACATCACACTACTCAAAGAGGGTAAAACTTGACTGGTATCTAGACACACCTCAGGAAAGTTTAGGATTTGGCTTCCCGACTGCAAAAGTGTATGACTTCTTTCTTGCGCTCTTCACCATTTGCTACATTTTGTATAGATCCAACTGCCAGGAAGACCAGGTGTTAGAGAAATGCCAACTAACATCGAGCGATTAAATAGTACCTACAACCGAAGTCGATATTGAAATCAGGCGACTAAAAGGCTTCGTAACTTCGCCACAAAGTCGAGCTCTGACTGGACATGCGATCACAGGATTATCTCTCACAAGAACAAACTCCATGTAATTCTAGAGAGATTGAGGGAATGAGGAACTTTACTGGTCGGGTCGCATCCATATAGTACCAAAATCGATTAGCGGCAGAAAGAATCCAGAGGACGAGCGCGATGCGATCGGGAATGCACATTCCAGCCACCGATCAGCAAGCGCCACAGCAGAGCGTCATCGCGCCATCGATCGCACCAGAGCTCGTACAGCTCGAGCGCTTGTGTGTTATACCCAGCATCGTGGTTGTTCCTCCTCTGTATTGCATCGAAGATGGATCTAGCAGGCTCGAGCTCCCCACACTTGGCGTAGAGATCCACCAGAGACGTTCCAACGAGCTCGACCATCCCAGTGGAAGCAACTCGAGCATGGATAGACTTGCCACTCTCCAAGTCTCGCAGCTCCGAGCATGCCTCGAGAACGCTCGAGAAAGTAAAGCTATCCGGCTGGGCTCTCTCAAGACACATCCTTGGAGAGCTTCCCAACTATGCCCAAACTTTGCCAGGATTTGCCTAATCCAGGCATTTTCTCAACATATGGCCATAAGTTCTTGTCACAATCATGTGGGTGAACTACTCGGTGCTAACAAGACAAGCAAAATCTAGTTACCAAATACAACTTTTGCATATAAAACAATGTTAGACTTAAAACAAGAGTGGTGTGCATAAACGAAAGCTAAACAATGACAAGGATTTGGAGCTTCAAGCTTGTTCTTCAAACCTCGCATGTTTTCTCGCATTGCTCTTCATGCCTGGCGATCGATCAATCGTTATTTGTGGAGTTCCAGGAGGCAGTCCCATTCAGGAACGTGTTCTAATCCTTTGGGGCATCAGCAACAGCAACAAGCTAATAAACATGTTGGCCTGACACTCAGGTAGAACTCTTTTAATTCTGGGATTTCCTGCTTGGTAGAGAGTTTTTCTGAGAATTTCAACTTCAAGGATTGGGATTTAAGTCATATAATTTCCAATATAACAACCTTGTAAAATATCTTGGGCAGAATGTCAAGAGCATCTGCCCTGATCCTCTAATTTAGCTCAATAAACTGAAATAGAAAAGAAGCATTATTAAAAGTAAAAAGGTATGGCAATGTGATCAAAGGTGCATCTTTTATTTACTCATGTTCAGATATTTTATTTGCTTTCAATTGCACACAAAATTAGTATGAATATGATTGCTTATAATAACAATTGAAACATGATTGTGTGCATTATAATATTGACATCACTGCAGGGACATGTCATTGCACAAACAAAAGTGTGCAATTATGTCATCTCCTTTTTTTTGAGTGATTTGATTCCAATTTACAACTCATGGAGCTTGGTATGTACAAGAAAGCATAAAGCATTTTAAAATCTTGTTGTGGGTACATTTCTACGGTTTTTATGGCTCCTCGAGATTTTCTGGCGGTGGAGACACAAACCGATCGCATACATGCCACAACTCATCCGGGAGGGATCCCACAAAGAAGTTTGTGCTGATATCCAGGATCGGTTGCCAGTGACGTCGAGCTGCATGAGATTGCCACACTGCTGCAGTGTTGTAACTGAGCAGTGCACATTGAGGTCAGTGAGGTTGGAGAGATTGCCGATGCTGGCTGAGATCTCACCAGAGAGGGAATTTTCAAAGATCTGGAGTGAGTCTGGGAGGCTGGGTGTTGGGCTGGGGCTGCTCCAATCCAGCTGCTGCAGTACCACTAGGGAGAAGATCAATGGAGGACGTGTAATATTGGAAATAAGCAGATGTGAATTTTCATATGTGGTTGTATGCAAATATAAGGATTGTGATTCACACAAACACATATATGTTTTATCTTGCAAAATAATTGAATTGCTGCCCATCCTAGGTACCTTTGGGAGGTGTACCTCCCCCTAAAACATTTTTTTTTTAAATCAAGATATAAAGATTCTTAATAAGGGTTTAGAACTTTAAATTAAAATTTTAATGTAAAAAACAAATATAAAGTTCATTTTAAATACTTTTATACAATATTATATCATTTTTAATCATATAAAGAAAATAAAAATAAAGAAAAAAAGCTAGATAAAGTTATAATTTATTTAATATTTTAATAATAAAATACATTTAATACAAAGTTAGCTAGAAAATGCTGTCTGCATTTGTTTTATTTTTATTTTCCAAGATTAAATTTAAAATAAAATTTATATATAATGAATGACAGTAATAAAGTTGCTTTCACTAAACTAAGAACATTTTAATACATATTATATAGATAACTACTAAGATAACAATTTTTAATAAAATAAATTTTATAATTGTCTTATCAATTAGTATAAAATAGTATTATGACTGTATGATGCATGCAACAACAAATGGCTTTCTTAGTAGTGGTATTATTTCTATTTAGTATTATTTATTCATCCAATTGACTAATAAATATAAACATGTTAATAATTTATAAATATAAGATTAATCCAATTGTAATAGATGATAGAATAAACTAAAATATACTAGGAAGTGTTTATGAAAATGAATAAATTATAAACATGTTTAAATAGAAACCATTAAATGATAGAATATCCTAGAATATTCAAGTATAGTCTAGTATATCCACTACCACCTCAGTCCCCTTATAGGTTTTTTTAAGTAAAATAAAACATATTTAGAAAAAAAATAAAGTTTAATGTTTATTACTATTTATTTATTTCTTATCTTTCCCAAAACACATATAATTTAAATAGCTTTAATTAAAATTATTTATACATATTTTTAGCATTAAGTATTTGTTTCCCACAATTGTCCATTTGGACAATTGTGTCCATTCCTCAACATTTGGTGATATTGAGGAATATAATACTAATTTACAATTATTTTGCAAACTAAGAAAAGTTGGTGTAATACAATTTGGTTGTGGTGTACAATATATATTTATTGACCATTCAACTGTATTTTTTTCTGAATACAATAAAAAATTACCATCATTTTTTAATCTCAAATAACATGATGTAATAACTTTTTTTATAGTGAAAGTTTGCCATAGTTTATATTCTCCTTTATATAAAATTAAATTGCAATTTAAATGTAAAAATAAGAAAACTTTTGAATTTGGGGATGATAAGTATTCATTTGTTAATAAAGTATGATGAGGTATATTTAGAACCACTATATAGAGTATTTTTAAATATATTACAATCCATAAGAGATTATTATGTTGTTAATAAAGTTATCTCGTTCAAATGAACCATCATGGCTATAATAAATTTGATATGATTTACTTGTTATAATTGCATAATTTGCAGCTGCTTGTAAAATTTTAAAAGAGTATTGAGCTAATAAATTTCTGAACCCTTCATAAATTGTATCCCTTTTATTATTTTCCACTTGATGCACAACTTTGAGATTTTCCAGTAAATCTTGATAATTTTATAACTACTACTCCTATTGATAAAGGTATTGTAATAGCATGTGACCAAGTTTCTGAAAAATCATCTTTTCTACCAATATTTGAGATAATAGAATCTATAGCATTAATTATTGTTTGCATATCAATATCACTTGTTCTTCCTTCAAATCCAAATTCGAGTGAGGTACCTTGGATCTCCAAAGGAACTACCAAAGAAATTAACATATAAATAAAAGACACTAGTTGGTGCCTCAGTATTATAAAAAGTAACAAATCTACAATTAAAAGTCAATTAGAAACATCTCTAACCCTAAAGAGATTATTGCAATTAAGCCGAAATGGTTGGAGACATGGGTTTTTTCTTGGATTAAGTGAAAAGAGTTTGACGGCATGGATTTAATCCACGTGGCATCCGACGTGGCGCGGTGAATTTGCGAAAAATTGCCAACTGTTCCTATATATAATTGGCTCACTTTGTCACCACCAAAAATAATATTCGTTCGTTTAACGCATGTCGAAAGCTTTGTGGACGATAGCAATGCCCATCACGGTGTCACATATCAATAATCAGTCCAGCCAGCTCCTTTCGCACCACTTTGCTGGAGAGTAACGTCGTCCAAGCAAGAGCTTGCGGCTCAAAAGGCATAGCGTTGGCGTTTGGAAAGATCCCATAGTCGCCACTCATCGACACCAAGAACTCGTAGCCATGGCTGCATGCGTGAGGGATGGTGTCAAAGCTGGGAGCTATACCCTTCAAGGAAAATGAGCCGCAAGTAGCAGAAGTCGCAAGCATCGCGTTCGACGAGATTGAATCCTTTTCCAAAAGACCGTTGCTGTCTCGTGGGAGTTAAAATTAGAGGTTTTTGCTAAGTCAAATTTTCTAATTGAAGTTCCAAATTCGGGTGACGGTGGTGGCGGCGGCGTTGCAGGCGGTG
Organism: Selaginella moellendorffii; assembly: GCF_000143415.4. NCBI lineage: Eukaryota > Viridiplantae > Streptophyta > Lycopodiopsida > Selaginellales > Selaginellaceae > Selaginella > Selaginella moellendorffii. Next base: position 1,506,554 of record NW_003314282.1, on the reverse strand, counting down.
CTGGGCTGCTGCGGCCGGTGGGCGGGCGGTGCTGGGTTGTGAGGCGAGTGGTCACATGACTATCACACCAGTTGCAGCTGCGTCAACGAGCAAATCATCAAGGAGAAAAGTGGATCATCGGCATGCATCCAAGCTTTCAAAGTGGCCACCATTCCTGGCAGGTTTGATCGTCTCGCCTCGCACTGCAACGACAATGTAAATCACTAATCGATGCAAACCGCTTCACTATCTGCATATCGAGTCGAACGAGAAAGAGAAAAGAAGAAAAACTCGCCTGAGATCAATCGCCTGCAAGCGAGCATGTTTCCAACAACACATAGAATCTCTATAAAATGCTGGATGGAGAAACACGAGCTGAATCAATAGAACAATCGAAGAGCAACTGTAAGAACTAACATACTCACTAGCCATACGTTGCCTGGTTTCTCTCCTTAGAGTCGAGCCAGCAAAATTGAGCGTCTTTTCTCCTCCAATACTGCCAGTGTTCCCAGTTTTCAAGATGAAAGAACTCCAACGCCGTTGGTGGACATGCTACAAGGACAAACACATCACACTACTCAACGAGAGTAAAACTTGGCGACTTACCTCAGGAAAGTTTAGGATTTGGCTTCCCGACTGCAAGAGTGTATGTCACCATTTTCTACATTTTGTATAGATCCAGCTGCCAGGAAGACCAGGTGTTAAAGAAATGCCTCGAGCGTTTCCCATGCCGACAATGTGTGCATCCTTTATGCTCGATTAAATAGTACCTAGAACCAAAGTCGATATTGAAATCAGGCAAATAAAAGGCTTCGTAGCTTCACCACTCAGTCGAGCTCTGACTGGACATGCGATCACAGGATCATATCCCACAAGAACGACCTCCATGTAAGTCTAGAGAGAATGAGGGAATGAGGAACTTTACAGGTCGGATCGCATCCATATAATCCGATCTGGGAGCTCCTAGTACCAAAATCGATTAGCGGCAGAAAGAATCCAATACCGACGAGAGGACGAGCGCGATGCGATCGGGAATGCACATTCCAGCGGCAAAATGCGGTCCAGAGCCATTGGATGCGACACTTGAGTCGCATCTAACGACACACGTTGCAGTAGCGCCGCCGCTCCTGCGGAAATCTTCGCATGTATCACAAAAAATTGCCCTTATAAAGTAAGTTCCATGTGTGATCACCCTGGCAGTTTCACTGCAACCATGTACGCTTAGAATAAGTGTAGCTATCAAGCTTTTGAGTGCCTTTCAAAAGAAAAAGCTCGTACAGCTCGAGTTATACCCAGCATCGTGGTTGTTCCTCCTCTGCATTGCATCGAAGATGGATCTAGCAGGCTCGAGCTCCTCACACTTGGCGTAGAGATCCACCAGAGACGTCCCAACGAGCTCGACCAACCCAGTGGAAGCAACTCCGGATAGCTTTACTTTCTCGAGCGTTCTCGAGGCATGCCCGGAGCTGTGAGACTTGGAGAGTGGCAAGTCTATCCATGCTCGTGGCCATATGTTGAGAAAATGCCTCGATTAGGCAAATGCTGGCAAAGTTTGGGCATAGCTGGGAAGCTTTCCAAGGATGTGTCTTGAGGGAGCCTAAGTTCTTGTCACAATCATGTTGTTGGCCTGGGTGAACTACTCGGTGCTAACAAGCAAAATCTAGTTACCAAATACATCTATAAGATTGACCAATGTTTGTTCTTCACAATGTGAAGTCATTGATGATAGTGTTGGATGCTGGAAGTATCATTGAAAACGTGGAGAAATATAGCTGAAGATTTTTGGTGTTTTCCAGTATACTTAAAACGTGACATAAAATCTAGCAAGGGACAAACGAATCGAATGATTCATTTGAATCCATTAATCTACTTACTTTTGTATATGAATGTGATTCCTTTCCCAATATTCCTTTTACACCGACGTGGAACATTGACGTGTGACGTGGATACCAGGCGCAGCAATCCAGCGTCGGTGCCAAGCGCAACATCCACTTCACGGTAGGGAAATTTTGCAAAGATGTAGCTAGATTTGGGCTTCCTGTCTCGTATCTCTCGCAGGCTTCCACAAGATTCTTTGGGAAGAGAGACTTGTTGAGGATAAAGAATGGGTTTCCAGGTCGGGAAGAGGTCCGCATCACACTGTCAAAGCTTAAAATGGTGCCACTTCCTTGGTTGGTCCTTGGGAGCCCGAGTCACCAATCAGCCAGTTCCTAGTCTGCCATCCTCATCTCTTCAGAGAAGCAGCCTAGCAGCTTACCGCTGATAAGAATGCTGTGGCTAAGACAATAAGTCTAGTGGAACATCTAGAGTTTTTAATGGACTGTTGGAAACTCCCATAAAACCATTAATTTTACATAATGTAGTTGTTAATGATTTACTATCTCTTCATATTTATTGGAGTATATTTGCCACCACTATCCATCATAGGATCTAAACCTTAGACCTCTACTCATGAAAAAACGGGAAATATTCCTTGATACCCTCAAGAACTCTAATTCACTCGCCTAGAGAATATCCTTTGATACCCACATAAATGGGCATCTGGGATCTAGCTTAGATGCCTATGGATTAGGGTTAGACTAGATTAGTCCTATAAAAGTAGATTTTTTTAAAAATTATGTTTTAATATAAATCATTTTTGTTAGTAATTTGTGTTATCTTCCCTTCCCTTGACAATAAGCTTCTCAACAGTTTAAGCACTTTAATAAGTGATGGCTTCTCTGGATCTTCTTCTTCAGGTTTAATTAAATCTTGATGTGAAAGTCATGCTAAACATTGGAGAAATCCAATATAGATTTTCACTCATAGCTTTAGCCTCAGTAAGTTCTTAAGCACTAATAACAACTTTTTAGTTCTAAGTTAATGAATGATACCAATACAATTTTATGGCATGTGGTTTGAGTTTTGTGGTTCCTCAACTAAACTAGATTTTGGATGTTGTAGTATATGTGGTCATAGGATAAAATATAGATATACTATCAATATAAATAGAGATAAAATAACCACTAAAGGCTCTTTTATCAATTAATTACCTTCTCCAATTACCTTAAGGAGATACATAAAGTGTGCTACATAAGAAAATGGCACAAGTTGATTAATGGTTACTTGAGTAAGATATATTCCTACCTCTAAAATTGAAATTATATATATTGAGCATTTATAAATATGTTCTTCGTCTTATTTATTGACAAAGACTATAGTATAGGTGGATAACTAGTTGTCTTCTATATATAACTATTTTATATTATTATAATAAAGTTTTGGAACTTTAAAGAATAAATAAGGATAAAATAATTATTAAAGACTCTTTCAGTAAAAAATTATTATTTTTAGTTGGTTTAAGGGGAGAGAGATAAAATACATTACAAATGCCATATAACTTGATCAATATATGGGATTGATCATATCTCTTCTTATTAAAATGTCTTTTTTTTGGTTTTCCATCTTTTTTAAAAGAGTTACTTTCTTTTCTAAGATTTTGATTTTTCATTCAACACTTCACTAGCATATTAGGCAATACTAATTATGAACACATTGCAATCCACAATTTGTAGCAATTATGCCAAGGCTCCAAGTCAATATCTACTTATGCATCTGAATTCTAAATATTTATTATTGATATTTTATAGGACAATGCAGCTCTCAAGAAAATTTTTTGTCTTGACCTTCTTGAGGATGTCAAAGATTTCATGTTTTCTCACCCAAATTCAATATCTCTTACAATAACTATTAATCTTGTTATTTGGTGTGACAATTGTTTGCAAGAATGTCAATGGCACCTCTTTAATGCTAAACAATAACAACAAATTGAGAATAGCCTTTATATATATTATAAAAATGCAAACCACCTTCAAGAGTAGTGTTCTTATCTTCCACCTCATCCTTATGCTTATGCAATGGATATTACATTTATGATTCTAGTAAACGTCAATGTTTAATGAATTAAAGGTTATTTGACTAAATAATTTCTTTTCTCTTCTTCATTTTAGTTCTAGATCCAAGCCCTTCTACATCATCAATTGTCTTCAATCTCCTAGCTCTAATTTTCCTTTTCAAGTTTTAGACGACTATAATACCAATGCAAACTTCATTGATAGAGAGTTTGCAATTTTTCATAGCATTCTCTTTTGACAAATATAACATTCAAGAAAGTGGTGGATAGTTGAAATACCTATTATGGGCTTATCATTCATGAGATTAAATTGTTGGGGATGATAATATTTATAGTTGTAAACTCATGAATTTAGACTTTCTGACCTAAGGATGCTTAACCTTTCAAGACCCTTAATTGATTAGGAAAAAGGATACACTTTGGTCTTTCTTTATATATTTGAATCTCTATAGATAATTTCTTGAGTTGTTTTTTTTTTGTTATTTATAATCCACCACACTTCCTTACATGTTCATACTTTGGTAAATGGAAGATAAAAGTCACAGATCTCCCAAAAGCTTTACTCTCTTGACACCTTACCCCTTGAGTCAAGCCCAATTGAACTAAGTGAGATTGCTAAGTATCAATATTAATATATAGTATGATTCCCTAAATCAATCAACAAAGTTTGATATATAGTAAACTTGGTTTAGTAGTGTCCAAAACAACTAGTCTTCTTGTTTGAACTCACATATTGCAATAGTTAACAACTTTTGTAGTTTGTAATATAATATCCATTAAAAATTATGTGGTTGTAATAAAAACTTACTTATGATCATATACATGAGTGCCCATAGTTACCCACCCTTTAACATGATAACTAAAGTCAAAGTATACCCAAGAGTTTTGGAGGTCTCCTCCTTGTTGCATCTTATGGACAAAGTCCACACCATTACCAAGTCCTTTGGTTGACATTTTCATCCCATGACAATGCTGCTTTGCTTCATCTCTTACTTGAAATGGAATAAAGATCTTTGGAAGAAATCAATTTTTACATGTTGTGCCAAGTATTGAATGCTACTGAACTCATCTTTATTTGGTCAAAGTTCACTCTAAACTTTATAAACCCAACATCTCAGCCTACATACACAATATTGTCAATAAGTAGAGAAACCATTAGAAGCAATTCAATGTTAAGTACCTTCGATCATCTTTAATATTTTCCATGCAATTGAATAGATCTTTAAGCTCCTTCTCAGTCAAATGTTTGCAACTACCATTTGATTTTGAGAAAAGCTCCTTTGCCATGATATCTTTAACAATCAAATGTGTAGTCGATTTGGGGGTTTTCATTGTTCTTGACCTCTCCTCAATCATTCGTCAAAACTCCTCACAATCTCATCTACTTTTCCCCAATGGAACATCATGTCTGTAATATTCACAGTGTATACCCAGCCTTATGTACTTGGTGTTGTGAGCCGACAGTAGTACACTTTGCAACTACATGTTTCTAAGCAAATCAAATGTTGTTTACAGTATAAGCACCTCAACAATCTTGCTTCACCTTTTTTTTTGTATGTGGTCTCCTGCATGTACTTACAAACTCTTGCATCTTTGGGTAAGGTTGTGGCGATTGTTCCCATCCAATCTTGTGTGTTTATTTTTTCTATAGTATGGTAGAAATTGCAAAAGGAGTTATCACAAGATATTATGCTTGCACACCGTGAAGTTGTCATGTATTTTGAAACTTTGTTATTGTTGTCTTCTCAGTTTATGTCCAACAATGTCCATCCAAAGGATGCTCCATTCCTACCATGCCTGAGGTTGGCAATGTTGCTGCTGGCAACTCAAAAACTACATACCTATTGTATTAAAGGGGCAACTCCTTTACTCTTTCAATTTCATTGTAATAAATGTTAGTGTTTTGGCACTTAATCATCATTAATATAGGAATTATTCCACTGAAAGTGCCACTTTTTTTGCATATTGGTGCTGAATTATCATAATTATTTATTTTAAACCGATGACAGTTTTACTATCGTAGTTATAATTAATGTATTGAGCATCAATTTGAATGAGTGGCCAGGATTCTTCCTACCAATCTAATATCCCTTGATTAGTGGCATGATTTAGGTTTAGGAGGTGGCCAGAAAGGGTAAGGCACTTAGAGTTCTCTTGCACTCAATGGTTCCTCACAAGATAAGGAGTTTTGTTTTCTCACCCAATATAGAAAGATGCAAAAATGCTAGGAAGAAGTGTGCAAGGAAGATGTTACAAGAATAGAGGGAGGGTATTGGTGAGGGAAACATTTGTTCTGCTCAATCACCTTCTCGCCCACCTCCTCCTTTATTGCCATCTCATTCTTTTACTCCTCATTTGACTTCATATCATTCTTCTCTTCTATCGCCTTCTTAGCAATCTCCTCTACCTTCATCTTTGCATCCTCATAATTCTCATCTTCCATCACCTTTCATTGTTTGTTATGCCTTCTTTATTTGCATTGCCCTCTTTACCCTCTTCTTTAGCGCTGCCCTCTTCATCTGCTTTACCCTTTTCATTGATTGTTGTAGCATCCAAGGACATTCTTCCTAAGTCAATAGATGGAGAAGATGTAGGGAAGACAAAGATAAGTAGCGTGAAGAGTGGCTCAATTGCTAAAAAAGCTATGACTCCTTTAGTTGATGATTCGTTTTTGTAGAGATGCTTTGTGAGGAAAGTTTTTTAATGTAATGAAGAAAATCAAGATTCATCACAATAGCAAACCTCTTTTATTTAAGCAACTAAATTTTCTATTATATTTTAACCACACCTTCAACCACTTGGAGGAGTATCATTCACAACCTCTATAAATCTTATTCCCAACTTAGGGACATGTTAGCCCCATGAATGGCATCTATGCCACTCAGCCTTTACACTTGGTTCAAGTGCTTCACATGTTTAATCCCACTATAGACACCCAAAGGTACCATTAACATATTAGCCCGTTACAAAGTCATATTCATTCACCTTTGTTTCATTGGTAGTCTAAAACCACTCATACCATAGGCCTATCTCCCAAAGACTAGGCTATCCATCCATGAGTGGTCATCCCTTGATCACACCTTAGCACCCTTCGGATGCCTAGAGACAAAGAGAACACCTTTTTCTAATATCCCTCAATCGCTCCCCACCAAGTTCCATTCTGTTTATGGTAGTGCTCACCAACATTGCCACTGAGTTAGGGCCCAAAAGCCAAACCACTAAGTCCTATTGACCTTTGGGACTTCCTCACTACATAACCATGCCCTTAGTCACTGTACAAGAGGATTATTCCTTTTCCTTTCCACACTCTAGGACTTTGGAATAACATTTTGAAACACCATGACTCTACATGAGCCTCATGAGTACTCTCTTCACCTTCCACCTTTGAGTGCCCTAGTTATGTGGCTAGAGTAAGGTTCTAATAAGCCATGCTAGGTATCTAAATAGGTAGTGCCATTTACATTTGGATTGAAAGCATTGACCATTTGATCTCCTAGGGGAGTTCAAGCTAATTTTTAAACACTTTATTAAGTTTCCCTACTTGTTCATTTATGTTCACTCTAATCTTGGATTCCTTAGTGGTTATATTATCACCCATTATATGGGTATAACCTTTTTTAATCATACTAGCCTTTCTTAGCCAAATTAGTTCTACTAGAGTCCTCCCTTTACTATCCTTTTAACTCACCAAATCCCTCTATAGTCTATGAGATGATTGCTTTGGGTTTTCACCCTTGGACTCAGACTTAGTTTCAGACTTAGACTTAGACTTGGTCTCCATCTTAGTCTCAGTCTCGGTCTTAGTCTCGGTCATAGTCTCAGTCTTGGCCTCAAGCTCAGACTCAGTTTCCATCTCAAACTCGACCTCAAGCTCTATGTGTTAATTCTCTTGTATCCCTTTTTTAGAGGCTCATTTATTGATTGTTTCATGCTTGTTCCTTAAGCACTTTGTTGGGAGTTCCACTCCCACTTTTAACTTTTCAAGTTGAAACTTTTAATCCAAACATGTTATACTCATTTGGCTTCTATTTTAACCATTACCATATGGCACCCTCTTGGCTCCACTTTGGGGTTTAGAGATTTGTGTCTCACACCATCAATCCTTTGCTTAACGAGGCTGTGTGAAAAGTTTCTACTCTAAATGAGAAGATGATTGACATTTTCTGTTTTTAGGGATATTTCTATGAGAAAGGCAAGTTCATCCTTTCCATCATGAATTAATTGCAGAGAATTACTTATGTGACAAAAGAAATCAAGGCCAAGTGGGATCAATGCTGGGTGGATTAGAACAATGAGTTTGAAAGGGAGTTGGATCAAAATCAAAATTAGAGCTGGCTTAGAGGAATTATATTCCTTGTGTGCAATGGGAAAAAGATTTTTGAAGGCTTGGGCTACTGTGATTAATGGTTTTTTTTTCCTTTTGACAAGGAGAAACATGTCCAAGTGGAAAAACAAGGATGTACTATAGTTATATCAAACCATCCATCATATGAATAAGTAAATCATTTTATATTACTCAGTTTTGAATGGTGTTTTCATGAATCTCTTTGCAACATCAATGAATATGGCATTTGAATAAATGGCTTCCACAACACTCTTTATAGCATTTATCAATTCTACTATGATAATAAAGATATCATAGAAGGAAGGCTTGATGATCAATCATGATCAACAATATGACGTGAAGGGCAAAAAGAGAAATATTTAGTACTTTTTCACTCATTGGTTTATCGCCAAAATCCTTTTCCTGGTATGTGGTTTTAATATCTATTTGTTATGGGATTTATTCTATTTTATTTTATGTTTTCTCTATGAAGAACAAGATTGAAATGACATCATTATCAAAGCCATGGAGAAGATAAAGAACATATCTATTAAAGAAGTGAAAAAGCTAGCCACCTAGAAAGTCTGTAATCGGTATTACACATTGGATGAAGCGTGCCTTAGGAGGAACTAAACAAAGATGGTGACTACTTTTAACTTGAGAAACATAGGATTTCATATAGAAAAACTCTATCACTTGGCAAAGGTAGATTTCCCTTAAGAGGCACATGACTAATGGGTGGTGGACCTCTTGGAGCAGCCAAACCAATAGAAGAATTGAGTGTCAAAGGATGATAATAACTTTTGTCTTTGGTGTGAAAGGTAACATTAGATCACCAAGTTTTTGGAGCTTGCATAAAATAAGGTAAAAAAGGCATTTCCAAATTGTCTCTTTTAGAGGATTACACACCATCAAGCCTTGAGAATGTTCACAAGTACTTTTTATACTACTACTAAACAAAACCACACCAAAGAAGAAGTAGAAAAAGGAAGGACTAGGCAATCCAATACAGATTGTCATTTTAACATGAAAGAGGAATGGTATTAGTGGGCTCCTCAAGATAGTGACATTGAGAAAACTCAACACAAAATAGAAAGCAATGAAGGAGTTCTCAAGATGATAGGAATTAAATTTACAAAGAAGAATAACCTCCATAATTATAGAGTGCACCTTGTACTATGTGTGCTACCTTATAACTACTCTAATGAGAAAGGAAAGATAGAGGGTTGGGAAGTTTGCATGAATGACCTCATCAACCACTTAGTAACTATGGCAAAGAAGATTGTGGATGACAATGGATGAATTGCAATCTTTTATATAGAGGATTGACTGCCAATGGTCTACAAAGAGTGTCACTGGCGATGTGTGAAAATCCATCAATCATACACAATTCTAAGTGACTTTCCATTTGGCTACATAATCGACAGACTTGGCAAAACAAAGGTTAAATTCTCTCGATATTAACATAAATCATTGCAAAAATCAATGATGAAAATGTCTTTGGCAAGACCAAAGGCCTCATCTCCAAGATTTGCCATAGCAGCCTTCTACCACCTCCATGACGAAGGCTTTGAATTTATTTAGGAAAATATGGAGCCACTGTACAACAACGACACCAACATGGTTAGAAGGTTAGAGATAAATCCAACCTTTGGCTTTCTCATATGCTGCACAACACATGAAAAAGGGGTTGTTTTAAACTTTTTCAGTGGCACAAGAAGCACCACAGTTGCCAATAATGGCCATCATATACTATCATTAGAACAAGATCAAGAAGTTGCAAACTATATTAAAAAAAGATGGTTGGAAGAGAAAGAAACTTCAATGCTACAACCAAAGGGGAAGAAAGTGATAAAGACATACAACAAGGAACAGGTTTTCAACCTTAAATTGGTAGAGGAAAATCCATTAGGACTCTGATTAAAATAATGTATGTATATCTTTTGACTAATATAAAGTAATAATTTTTTAAAAAAATATCTATACTATAAAGAAAACATTAGGAAGTACTTATATTAAATGAAAGCAAACCCACACTATAAATGAAACTGGATAAAGCTGACCCACACTATATAATCCACTCATATATTAAACTAGCTCTTCATCTTCATCTTCTTCCGCATCATCTTCATAATAGTAGTTGATATAAGATGTGATAAATTCTTCAGCTGCCCTTGTCTTCCTTGGACGTTCTTGTCCTTTCTCTTCCTCAGAGTTTGAGCTCAAAATTATATATGTTGGAAGATAATCACACTCTACGCATTTAGTACCAAAAGTGTTTATCACACAACAAGACAGCCTTGCTTTGTAGATGAATTGCTTGATCTTGGGAAACAAAATTTTGGCATCGGAAGACAAAGGCTTTGAAGACAAAGCTTTTGGAGACGAAGTCTTTGGAGAAAAAGGCTTTGTTTTTCAGTTCGGTGCTGACCAAAACCGAACTGTTTTCGTCTTGGTCTTTGAAGACATCATCCTGTCTTTGGACAAATGATTTAGAGGTGCACATAAAGAAGTACCTTTTGAAATTGAAGAACTCGAAGGTGGCAAATCCAATCCATGCAGAGAGGGGGGGCCATGACAAAGAGGAAGGGGACCATTCTGGAAATGGTGGGGCTCACCAAGCCCACTGGCGAAGAAGAAGCCATAACTAGAACAAAGAAACCCTAAACACTAAAAATGTGCTGTGTAAAGCTGTGAGTCATCCTTAAACATTGGAAAAACAAAATCAAATCTGCCAATGGGGATTTAGTCATATTTAGAAAACCCAAGAAAACATTCATAGCCTCTAGCTCACAAGATGGTCAAAGTTTGAATTAATTTCATATTTAGGGCTTTTAATGTTACTAAATTCTAAAATATGCATTATATTTATCATCACATATTCCAAATAAATTCGAATATTAAACATGAAAAACCCTTAAAAGGGAAATCCTCACTATCCAGCTAGGCTCCCCCTCTGTAGAGCTGGAGAGCTTCCCAGCTATGCCCAAACTGGGCATGGGCAAAAATCATGGCACTCCAAGACACTGTGTCTCCATCTCCTGAAACAAAGCTCTAGCTTCTTCAAGGCTGCCACCTTTTGCATACATGTTAAATGCTGCTGTTTGCACGACTTGGTCGCTTGTACCACACTGGAGCGATTGAGAAAGAATCTCCTTCCCAAACCGGAGGCCAGAGGAGCTCGCACAAGCGGGGAGAATGGTGGAAAACGTCTGACTCCATCAAGTTCCATCCTTCTCAGGAGCTTAAAAGCTTCAAGAAAATCACTGGCGTGGGAATTTGCTGCAATCGTAGCATTCCAGATGACATGATCTCTGCTGCTCGCCCTGTTGAAACCATCTCTAGCTTCTGTAGTGCTCTTTGCATACGCGCGTTCTGAGAACCAAGTCGGAATCGAGCTACCGGGAAATGATCTGCGGATGTCTAGTTCGGCTGTGCAAGAAAAAAAACCAGTATGGCCGAAAGAAGAACAGCACAATCCCAGAATATTACAAAGGGGGTGAGGCCAGGCTCAACGTCGATCTTCCCAAACAGCTCTATACCATTTTCGAAATGCCCTTTCTTGGCAAATGCTGGTAGCATTGAGTTCCAGGAGATCACATCTCTCACAGCCATGGAATGAAAACACCTCACAAGCTTCGCCCAAAGAGCCAGATTTTACGTACATGCTCACGAGTGTTCTGGATCACCACATCGCAATGCAATCCATGCGCTGGGGTATCGCCCGCCCCTGTCCGAGAGCGCCCACCTTGCAGCACGCACCAGAGACGAACTCATCGGCGAAAGCCCCCTCCATTCCATGAAAGATCTGGAGAGCCTCCCAAGGATGCCCATTCTGGGCATATGCGGAGATCATCATCGTTCAGCTGAAAACGTTCTTGGCGGTGATGTGATCAAAGGCCAGCGGCGCGCTCCGGTACCTGCCATACATCTTCAAGATGATATTCCCGAGCAGCGTGCCCGAATCCTGCCCAGAGTCTCGGACCCGCGCCATGCCTTGTGCATTGCAGGGTCGCGGATGCCTGGATCGAGGCTCGCGTTGTGTGAGGAGCAGTCGATGTCGTTCCCCAAGGCTCGGCATTGGCTGTCCAAGAACTGCACTCATCAATCATGCCTCCCACGATTTCTTGGCAAAGGAGCATTCGATCGCTTCGAGTAGGATTGAAAACTATAAGCTCCCCACGAGAGGATCCTCGTTTGTGGTTTCGATTCCAAGGCGATCGTTGCCATTGGTGGCACACGTATAAGATGGACCCAGAGAAGCTTTTCACAGGATGAAGAACAGGACTGTTTTGTTTTGGAACACGACGACAACAGCATATGCCCAAAGAGGGGAGTTTTTCGAGGGGATCCGAGTCGGTGCTTTCGATGCTAGCGGCGTGCTCCAAGCAGAATGAGATGCCACGGAGAGAAAATCCTCGAGGCGGATCGATCAAGTAAGCTATACGTGCATCCTCCAGACTTGTTCTCACGTTGGGCTGCACTGCAAAGCTTGGAACACTTAGCTCGATGCTCCAGTATGTTCGAGCATAGATATATATCCACACATTACTAACTTCGGCCAGTTCCGGAGCACCGCAGGTGTGCTCTGGATCCCTTGGGATGGGCGGGGTTGCTTTACGAGGCCGAGGCAAGCTGGATGAAGTTGCTTGGAAGTGTTTGCTCTCGGCGTGTAACAATCATGGGGATGCCAGTCGAGGAGCCACCATAGCGAAGCAAGTTCTTCGTTCCGAGTCTGGGAGATCAGCTTCTTAATAAGTTCTCGTCTCCCAGACCAGGTGAAATAGGCAAAACGCTTGTTGTAAGTCATGTCTCTTTTCCTTTCTCGCTGTTTCAATGATTATTTGCGTTAATTTCTGGACAGCAGCACTGGCATGAAAACTGTGACGTTTCCAGGCATAAGGTATGGTCCTCCTTAGAAGAACCAATTTGTGGTCTCGTGCCTCCAGCTGGGCGCTAATGACCCTTCTTTTGTGTTTCTGTCATTCATTTTTGAACAAAAGGGTGACAGGAAAACAGGCAAGTTTTCCGATCACGCGTTATTTCTTGCATGACACATTTTGTAGCTTGCTAGGACAAGTCACGAGAATCTTTATGCAAAAAGTCCAAGATGAGTTCTAACATTTTTCTTTCTGGTAGAGAGTATTTACAACCATGAGGTATAGTTTTTTTTTTTTTTCCATTTTTTTCCTTCCCTTTTCTAAAGCTACTCTAGAATTTACTTATCCTTGGTACAGATTTAGGAACAAAGTTTTTGGCGGTGTCGTGACTAAATGATTCCAAGTGCAAAGAACTTTATTCCAGATCACATCATATCATCATTCATCCCAACAAGCTCCACTGATCGCTTTTTGAATCATTAGTAATTACAAACAAGGTTCTGATAATTTCTTGCAAAGAAACAACATGAAAGGATTATTACTTTGCTTCCGCAGATCCTTGAAAGAAATCTTTGATACTTCTGAGAGTTTAATACTTTAAAGAAACTTGTTGACTTCTGGAGGTGGTTTCCAGAATATCTTCTTGTGAAATATAAACCTTGTGACAATGTCCTGACATTGACATGATCAAATTTTTCTTTCAACCTCCTGGTCCCTACCATAGTGCTGTCCAAGCACCAGGCACTCTAGAACTACAACAAGCTCACGACTCCTTGTTTGGCCGCAAAGGCAGAGCCTTTTCACTTCTCCAAAACATGACTCTCAAGAACAAGATCATCGTCACAAGCCTTGGAATCGTCATTCTCTTGCTGGTCATCAAGCTCCCCTTGGAAGTTCCTCAGGTGTGAGAGAGTGAGAGACAGAGAGAGAGAGAGTACTATCCAGAATTTCTAACTCACTGAGGTTTCTTAGCAATTTCAGCTCAATTCCGTCAATTCCACGTTAGAGGAGCTCCACAATTGCAACTTCTCGGCTCAAGCCCAAGGCAAATGCCCGGATTACTTCAAGTGGATCGAGCGCGACCTCTCTCCCTGGAAGAACACAGGGATCTCACAGGGGGATTTGCAAGAAGCCAAGTCCAAGGCGGACTTTCGTGTGGTGATCGTCGATGGCAAGCTATACATGGAGCGATATAGGTATTGCTACCAGACCCGGGCACAGTACACGCTGTGGGGGATTCGTATGCTTCTCGAGGAATTCCCGGGACAAGTTCCAGACTTGGAGCTCATGTTTATGTGTGGAGATCGCCCACAAGTTTTGCGGAAGAACTACTCAAGCAATTCGGTCTGGCCACCGCCTCCTCTTTTCTCTTACTGCACTACGCGGGACGAGCACTACGATATTGTTTTTCCAGATTGGTCTTTCTGGGGCTGGTAAATTTTTTTATTCTTTTTAGAAGCTATATTTTTAATAGTATCATTTAGGCCAGAGGTGAATATTGCTCCCTGGACTGTGGAGAGGGAGAAGATCTTTTCTGGAGCTGAAAAGATTAAGTGGCTCCAAAGGGAGCCAATTGCGCAGTGGAAAGGAAATACTTGGATGGGAAAAATTCGGCCAATGCTGGTGCAATGCAATTCTTCCACAAGCATTCTTGTGTATCATCAGGTGATTTTTTTATGATCTGTTTCATACAATTTTTCTAATTCTTGGTATTGCTAGAACTGGGATGACGAAATTAAAAATAATTTCAGCTCTTCTGATCTATCCAAGCAATGCTCATATAGGTAGTGCTGGAGTTTTATCTTTCAGTGGAATGAATTAATATTCTTTTTGCAGGTACAAAGTTTATGTTGAAGGAATTGGCTGGTCCGTGAGTCTGAAGTATGTGATGTCTTGTGGATCAACAATGCTTCAAATCAATCCTCAGTATTTAGAATTTTATTCTAGATCACTGATCCCATACCTCCACTTCATCCCAGTAAGGAAAACCAAAATATGTCAATCAATTCAGGAAGCGGTAGAATGGGGAAACACTTTTCCACACAAAGTAAGGACATAATTAGTGGAAGGAAATTGTTTAATTCAACTTTTCTTTACAGGCTTTATCACTGGGAAGATGTGCACAGAATTTCTTGCAAGAACAACTGACAATGGACTATGTTTATGAGTATATGCTACTTCTACTCCAACGCTATGCAAAATTGCTGAAGTTCAAGCCAGTTCCACTACAAGGGGTGCAAGCAATGAGCTTAGATTCTAATCTGCCGTGGCATAGCCCTTCTAAGCAACGGCTACCTTTAATTCCTTGTAGTGTGTGTTAAACAGTTGAATAGGTTTTTCTATATATAAAATATAGATAAACCTTTTACTAATTTTTTTCTATGTTAATTTATTTTAATATAATTTAAATTTTGAAGTCGTCCAAATTTGAAAATTTACCAAGGGTCAAATAATTTATTATGACTCTCTCAACACTTTTACATACTTGTTTTTGTCATCTAATCTTTGATCATCCCATTTGATTTCACTAAAGTTTTCACGATCTTGTGACACTCTTTTTCAGGATGCACTTGAACATAATCTCTAATTTAAAAAGCAAAACTCCACAAGAATCTCTAAGTTATCTGTTTCATTTCATGATTCTTCTCTTTTAGCATGAAGGGGTTCTAATAGAATAATGAACACTAAAATTTCATTCTCCATTCCACTATTTCTACACAGTCATTGTTAGTAGCCACATAACATTAACCTAGAATGTAATGACATACTAGGTGTTGATTAACATGCTACTGATTATTCACATAATGGCTAGTTATACAAAAACTAGTATGCTATATCTAAAATTATGCTCTAAATAACCACTTATATTGGAAATTAGAGCATACATTTAATATTTTTTTGGGGCTTTTTGGCACCCATGTCATATCACTTCAATAAGAGTATTGTTATCTATATATGCTCTTGACTTTGCACTTGATCTACCTTTCACTCCTCTCTTATATATAAATAAATGGTTAGATATTATGCTATAATTTGGTTTTCTAGGGTGTGGTTATACACTCTAATCTCATAACAACTTTTATAAAAGATTTTGATGTGTAAATGCCAAAAATCTCATATAGAGGGTAAAAATATTAAATGGTGTTGTTATACATTTGTCAGCTCTCTATATTTACTAAAGAGTATTAACTACTAGAATCAAACCCCAAAGCTCTGCTGATGAAATTTGAATTTAATACATGCTATGCATAGACTTATATCTAAATTAAAATTAAAAATTAGCTACTCTCTAGTGTTTATCCAATCATATCCTTCCTTGGTTGGATTAGATTCCAAGTTAACCATTTCTTTGTAAGCTTGATCATATAAACATTTAACAATTCTATATATATCACTAATGGATGAATTGAGGGTGCAAACTAATATATACAAGCATAACAAGCACATATATATACACTGTATTAATAATGTGCAAAATTTTGAACTTCTAGAAACAAATTATCATTAAAAAACATATTATAACTATAAATTACCAACTATTTGTATGTTAATTTTGTTTAAATTCATTTTAAAATTGAGAGTGCATCATATGAATTTGGAGATAAAGGAAGCATAACTGATACTGATATGGAAATTTATAATCTCAAAGATTTATGGGAAATTATCTAAGTTGCATATCAAGTAGAAATACAAATAGAATAATTAAAAGCCATACTATTTATAAAGGATTGAGATTTTTATTATCTATTAAGAGTACTTTTGAAGATATAAACTTTTCTTAGCACTATATACCTCAAAATATCATATTAAAAAATATTACTTTAAACAGTCCAGGTTTTAAACTTTTAAATATAACTGTCGCAAGTGTCAAGGATTTAATGTGGTTTTTAAGCAAACTCTACATCCACTGAGTGACAGAAGTTTATAAGAATGTCGATTGGTACATAAAGGATTCGAACACGTGGAGAACGAGTGATATGCTGCTTCAAATTTATCTCTATTATGGTACTATCAATCCACTTTCTGTTTCAACTATTTTTCAAAAAATGGTTTTTTCATGGGATTGATTCCTTCCTGAAAAGTTGGAATGGCTCTCAAAGGCTGGATTTTCAACTTGAGATGCTTATAAATGCAGGAGGGTTGTGCAAGATAACTTTGTGTGTAGATGAATAAGTAATATTTTAGTAATGAATTATGTTACAAGCTCTTGAATGAATTGGAGAGAGCAATGTACGACGAGGCTGTGTCTTTCTCACAAGACCCATCGCCCTGAAGGAGTAGCCTCTTCCTCGCCACCACCGAGCTGTCTACTCCATGAACCTGGGAGCTACTCACCAGCGTCATCAAAGCTACGTGCTTGATTGCGGGGAAAACCTTGGCCACCTCCTCGGCCTCGCCCACCCTCCCGGCTCTTGCCAGCATATCCATCACAACATTATAGTGCTCGGCACTGGGAGCGATGGCGTGATCCTCCACCATGGAACGGAAGTACTCTCGTCCCACACGAACCAGTCCTCGGTGGCTACAAGCGTGGAGAATGCTCGTAAACGTGATCTCGTCCGCTTGGATTCCATCCAGCTCCATCTCTCGAAACAGCTCCAGAGCTCCATCCCCGCGAGCGTGCTGTGCGTAGCCCACGATCATCGCCGTCCAGCTTAGAACGTTCTTGCCCCGGATGCCATCAAACACGGCCCTGGCGTCGTCCAGAGCTCCACACTTTGCGAGAGCGTTCAAGAGCTCGGTGGAGGCTACCACGTCCGGCGGAGACGACGATGGTGATAACATCTTCGCCTGGACGAGCTTCGTGGCTTCCAGGCTCGAGCACGCGCCGAGAACCGTAGTAAACACGACGTTGTCCGGAGGAACGTCCATCTTTCGGAAGAGTTGCAGTGCCTCGTCGGTGAATCCCCGCTCGATGCAAGCTGCGATCATCACTGTCCAGGAGAAGACCTCCTTCGCGGGGAGTTTGTCGAAGAAGTTCTTGGCGAGCTCCAAGTTCTCGTCTCCCAGCGTCACGTACATGGTGAGCAGGCAAGTTGCGACGGTGGGATCCGAGTCGACTCCACTCGCAGTGATCCGCTGGTGGAGAGCTTTGCCTTGATCCAAGCTCGAACAGGCTCCGAGAACACTGGTGAGAGTGAACTTGTTTGGTTCCACTCCGTGGAGATTCATCTCGTGGTAAAGATGCATGGCCTCGTTCTTGGAGCTCTCCTCCTCCGCAAAGCTCAGGATCATCGCGTTCCAAGTCGCGAGCTCCCTCTTGGCCATCTTGGAGAACAATCTCCTGGCTTGATCCATTGCTCTGCATTTGGCGTAGAAGTTTACCAGCGCGTTCTCCAGAGCTGGAACGGGACCAAAGCCAGTGTCGACGATCCGCGAGTGGAGAGCCTGGCCATCGCGGAGAGATCTCACGCTCGAGCAAGCTCCAAGAACACTGCAAAAGGTTGCTGTTACTGGCTGTGTCCCGTCCAAGACCATCTTCCTGTAGTAACTTAGAGCCTCCCATCCACGGCCAGCTTGGAGAAGCCCCGCGAGCATGGTGTTCCACGACACAACATCGCGAAACTCCATGGCGTGGAAGATCTCTTCGGCCTCGTCGGCGCAGCCACACTTTGCGTAGAAGTTCACCAGCGCGTTCTCCACGAGAAGAATCGATTCCCGGCTCGTGATCCTCGTCTTCTTCTCCGTGAGAAACTTGCTATGGATCTCCCGCCCTTCGTCCAGTGCCTCGAGCCTCGAGCAAGCCGCGAGAACGGTAGAGACGGTGGCGGCCTCCGGCTTGACGCTCATCTCCAGGTAGAGTTCTAGAGCTTCCTCGTCGAGCTCATGTTGGACGTAAGCCGAGACCATCACCGTCCACGAGACCACGGACTTGTTCTCCATCTCGTCGAAGATGGATCTTGCATCGCCGATCCGTCCAGAGCTCGCGTACATGCTCACGAGAGTGTTTTGCAAGATGACATCAGCTTGAATCCCCGTCCCCCGGACGATGGAGTGGATCTTCCGGCCCTCGCAAAACTCTCGAGCGCTGCTACACACCGCCAACACTGTCGCAAAGCTGACCAAGTCGGGCTTCTCCCCTTCCAAGTTCATCCTTTTAAACAAGTCGAGCGCTTCTTTGTAGCATCCAAACTGGCTGTAGGCCGAGAGCATCGCATTCCATGACACCGAGTTCCTCTTCTTCCCGAGATGATCAAACATCTCCCTGGCCTCGTCCAAGCAGCCACACTTTCCATACATGTTGAGCACTGCGGTTTGGAGAACTAAATCTCGGTCGTAACCAGTCGCGAGGATTCGCTGGTGGATCATCCTGCCTTGCTCCAGGAGCTCTCTCCTGCCGGAGCAAGCGTTCATGACGCTGGCAAAAACAAACTCGTCCGGGTCCATGCCTTCCAAGCACATCCTGTGGTAAAGTTCCACTGCCTGCCTGTGATGCCCGGCCTTGACATAAGCCGAAGTTACAATCGTCCACGAGTAGTCGTTCCATTCCAGAATCCTGTCAAAGGCCTCGCGAGCTAGCTCGAGCTCCCCGCACTTGGAGTACATTTGCACCAACAAGTTCCCCAAGAGTGTTCTCCGGTCCAGTCCGGTTTCTCTGAGTTGCGAGTGTAGGTTCTTCCCTGAAGATAAATCTTTCTCTCTCGCGTAGTGCCGGAGGAGGTCTGCAAAATCTGGACTTGATTGGAGCCCATTGCCTGAATTGCTGCGATGTTCTGAGACCTGTGGAAAGGATTTTGGAAGGAGCTCACCTGTGAGTTCCCCGGAGCTGATAACCATTCACCTCATAGCCAGCAAAAAATATCCTCGTATTTGCTTTTCGCTCTGTAAACACGAATGTTAACTTCTAAGAAACCTTATACCTGGCTCTTGCCGTGACTTAAGTCGCATAGCTAAGATAAAAAATCTTCTTTGATAGCAATGACAACGCGAAATTATCAAAACCTTCACCAAGTCGAAGAAAAAAGCGAGTTTTCCACCTGTATGAAAAATATTAGCAAGGAGAAAACTTATAAAAAGCCATACCTTGTGACTGAGAGATCTTCCTGACGTTTAACTGACTTGGTTTGATCGAATCAACTCAAGCCCGAGCTTTTCTATGCTCCTCCATCATCCGCTTCACTCTCTCCACTGCATCCCATCTTCCCGCCTCGGCACAGAGATTTGCCAGCTGAACGAGTGGTGCCGGATTCTCTGGTCTCACTCTCATGAGCTCCTCCGTAGCTCGAGCAGCGATTTCCACATTCCTGTAAGTTCTGCAAGCCGCCAGGAGGCTCGTCCACGCGATAACGCTGCCGGGAAACGCATGCTCCACCATTTTCTCAGCCGCTGCGATGTGTCCAGTCCTTCCCAGCAGATCGATCACACACCTGTAGTGCTCGTCGACCGGAGCAATCCCAAACTCATCCACCATGTCGAAGAAGTAGCCGAATCCATCTTGCAGGAGACCCGAGTGGCTGCAAAAGTTTAGGATGCTCGTGAAAGTCTGCTCGTGTGGCTCGGCTCCCTCGAGCAGCATCTCCTTGAAGAGCTCGAAAGCTCCACCGCCTTCGCCATGCTGACAAAATGCCGTCACCATGCTGTTCCACGACACGGTGTTCCTGGAAGCCATGCCGCGGAACATCTCCAGCGCCAGCGTCAAGCTCCCACACTTCGCAAACATGTTGACGAGCCCGTTTTGCAGCGGTACCACCACTTCCAAGCCCCCGGAAACTATCCTCGCGTGGACTGCCCGCCCCTCGCTGAGATCTTTCGCTCCAGAGCAAGCTCCAAGAACGCTGGAGAAAGTGTAGATATCCGCCTCCAGTCCCTCCAAGTTCATCGCGTGATACAAATCCAGAGCTTCCTGCCAGTGCTCGCCTTGGACGTAGCCGGCTATCAGTGCGTTCCAGACGACCACGTTGCTGGAGCTCATCTTCGTGAAGGCGGTCATGGCGTGCTCGATCCCTCCACACTTTGCGTACATGGCGACGATAGCCGAGCCAGCGAGTCCATCCGGCTTGTCTCCCATCCTTGCGTGGATTCTCTCGCCTTCTTCCAGCGCTCCAAGACTGGAGCAAGCTCCCAAGAGGCAGACGTGCGTGAAAGTATCCGGCTCGGCACCATGCACGTCCATCTCCTTGTACAGGCTTATAGCTTGCGAGATATGGCCGTGTTGGATGTAAGCACGAACGATGGCGTTCCAGGATCCAGTGCTCTTCTCTCGCAGATGATCAAACGCTGCCTTGGCCTCCACCAGGTTTCCAAACCGAGAATACATGGTCACGGCTGTGCTCCCCACGAAAACATCCGCGCCATAGCCGCAAGAGATGGCCCTCTTGTAGAGCTTATCTCCATCTTCCAACGCGTCCATGTAAGTACACGCCGCTAAAATGTTGACAAAGGTGCTCTCGTTGGGCTTGACACCATCAAGATCCATCTCCCAGAAGAGCTCGAGCGCTACTCTTGGACGACCGAGCTGGGAAAAGGCCGTGATGATGGCAGTCCATGAAACTACATCCTTTCTCCTCAAGGAATCGAAGACCTTCTTCGCATCGCCGAGCTTCTCACACTTGCTATACATTCCTAGGATCGCAGTGCTTACGACGGTGTCGGTGTCCCAGCCGAGAAACACCATCCTTGCATGGATCTTCCTGCCGGTTTCTACGTCGCCCAAGTTCGAGCAAGCTCCAAGGATCCATAGAAAGGTGACGGAGTTTGGCCTGATACCTTCCAAGTCCATCTGGTAGCTTAGAACCAATGCCTCACTGTAATGCCCGTTCTGGGCATAAGCCGAGAGCATGATGGTCCACGAGTAAACGTTCCTGTCGATGAGCTTGTCAAAGATCTCTCGAGCTTTGCCCACGCAGCCACAGTTCCCATACATTTGGATCAAGTTGTTCCCCAGATATGTGTCTTTGTCCACTCCAGACTCGGCTAGCTTCTTGTGGATCTCCATGCCTTTAGAGAGTGACTTTGAGAAGCCGCATTCTCGCAAAAGTCTTCCATAGCTTGCCGAATCCATCCTGTTCTCTTCGTTCCTTGTACCATCGGCTTCCGGGAGGATTGTTCTTGTTCTTGTTCTTCCAGGCGAAAGCTGGGACTCGACAAGAGCTTGCATCTCCTTCTCCTGCTTTGAAAAGCTCTCATGAGTTTCTGCGACAGCATGGCTATCTAGCTCTAGAAATACCATACCTCGTTTCGAGCATTTGAGAGAACGTTCTATCCAACTCCGCCAGCTGAAGAAAGAAAACGATGAAACTTCACACAAAGAAAAAGCTTCCCTCCTTCAAGTAAGATATCTTTCTTTTACCATCTTTCGAAAGCTACAAGCTCGCCAGAGAGCTTATTGTCCTAAAATCTGTGTGATCCGCGGGTAATGGCTTGTTACCAGGTCGCAGCAAGATCACAGCTTGGAGCCCTGACAAGAAAAAAGGAAGAAGACCGGTGTTAAGCGACTTAAAAGGTTTCACATACCAGCTTCTTTCGCAGCCTGTGCTTCCTCAAGGACATCCGTTGCAAAAGTGACAAGCGATGGATCATCCACACCTACAAACTGGAAGATCTCTTTGTAACTCTGTGGATCCCGTTTGTGCCTGGTAAGCAAATAAGATGAGTACTTCTCTAGTTCCTATAGAACACAATGATATACCCAATGCTTGTGTCGAAAAAACCACATAAAAACCGTCGCAAATCACCATGCTGGGTGCTCGCAAATATCATCCTTTGTGCTTCACGGCTCCCGCTTGAGTAGATGTAAGTCTGGTGTGGAAATCCACAGTTTTTGAAGGAAAAAATAAAAAAAAAAGAGCTTCACTCTTTTACCTTTGTTCCTGACTGTTGCCATTGTTCTAGAGCGAGAGGAACATCATCGAAAACTTGTCCTTTGAGTTCACCAGTGGTAAAACCTGTTCTCCAAATATGACCCTGATCCCAAACAACAGGAATCAGAAGAAACTCACAAAAGTTACGCTGCTCTTTCGTGCCTGTAACTCCTTCAATGCGGGAACTTTGCGATCAGCATCGATCATACACTTGACATTTGCTACGACGGCGTCGATAACATCCTCCTTGGATGAAACGTTTTCTGGAGGAATCGGGGTTGCTCCTGGAGAGCTACCTTGCTCGGCCAAGTCCTGCATTACCTGATCAAAGAAATGGAAGAGAAATAAAGTTAAGAACATCGAAGAAACTTGTTCTCTAGCAAACCTGGTCTCGGAGAAGCTGGATATCGCGCTGGGTCTCTGGGCTGTCAAATGTCGAGACCAAATGCTTGTGGACATTGTTATAAGCGTAAGGAAACAAAACGTCCGAAACGAACGAGATTGGAGTGGTGGTTCCTTCAATGTCCAAAACAACCACGGCCTTGCAACACAAATCGAAGGATAGGAACACTACAAAGCGATCCAAAATGACAAAAAAAACATACTGGCTGAGACTTTGCTGCGATGCTACGAGCCTTCACTCGAATCCTCTTGCGAGAAACTTTGATTGTGGGCATGAGGAACTTGTAGCATCATAGATTTTGGTGAGAGGCAGCCACATTTACAAATTCTAGAGTACCTGATGAGTGGAGCTCCATATCACACCAGCCATTTCTGCCCTACTCCGTTGCTAGGTTATTTTAATGGCCTATTTTGGGCTATTTATCTGATACTGTATAAGTATTTTGTTTAATTTAAAAATGTAAAATATTTTTTTAAATTTTGAAATATTATATAATAAATCAATTATATGGTGAAAATTCTTAAATTTCAAAAGGTATCATAACAAATGTGTAAAGTTGTTGTCAGCATTTTACAATGCAATAGGTAAATTGTTTTTTTTTTCACTTTTTATTGAAAATCTCAATTCTTAATTAAAAACTTACAGAAATTTTCTTAGAATATATCTATATCATTAGTATTGAAAAATATATAATTCAAATGCTCTAAATTTATCAATAAAATTTAAAAATATTTTTTAAATCACCTTAGATATGTATTTTGTAAACCACGATGGGGTCATAACAAATGTAAATCAAAAATATTTTGCAAATGTTAAACAAAAAATTAGATAACTAGCTAGAGGTTCTAAATTAATTATGAGAGTTGGGCTAATAAAATTTATAAATAGCCTGCAAAATTGTACAGCTCCAGGAGATTGGAGCACCAGTGGTACCATAGTGGCAAGACGAAAGATGGTATTTTCCTATTTTAGAACTTCTCACTTTTGCGATCTGGACTTTCTTATAAAGCAAGGGGATCTAGATTTTAAAGTAAACATAAATGCACCATGATTGATTGCTATGAGAACATTTGAAAAGCAAAGCAATTGTGTCATGAGCTACCAAGATAAAATTCTGTGGTGGAAGCTCGGGGTTGGAGATCCTCTCTCAAATAACTTGAAGACCCTTGAATTCTTCCATTGATCTTGATAACAAAAATCTTTCATTAATTGAGTCGGTCTCAATATCACATCAATGGAGCGAGGAGGTAAAGGAGACAGTCTAGAGAGCTTCCACAATGGTACTGCTAAATGATATTAGTGAGCAAGTTGACAAGTCAACTAACTTCATGGGTGGTATAAGCACGAAATCATACATGTGGTTTCTAGGTCTTCACCATAATCATATACTAAACCAAAAGATAGGTTCTAGTTGGGATGCTTGCAATCCAGAAGTTGATGTAGGCGCTACTAATGCTTTTTGATACCACCAAGAAGATATGAGTGGTGCCATTTTCCCAAATCCTTCAATGTCAACAGTAGGAGCCGAATTAGGGGATGACATTGCCATTCCCAACTCTTATACTCCACCAACAAAACCACAGCAACTTCAGTTTCCACAATCGAGAGAATATATTAAGCTAGGACACAGAAAGCCATTAGAAAACTAAATTGATTAAATGATCATTTCTTACAATGATATCTTACATAGCAAATGAAAAGAAAATATTACTCAAATGAATCAATTTAAAGACATCAATTTAGATCTAGTGAGCTGAAACAACGTAGAATCGTTAAAGGCGTCCGCTAACTTTCTCTTCCTTTGGAGCGCCAGCTGCGAGGACAATAGCACCCGGTCATGCTCGCGTCTCATCACAGCGCCATCTAACGCTCCATCAGGCCAAGCAATGTCAGCATGGTTCATGTAGTAAGGATACCTTGAATGAAAGAAGAAAAAAACCATTCTCAAGAACCAAAGAAAAAGCGTTTTGTACCTGTCAATGCCGTCTCTCCCAGCCCATCCGAAATCCACAGCGACGACTCTTGAAAGCTGTGGATCAACCATCAAGTTGGGCAGCCTCAAATCACCATGCACGCCTTGAAAAGCCGAGTTTTGTGCTTTGTCCAAGCAACGCTGTGCCAGAGCTTGAATCTCACTCCACTGCGACTGAAACATTTCCCTCGCCTTCTCAAGATCGATGTAGTTCTCCATGTACTCCATGCACACCATCAGCCAGCCACCTCCCAAGCTCAAGGTGTCGAAGAGCTGCGGCGCGCAGCCTCGCTCAAACCAGTCCCTGTGAACTTGGCTGCCGTAGCGCTGGCAAAACTTGACGAAGATCTTCCCGACGCCCAGGTGCTGAATCCTTGCGAACGCGGACATGGAGGAGGACGGAGGCTCTGGAACTTCATGCTGCAGCCGCTCTACATGGACAACGTAAGTCTCCCCGTAAATGATCGTATCCACTTGCGCCCCCCGCAAGTGGAGCTCTTGCAACACATACGGGAGCTTGGCTCCTGCAAGATCCAGTTTCAATGCTTGGATACTGATCGAGGCGAGTGACTGCAGTGATTTGCGAAGAGCGACCACCATCCTGCACAGAGAATCCATCTCGCCGGCGTTCCTCCTGCGGAGGAGAAGTCCCATTCGCAGGGGCTCCATGACGGGACCATCGGTAAACGCTGCACCGGAAATCCGGAGTAGAGGACCGACAACCTCCAGCAGGAAGACTGGACAGCAGCCACGCCCAAGCATCTCATCGTCCACATTGGCAGCAAGGTGATCGACATAGTACCTGTGCTAAGAAGTTAGCGAGAGAGAGAGAGAGAGAGAGAGAGAGAGAGAGAGAGAGGAGACCTGCATGCTTGGATGAAAGGATCTCCTCCGCACCCTTGCTCGTTCCTCACTGCAACGAACGCCAAAAGCCGTCCACCGCAAGAGATTGCAATGCCGGACTTGGTCTTCTCGAGCACGAACTTGTCATCCAGGTACTTCTCCAGCAGCTTGAGCAGCATAAGGCGCCTCTGTTGCTCGTCAGCATACGCCTTGGACGACTCACGGCATAGCTCATCCACAAACGCTGAATCCTGTGGACGGACCTCGGTTTCCTGGCACGAATCGAGGAAGTTGGCGAAGACGGGAGAGATGAGAGGCAAGGGCAGGCCCTGTGCTGTGTCTGGGCGGTAGTTCATGAAGACCGGCGGCTTCTTCATCTGATGCTCCAGCGTGAACTCAGCGGAATCCAAGGCAAGATGCGAAGGCGTGGAGTTTTTGAGCCGGCGATACGCATCCGACTCGAAGTAGCTGGACCGGTCTCCATTTAACTGAGCGAAGAACTTGCTCACATTCTTGGCTAGCAGCAAGGGCACTCCACACAGATGAAGCTCTGCACAAGAGAACGTACGCAATTGATCCACTTCATCGATGCCCCCTTTCAGCAAAGCTTTCAGCGCCTTGTCTGCCAATTCAGCTTTTCCCTTGGGTAGAAGCGACGCCAGGAAATCCCCCAGACTGCCCTCTCCCGCCATCCGCGATCAGGAACCCTAAATCTCCTCTCCACAACCCTAATTTAAAACCCAAAACCCTGATTTAGGGTTGTTGGGATGAAGCAATGGCTATGGCGATCGCCCGGTGTTCCTGGGCGCCCTGGCCCCCGCATTTCCACTGCCAGCGGCTCCAGGTCGGGAATCGGGCGGCGGCGCTGCGTTTACAGGTGCGTAGAAGCCTTCGTTCGTTCGAATGAGAGCGATTGTTTTGATAGGCTCTAGGCACGAACAAGGCGGCCGTGGTGAAGCTAAAGAAGAAGAAGAAGAAGAAAGTCGAGAAGGCTTCTTCGCAAGAGCCAGAGCATGACGATGGCGAGGAAGGAGACTTGACCGACATTGTGGATATGGCGGAATGGATGAAGAACAAGCCCCCGGGATTTGGGATTGGAAAGGAGTATGACACTGCTCTCGAGGAGGAAATCTTGGAGGAGATGGACAAGGGGAGCGCTGGTGCGGGGGAGAAGAAGAAGAAGAGCTCCGAGAAGCCGGGAGATCTAACTAGTGCGAATCCAATGGGAAGAATTTCGCTCAAGGATGGTAAAGTTGTGGAGGGGAGTGGCAACGAATCGACCAGGACGAGAAAGCCAGGCAAGTTTTAAGTTCGTATCTCGCAAGCTAGGAATCTTTTTTTCTTTCTTTCATGCTCATGACTTGCGAAGAACTTTGCAGTAACTTTGATTGTATCACACAGAGCCACAAGTTGAAGGAATCAAGGTGAAAATCACTCACTTACCAAGGAAGAAGAACATCTCAAAGGACTTGCGACTGGCTTACAAGGGAGTGCCCGGCCTTTTGCAAATCAGACCAAACGAACTCGCGAACAACAAGACACGGGAGCCTGTTTGCAAAGGATCCGCCATTCTCACTTTTGCCAAGGAAAGCAACGCGTTAAGGTGAGAAAATTCTCTTTCTTTGCTCCTTAAGCTGGTTTCTCTCTCGTTACAGATTCATGGAGAAGTTTAAAATCCGCAAGCTTTTGTTTGGAAAGCTGGAAAAGCTCCCGACTTACGAGCTGCACATTCCAAAGAACGAGAAGAAAAAGACGGCCAGTGACACTACTGTAGAGATCGAAGACGACGAAGCAGAAACAGGGATGGTATCAATCGCAGCGCCAGTTGCGGATGAGAGCTCACTTTTGTCGATGCATGATGCGTCAGAGGATCGTAGCAGTAACGACGAGGTACAGGAATCTGTAGCGGATACAATCATTGAAGACGAAGAGGACGAACAGGACGAAGATTGTGATGACGAAGGTGGTGACGAAGAGAGCGACGAGGAAGAAGAAAACTTCGAAACGTCTTCTCTGGCTGTTGGAAGCAAACTTGAAGAATTTGAGGACAGTGAGGAGGAAGACGATGACTTTGGCGACGAGGAAGAACTTGAAAGCTCCGGAGAATGGGTCGAAGAAGAAGAAGATGAAGAAGATAGCGAGGGAGATCATCGCGATCAAGCTCTTGAGGCTAGCAGTGACAACACACACTTTGTGGAAGTTGACGTTTCGGTGCCATTGACCGCAGAAGATCTCGGCGGTGATCCAGACGAGGTGATCTTGAGCAGCAACGCGAGAATTCTGGAGCTGGATACGGAGATAAGCAAGCTCCGGAAGATCGTCAAGAAGAACCGGAAGAAATCGTCGGTGGCAGAGCTGGAGCAGCAGATCCTCAAGCTGCGAGAGGAAAAAATCGAGCTTTTGGAGAAGCGAGTTCTTGCTCGAATCGTCGCTGCCAGGGAAGCTTTCAAAGCTCGACGCGAGAAGAAGAAACTGGCCGCCGCAGAGGAAGAGTCTTCCAAAAGATCTGGAAGGTATGTTTCTCATCCATTTTATTTTTTTGGATTCACCACATTCTTTCCAGCGATCGATCAATCGATCGAGCTATTCTTGCTTCCTTGGACTAAAAAAATCGATTTTTTTTCGCAGTCGCTTGAGAATGGACGACGAGAAGTTCCGCGAAGTCGTCGCCAAGCACTTCTCAGTAAAAAAACGACGTTGACCCTCACACTGTTAAAACCAGCAAAGAGAGGGAATATACGCCGGCAATTTCTTCTTCCTCGTCAAGATGTGGACTGGAAACCCTAGCCAGTGAGACATCCATCGATCGAGAGGAGCGCGAGGCGAGCAACGCGCTCACGGAAGAATCTCCGTGAATGCGCCTAAGAGCAGCACTGGATTTGGCTCCATCCGGCGTGCATTCAAGGCTGGCGCTGGCGCATTCGCCACTCCCAGGTACAAAGATTTCTCGCCCGCAGCGGAGAGTCGAGGGTGAATCGCTCGAATCCGCGGCCGATCGATGCCCGCGCGGCCTGGCGCCGTGGAACCGAGGGTTTACTTGCCAGAGCTAGAGGTAGAAAGGAGCTAGGAAGGGGAAGATCCAGGGAATGGCGGCGCTGGACGGGGAGGAGCGTGTTCTAGCCACGGCACAGCACATTGTGAGATCGCTGGGAACCACAGATGCCACGACCGACGACATGATAGAGATCCTCTCCAAGTTTGACAATCGCTTCCACGAGCTCCTCTCCAAGAAGACGATCGCGAGCGCTTCTTCGACGTCGGTGCTCCCGGATGGCTTCGCGGATAGCCTGGATGCCGCGGAGGAGGTGATCATGCGCTGGGACAAGGCCTCCTCCGACGCTGCGTGGACGAAGATGATCTGGGATTCGAATGACGACGCTGTGGACTACCTCCACGCCGTGGACGAGGTCCAGAACATCTTGGAGAGCTTGTCACTCTCGCAGAGAAGAGCCGGGGTGGAGCGAGCGCAGAATTTGCTCCACGTCTCCATGGCTCGGTTGGAGGACGAGTTTAGATGCCTGCTCGAGACGACGAGCGGGCCAGTGGATCCAGAGCGGCTGCTCGACTCCTTCGCGAGCTCGTCCATGGCTGCTGCTGCGTCCTCGTCTTTCAACTCCAACTGTGACGACGATGGTGAAGGGTCTTCCATCGCGGGGACCTACCGCGACGAGGAGGGCGAGAACAGCTCCGACGATGACAACGACGAGGACGTTCCTGTTGCTCGGCCAGTGACCGACTTGAATCCGGTGATCGAGCTCCTGCCACCCGACGTGGTGGAGAGTCTCAACGATATCGCGAAGAGGCTCGTCCAGGGGCACTGCAAGCTCGAGTGCTGCCAGATTTACGGCAGCGTGAGAAAGGTGGTGCTGGAGGAGAGCCTACAGCGGCTGGGGATGGACAGGCTCGGCATCGACGAGACGCAGCGGATGCCGTGGGAGCTGCTCCAGAACAAGATCAAGAAGTGGATCCAAGTCATGGACGTTGGCGTCAAGGTGCTGTTCGCGAGCGAGCGGCAGCTGTGCGACCAGGTGTTGGAAGGCATCCCCGGCGGGGTGGAGGAGAGCTGCTTCGCGGAGCTGGCCAAGGGGATCATGATGCAGCTGCTGTGCTTCGGCGAGGCGGTGGCCATCGGCAAGCGGGAGACGGACAAGCTCATCACCATCCTCGACATGTACGAGAAGCTGCGGGACTTGCTGCCGGAGATCCACTCCATCTTTTCCGGGGAGAGCTGCCTGAGCGTCCGAGAGGAGGCGTCCGGGGTGCTGCTGCGGCTGGGGGAGGCCGCCAAGGGGACGTTCGCCGAGTTTGAGAACGCGGTCCAGCGAGATCCTCCAAAGACGCCGGTGCCTCGAGGAGCGCTCCATCCGCTCACTCGCTTCGTGATGAACTACCTGCGCTTCCTCCTGGTTTACGTCGACACGCTCAAGAAGCTCTTCGGGGAGAAGCCGGCGGTGCCAGTGGTTCCCGGTGACGAGTTTGCTCGCGGCGGCGGTGGCTACTACGGTAGCAGCGACGAGTACTACCACCACCACCACCAGTACTCGAGCGTCCCTGCGGAGAACACGTCCCCGCTCGCGGTCCAGTTCATCTGGATCATCCACCTCCTCGAGGCCAACTTAGACAACAAGTCCAAGCTCTACAAGGATCTGGCGCTCACGAACCTCTTCCTCATGAACAACGTGAGATACATCGTCCAGAAGGTGCGTCACTCGGAGCTGAGCTCGCTGCTGGGCGACGACTGGATGCGCCGCCACTCGGCGCAGGTCCGGCAGCACGCCAAGAGCTACGAGCGATCGGCGTGGGTGAAAGTTCTTGCCTGCCTCAAGGACGAGGGGATACGATCCGGGGGGAGCTTCTCCACCGGGGTGTCCAAGGCGGTGCTCAAGGAGAGATTCAAGAGCTTCAACAGCGCGTTGGAGGAGATCCACCGGACGCAGTCGGGGTGGTGCGTCCCGGACTCGCAGCTGCGGTCGGAGCTGCGGATCTCGGTGGCGGAGAAGCTCATCCAGGGGTACCGCGCGTTCCTGGGGCGGTATAAGATCTACCTCGAGAGCGAGAGGAATCCGCAAAAGTATATCAAGTATACGCCCGAGGAGCTGGAGAAGATGGTGAACGATCTGTTCGGTGGCTCCTAGGAAAGACAGTATAAGACCTAAGGTTTAACGGCATCTTTTCAGAATCTAGGGTTTAGGTGTCGCATGAACCCTAGAAATCATATCTAGGGTTCATATGAGTTAAAAATCCTAGACTTCCCAAAAGATGCTAGTATTTTTCAAAAAAATGTATATGTATATTCCTTAATGTACGGATTAAAACAATATCAAAAGCACATTCTCATACATATGAATGCCCAATGTAACTTTTGAATCATTCGGTAAAACTTAACTGTATGCTTTTAACATTTCGAGAGCACAGTGTCTATATAATTCACTGTGGCAAGCATTTGGATTGCATGGATCCACCTGTTATGCTCTGTAACATGCAAAACCTATTCCACCCAAAAATGCTAGTATTTTTTAGAATCTAGGAGAGAAGCATCTTTTGGGGAATCTAGGGCTTGCAAAGATCGCTCCCAAAAAAAAGTTGGTTTATCAGGAGATCTTGTTCGCATTTTCGCAGGTATGTGATGCGATTTAGTTCCGACGAGGTGAAAGGACGAGCTAATGGAAAAAACGTGGCACGCTAGTGGAGGAAAGAAAGGATCGCTCGCTAGTGGACACCATGATCCGGCGAGAAACGAATATGAATCTCTGGGATTTTTTTTTTTTTTTTTTTTCCTTTTCCTGTCCGTGGGTTCCTCTTTATTTTCTTTCGTGTGTGATTTCCAACCAGACTACCTGGCTGCCACGGCAAAGTTTTTTCGCGAGATTCATCCGGCCAGCCAGCCAGCAAACACCAAAGGAGTGGCAATAATTGTGGCATCGAAAGGGAAGAACAGTGCGAGAACAAAACAAAGGTAGGTAAAGAGCAAAGTTTTTTTTTTTTTTTTCTTCACTTCTTCCTCGAATGGATCCACTGACTCGAATTTACCCGCAAAGCTTCTTGGACAGCGCGAGAACAAAACAGGGGCCTCGCAGAGAGGTAGAAAGTTTCTCACTGCTTCTGCGAGCTCCGAGAATTTTTAATCGTGGAGCTTTTTTGGAGCGATTCTCAACTGTCGGTGGCCACTGTTTTAGAAAACAGGCAAGTCGTCGACGAACCCTCATTCATTCCCCGATTTTTATTATTCTATGGATTTTCAATGTGCCTGTTGATGGTTTCTTATATAGTTCTTGCAGAGATTCCAATATCGTTTTGTTTTGGTTGTTTTCTTCTCTTCAGGACCACAAGCGACTGTGCTTCACCAGCTGGGATTGAAAGCCACTTCTAACAACCAACAACAACAGGCACAGTCGCGAAAAAGGCAGAGGAGGAGAAAAGAAAAAACGAGAAGAAAAATCGATGGATGTTTGGCCGGAGGCGGACAAAATCTGTACCCGGAAATTTGGAAGAGGTAAAGTAAGCTCTCAACCTTGCTTGAGATCTTGGTTTTCTATGATCGCGCAGGGCCAAATGGGACCTTTTTCCTGCTGGACGAATTGAAAGATGGGAGCCCAAAAAAAAATGGAAAGAAAAAGAGAACACAAGGAAGACGACGAACAATTGAGGAACCCGTGTCTATTATTGCGCGAGGCCGGCCTTCTATCCCATCGCTGTGAGTTGTGTCCGATCGACGCAAAGAGGTACATGGTTTTGGATTCTCGGCTGATTTTTCCTGTTTCCTTTTATCTCCAAGCTTGTGGATGTGAATATCCATCTTCTTCCGAGCAACAGGTACTTGCTTTACGACTTGGTGCGAGCCGAAAAAATCCGTCTTTTGGTTGACTGACTTTGGATCGCTTCCATCTTTCTTTCTCGCCGCAGTTAATTCGCTCGGACGGACTTCCTGGAGCTAGAATTTCGGTAGCTCGCTCGAATTGAATACGATCAAAGGTGTGTGCACACCATTTTTTCAAAGGTTTCTTCCAGGAAAAATTGGTTCTTTCAAGGAAAATTTGGTAATTTTTTTTTCAGGAAAATTTTCTATCTGTGACTCAGAGTTTTCTCCCTCGTTTCCGGGAGAGAATTCATGGTGGGGGACAAATGGAGCGGCGGGGTGACCCGAATTGTGGACGCCCCGGCCGCCAAGTTGTGGGAGCTAGCCTCGGATTTTTGCGGGCTGTGCAAGTGGATGCCCCTGATCGAGGAGTGCCGGCGCATCCAAGGCGATGGCGACCGAGCTCCCGGCTGCGTGAGGCTCGTCGTCGGGACCTCCCTCCCGCGCCAAGACGGCCAAAAGTCCTGGATCACGGAGAAGCTTGTGGCTATGGATCCCAGCGCTCGCTCGTTCACGTATGTTCTCGAGGATGGCAACATCGATCCACTGTCGAGCGGCTACAGTTCCACTTTCACGGTGTCGGCGAGCGAGCAGGACTCGGCAAAGTCGAGGGTGGAGTGGAGGTTTGAGATCTCGCGCTGCGAGACGAAGAACTCACGCGAAATTATCGAGTTTATGGAGGCTGTTTTCGCCAAGAACATCGCCTCCCTTGTCCTTGCCGCGTCAGAGTTGCAAGAGAGCTAAAGTAAGAAGAATATAATCAATCAACTCTCTCTTTCTAAGCGAGCGAAATCACAAAAAGAATGGGTTGAAATCGTGTTTCGTTCAAAGGGGAAAGTTGGAAGAACGAGTAAAGTACTCCAAAGGATATATATACAGCAGTACTGTGAAGGCAATGGTCGCACTCGCGGGAATTATATGGTTTCCCTCAATAGAGGGTGATTGTACATGCACGCATAGATACCGTTGGAATAAGTAAAAGGGAGAAAAGACGAAAAAGATACGTGGTGGTCTGCCCTAACTTAGAACAAATGGCCCGAAAAGGTGGCGGCCCCAGCTAGGGTATACGTCTTTGACAGGGAGAGAAGAATGGAACGCCAAGTACTACACTAGCTAGCGTGGAAAAGCAACGGCCTAGGATAGGGAGGCCTATCTAGGGCTCAGATCTTTTCTACGGCTAGATTTCGCCACCACCCTGCGAGGAGAGAAAAAAAGAAGATGACCACTTTAAACTCTCCCATGGGGGGGCGGTACTTTGACAAGGACAATCCTATATATACGAAGGGTTATAACTCCACAATATCTAAGGCATACCTCCCTCGGCAAATACCTTGGATGTTATCAAATGCTTTTGTACGGTGCGTGTGTCGTTCGACCGTTCCCACACTTGAAAGGGATCATCTCCTTTTCCAATCACTGCCGTACTGCCCTAGTCGCTCGCTTTTATCTATAAAAGATGGGAATGCAGGGGCCGTACCGTACGGGGCGGGCGGGGGGGAGGTTTAAAAATTCCACGCCACGCCATCCAGCTGGGATTGATTCGCGAGCGGGTCTATCAATCGGTTTCGGAGAAGGGGAAAGGTGGCGGGGCTTTAGGGCTAAATCGAACTTTGCAACTTGCTACTTGGGTGGCCTGGAGAATCTCGACGAACTTTATATGGAGGTTGAAAAGTTGCGATTGATTTGCTCGTGGCCTGATTGTCGATGACCTTTTCTTCCTTCCTTTGACACCCGCACACACCCACACACACACACACACACACACAAACACGAGCGGACCCAGTTTTATATAATTCTGTGCACTAAGCATGTGATCAACGAGCCCAATGCGTGTGTGAGTCCGAGAAAGACTAGCGACCCTGTGTGATTGTCCTCGCTCGCTTAGCACTAAAAACATGCCATCCAGCTGATAATAATATCAATTAGCCCAAAACAAGAGGGGAACAAACAACAAGCCCCCAAGATCGCCCGAGATCTTTGCTTTTATCGTAGCGAACCTTGACAAGGTACCATACACTTGTTTAATCTCTTAGCACATTGTACCTTTTTACCCCATATAAAAATCTATCAAAGCGAAAGAATCGATCCTACGCAATCCGATGCCCAATCAGAATCTTCCCCAACTAAACAAAAATGGCGTGGCCTGGGCCTATCCACGTCGCCGATGTAAGCAACCAGGGCCGTTGATCTGTCGCATTGTTGATATTTGTATAGCGCAACGTGTGGGACTCTCTAATGGCCAAAAGGCCAAAGAGAAAGAGGACCGCATTATAAGATCTAGAGTTTAAAACGTGAATATTTCCGAAGGTCCAAAGTCGTGGGTATCAAAAAAAGGTGCCTTGGAGGATCAATGCTATTGGGTTTAATAAGCCTTGGATTAGCCAATGCCCTAAGGGCATAAAGAGTCTTTATCGATGTGAGTAAGTTAAACTAAACACTGTGGTGATTCGATCTCCAGTTAAATTATTGTATACCTCTTGTTGCGTCTAATTTTTCTTTTTTTTCTCTTTTTTCTAATCTATCTACTGGTGCTGAGTTCGATCCACCAACCGCAAGTGGGCGTCCCTTTGATTGATCAAAAAAATTTCTTCTCAAACCATGTGATATTTTTTCCACGAGGGGAGGCGTGGCCACTCCCAATGCCAAGGAAATATATATTTCCTAATGTCTCACTATATGGAGAAATATGCACACGATACATCTATCAAGTGTCATAGACTTATAGTATAGCCACATCGGTATCGACCAATGTACGGAAGTGGACCAAAACTTTGGGCCCCCCGGCTGCACGTAAGCCGCGCAGTACAACGTCCCATCCCCAATCCGACGGAGTACGGCGGGCCACGTTCGTCGTCCGCCGTTCGTGTGTTTGGGACATCTCCTGCCGTCGGATGGAGCCGGATCCGACGGAGGGTTTCGTCCACATCGTGGCGGGATCGGGAGTGGGCATCTCGACGGCTGCCAATCCGCCACGCGGCGGCGCGGGAGTGGCGGAATGCCTCGCCGCTCTGGCCGTCGGATGGGGCCGATCCGACGACCTGGGATTCGCTTTCGGAGATTAGGCCTTATTTTTCGTTCTTCCTGTGCTGCTCTCGCTGTCTTGCGATAGTCGCCGAGCTAAAAGCGCGCGATCGCAGTGGCCCAGCGCAGAGATTAGCAGCGGCAGTAGCAGCGCCAGCGATCCAGACTCCAGAGGCAGCGATCAGAGTGAGAGCGAGAGAGAGAGGGAGGAGCGAGCGAGTGAGCGAGAGCGATGAAGTGTGTGAATGAGGGCAGTACGCACGTCGCGGATTCGCCAGGGGGGAGGAGCTGCGAGAAGAACAAGGGAGGAGGAAGATCAAGAGGAGGGCTTTCTTTCTGGCATTCAAAGATGTGATCTTTCTACAGGTGAAAATCACTGCTTGTGACGCTCATCACTCCCATTTTCTTCCAAATCTCTCTTTTCTTTCCTTCTTCTTCCCTTTGTCCCTCCTTCGCTTCTGCTGCAAACAACAACGCCATCCTTGCTTGTCCCAGCCTTTGCCGGAGGCTTGTCCGAGCTTCTTAATTTGGTTTGCGTTGTTGACCCAATCAATCCATCCGTCACCCTTGCTCTTCCCATTTTTTCTCGTCTCGCCATCGATCAATCAATGCCATACTGGGTGATCAGATAGATGCATAGATTTAAGCTTTGCCACTTATGGGATCACCGACGAAATATCAGCTTTTCCTTTTCTTCTTTCCACTCCGGCTTTGGCGAGCTGCCTGTCAATTGATCTAACGTTGGCCACTGCTGCTGTGCTCCAAGGATTCCATTCCATCACTGTTATGAGCTGAGCTGAGGATTGGAGCCAGCATTCTTTTCTCTCGCTCTCTTTTCTCCGTTCTTCCATCATTTCCTTCCACACTGCTGCTCGACAACTTGTCACGGCTTCCTTGGCTTCTCGAGTGTTCCGTTCTGCGGCACTCCAGCGCGTTTGTCGATTTGTCCATAACCTCCGAGCCCAGACTCCATCCATAGCTATACAAAAAGCTTCCACTTTCTTTGATCATCTCTCCATTTCTTTCTCGAGAGCTTCCATCTTTTCCCTCGGCCAGTTGCGAACAACTAAGGCAGCTAGCAGACAAATGTGGAAGCTTTAAGGATTGACAAGGGCCTATCTGGTTTTTCTGGTTTTGTACAACAATCCATCGCTCCCACAGCAAAGAAATGCCGAATTCTCCTCCTCCTCCTCCAAACATCTTCCAACAGTCCTTCCAGCCAAACCAGCGAATGGGATTCTTGAGAGTACTGCTGGGACTGGGACAGTGGTAGCGAAAGTTTTCTCCATTTCCTATCTTTATAATCTCTCTGGCTATGGAGGACAGGATGATGGAGAGATAGCCTCGTCGAGAAGCAGCATAAAAGTGAAAAAAAAGAGACAAGAAACCTTTGAGAAACGAGATCCTAGGAAGGAGTTCTAAGGAAGAAGATGATGTTGGACCTTAACGAGGCACCGCTGCTAGCGCTTGGAAGTGGCGGTGGTGGCGGTGGTGGCGGCGGTGCCAGTGGTGGAGCGGAAGCTCCTCTCGCTGCCTCGAACGATGGAAAGCAACAGCAACTCCTCGGTAGCAGTAGCGTGATAACTCCGCGAGCTGGGAATCAAGGCGACAGTAGTTTGTCCACCAGGCGGCCAAGAGCTTCTTCGTCTCCAGGATCATCCGTGGATGTCACGATTGGCCTCGCGGCTGGATCAGCAGTAGCAGCAGCAGCAAATCTTCCACTATCCAGTGCTTGCGATCAAGTGGAGACCTCGCAAGTCAATTCCGGTACGTCGAGCTCCGCGGTGGTGACGGTGGCCACAACGGGGGGCGGCGGAGGAGGAGGAGCTCGGCTGGAGCTCCGTGCCGGCGCAGCCACGGAGTCCGGCAGCTCCGAGGATTTCGAGGAGGCGTCCAGCAAAGCAGTGGATCCGGAGCTGGAGGTGTTCGAGGAGATCGATGGCGCAGTGAAGCGACAAAGAACCGCGGTTTTGTTCTTCGAGTCGAGAACCACTGCTGGCGGTGGTGGCGAGAGTGGTGGCGGCGGTGGCGGCGGCGGCTCCGCTGTGGAGCGGAATTGCGCTATATTCGTGTCGTCTCCCTCGGAATCCAGCGATGAGAGCTGCAAGATCCTGGGAGTTGGAGGTCACGCTGGAAGTGACGCTACTCTCATCGGTGTTAGCGATGGATTCCAATGCAAGGACAAGGCGGCGCTCATCACACGCCAGCTCTTTCCACTCGAGTCGTCGACGTCTCCTTCGACACACGCCGCCGCCACCACGGCGGCGACGCCGACTGGAGCAGCGAGTGTCTATGGATTCGGCGCTGGGAGATCCTCCCCGTGGATGGGATTGGAGTTCCATCAGCGAGCTTCGTCCGAGACCTCCGGACGACTGAGCGATGTGTGTCAACCGCCAAAGAAGAGCCGGCGTGGCCCGAGATCGCGCAGCTCCCAGTATCGCGGAGTGACGTTCTACCGGAGAACTGGGCGATGGGAGTCTCATATCTGGTGAGCGATTGTGGATTTCTTTTCTCTTTCTTCAGATCTGGATTCAATCAAACTCATGTTTTTCTTGGTTGCTATTTGCAGGGATTGCGGAAAGCAAGTGTACTTAGGTGAGCCAACTAAAAAAATGGTTTTTTTTTCCTTAGACTGATGTGCTCGAACTTTTTTTTTTTCCAGGTGGTTTTGATACAGCTCACTCAGCTGCCAGGTGAGTGAGTGTTCTATCCGTTTCTTTTTTTCAAGTTGGAGGGATCGTTGTTGGTTCTTACTTTCCTGACGATCTTTTCGATCCAAGTTCTCGTTTTGTCTTCTCTCCTCTGATGTTCGGATTTGATTGACGTTTGTTTCTCCAGAGCCTATGACAAAGCTGCTATCAAATTCCGAGGACTGGATGCTGACATAAATTTCAGCCTGAGTGATTACGAAGATGATATCAGACAGGTACGCAGCAGCAGTAGCAGCTGCAGCGAGACGCGCGCAGCTCAATCAGATATCGTAAATGGTCTTACAAACTCTCTCTTTTTTGCTCCTGCCTTTGCAGATGGCACACCTCTCGAAGGAGGAATTCATTCACATCCTGCGTCGTCAAAGCACCGGCTTCTCGCGAGGGAGCTCGAAGTTCAGGGGCGTAACACTTCACAAATGCGGCCGCTGGGAGGCGAGAATGGGACAATTCCTCGGGAAGAAGTACGTAGTTTTCCTGGCAATCGTTTTTCTATATCGATCCTCTCAAAAAAATCTCCAGTGTCACTGATGTTTTAGTACGTTTTCCTTCTTTCAAAGGTACATATACCTGGGACTCTTCGACAGCGAGGTTGAAGCTGCAAGGTAGTATTATCTTATCTCGCAGCGCTTTTGCGAATCTTTTTTCTCTTTTGTTCGTGACACTAATCTTGCAACTGGCAGTGCAGGGCATACGATCGAGCCGCGATTCGGTGCAATGGAAGGGACGCTGTGACGAACTTCGATCCCAGCTCGTATGAGAAGGAGGGTCATACGGAAGGAAGCGGTACGTATACGTAACCAGCTCGTCTTTCTTCGTCGTCCTGGTCGTATCATCTTTGTTAGTTCGATGCCTTTTCGATCTTGACTGATTGATAGCGACAGAGGATGGTCGTCTTTTTCGTAGAAATCGTGGTGGCAAGTACTACGTGGTCTTGAAAAGTCCTCTCTCTCAATTGATTTTTTGGTGTGTCATGCAGGCGTGAGCAGTGAGAGCTTACAGCTTGATCTTGGGATCTCGCTCTCAAGCCCGTCTGATCAAAGGCCAGCAGTCGAGGGAGGATCAGACGCTTGGAAGCGAGTGAACTCCTCGGAGACTGGATTGAACTGGCCGGTAAATCAATCTCCCTTTATCCATCGTTTTCACTGTGGCAGAACACTAAACACAAACTTGATGCGTGCACAGGCGGCCGAAGCTCCTTATCGCGGCAGCATAGATTCAACGTATCCTTCATCGCATCTCGGCCATCTCCACGATTCCTCCACGAGCAAGGTTGGAGGTTTTCTCACTTGGGAGTGTGCTAGCTAAGAGCTTTGACGATGGTGGTTGCAGGATCATCACCAAGTTACATACAGGCTCGAGGACCGGAATCGCTTGTTCTCACCCCTGCAAGAACACCATCTTCCCCAGCAGCAGCAGGAGCAGAATCACACTCACCACCTCCACCACCAACACCAGCAGCATCTAAGTTGGAACTTACATCCGGATCACCACTCGGCCCTCCGGAGCTACAGCGCTCCCGGACCCGGATTGTCAGCTCCGACTCCAGCTCTAGCTCCAGCTCCAGGCCATAGTTTTGTAGCTCCATCAGTGGCATTTGGAAGCTCGCAGCAGCACCAGTGGATCGGTGGCCACCCCGCGGGATCGTTCGCCGCCACTCCAGTGTTCCACCACCACCACCACTTTCAGGTATGCAGTGTAGAGTTTCCCCGCGAAGTTAACCATTCGTTGGCGTTAGGCCACACAGCAACCGGGTGATCTTGCCAACAATACCCACAGAACCTTGTACCATAGCTCATAGGAACACTGAGTTTTGCGTGTAGTAGTCTAAGTGTGAGTGTGTGGTTTTGTTTTGCAATAAGCAAAGGTGGTGGGGGCATCTAACAGAATATCCGAGCCATTGACTTTGACCAAGACCGACTTTAACTATTTTGACCTTTGACCCAAGAATATGCTTTTGAATATTCCTGCTATCTTGAATGTTTGGCTATGGCGGTGGCAATCAACTCGGCATCGATCTTGTTGCCGGGGCGGGCGCGATCGGTACGAGGTCTGTGCTCTTCCAGTCCGGTCGCGGGATCCCTGGCCACCGAGGAGGAGCAGCGCCAGCAGCGAAGAGCGCTCAAGGACGCTCTGGCGGAGCGGCTGGACGATAGCAAGGGGAATCTAGACGAGGAGTCGCTGCGATTGATCTCGTCGCTGGAGGCGCTGAGCC
Organism: Selaginella moellendorffii; assembly: GCF_000143415.4. Classification (NCBI taxonomy): domain Eukaryota; kingdom Viridiplantae; phylum Streptophyta; class Lycopodiopsida; order Selaginellales; family Selaginellaceae; genus Selaginella; species Selaginella moellendorffii. Next base: position 1,465,661 of record NW_003314282.1, on the reverse strand, counting down.
CCCTGGTGGATCTCTCCCAGGTGCCGCACCTCTACCGCGGGTGCTTCCAGGGATTGCGCGCCTCGTTCAAGAACTCCGGGAGGAAGGGCGAGGTCCAGAAGGAGGTGGGCTTCTCCGGCGCGGTGGTCACGCTGGGGCGGGCGACCTTCAACGTTTACAAGCCGACGAGCCTGGAGATCGTGCTGGGCACCACGTACAATCACGTCGGATTCACGGGCGAGGACGACTACTCGCTCATCATCCAGTTCCGGGTCGCGGGCCGCGACGATCTCGAGGGAATGCTCGTGAATCGCGCGAGGTTTAGCATCTCCGCGCCCAAGAGGATGGATGTGCTCTTCCTCTCGTCGACGATGAAGCCCAGGTTCTCCAGGGATTTGGGGGCGTGGATCGATTTCTTCCGGCGCGACAATGCGAGCATCAGCGAGGAGGATGGATCGGTGGATGCCACTCTCCCGGCGGCCAAGGGATGGCTGGATTACCTCTACCTGGACGAGGAGATCAGGATCACGAGAGGGAATCGAGGCGGCGTGTCGGTCGTCCAGCGCCTCGACGAGCCTGTTATAAAGATCTAGTACAGTAGAGAATTTTAAAAGAAAAATGGATATAGCCGTTTGTTTCTAGGGCTAGGGTATTTCGATCGATGGAGCAGAGATGGCGCTCTGGCGCGAGCTGAGCGGTCGAGTCGCGATCGCGCTCGCATTTGTGAGAGGAATCGCGGTTGTTAATCAGGTACTTCGATCAATAGCACCGATTTCGATCGCAGTCTTGTTCGATGGATCTTTTTGCTGCAAAGCTCTGTGCATTCAAGGAAATTTTGATCGTTTTCATGTCTATTTCTATTTCATGATGCACGAGATCGACGAGTTTGATCGGAATGTGTGAGATTTTTTTCTTTGGTTTTTCTTACATTTTTTTCGTCTTGTATTCATGAGACTTTTGCTTCACTTCATGTGTTCCTGACACATTCTACAAAATATAGATAGATCTCTTTCTTTTTTTCTCTAACCAAATGCTTGCTTGCTTCTTTCCAGGCGAGGCCTATCATCTGCTCACTCGGCAATTGAGGTCGGGGCTCCAGTCCTCGCTTCCAACACAATGGTAACACACGAAAAGTCCGCTGGGATCGACTTTGTCCTTAATTTTCTTGAGGGCGTCGTAGTTGCTGCCGAAGAAGGATTGCTGCCAAGAGGGCTCGTTCCTGTTGGCCTCGTTCATGTAGCTTCCGGAGCCAGGGGTCAAGTCGGTCAGCATTTTGTAACCGCTGCTCATCTCCGACGCCATGCTCGACTTGGTCTCCATGGTGCTGTTCTCGGCGAAAGGCCTCACGTAGAGGACATGCAAGAGGGCGTTTCGCCAGGCAGGGTTGACGGCGTTGTCCTGGGCTTTGGAAACTTTGCCTCCACCGACGAGATATCCCGAGATCCGCTGGAAGCCCATCTCTCCGAGTGAAACCAGTGCTTCCGCGAGCTTGTAAGGTGATTTTTCAGCAAGGGTGCGAGGGATCAGCCTGGATGCTTCAAACTGAGAGAAACCAGACGGGAAGCCGCATTTACCGTTTGTGCACTGGTTCTCGAGGTGCCATTCGTAGTACGAGGAGAACTCCTTGATCTTACCACTGACGACGACGAGCTCGTTCTTCCAGCCTTCAACATATGCAAGCAGGGGCTGGAGCGACTTCTCTGCAAAGGCCATGTCCTTGTTGGGGAGAAGATACTGGGCTATCAGAGTCTTGCCGGCAGCGATGAAGAAGCCTCCCCATCCTGCGTCGGCCATGGACGGGTTTAAGCTGATGACTTTGGCAAGCAGATCCTTGAAGGCGGAAGAAGTGCTGTTGGGACCTGTGGTGATGATATACGACGCGAAGACGAGGTTCGTGAGTGCCGGGTGTGCAACATAAGTGACCGCTGTGACAACACCGAAAGTACCTCCGCCTCCTCCTCGAAGCGCCCAGAAGAGCTCCTTGTTCTGGCAAGAGTTTGCCACCACCAGTTTCCCATCGGCTGTGACGACGTCGTACTCCAAAACGTTGTCTGCTGCGAGACCAAAGGATGGAGAGAGCTGGCTGTGGCCACCTCCTTGAGGATACCCACCGGCAGCTCCGACTGAAACACATTGAGCTCCTACGACGGTCCTCTTGTTCTTATGCGCCGCGGTGTAGACCTCCTCCCACTGGACACCGGCTCCGACTTTCACAGAAGGGGTGTTCTTACCGGTTTGGCAGCTCTGAGACCTGGGGGTCCTGAAGGTGACCCAAGGATCTTGAGCTTCCGGCGCTTCGACTTCATACTCGGCGAGCCCGTGGGATTTGTCCGAGAAAGTGATATCCTTGAGGTGATGGACCCAGATGCTGAGAGACCCCGGGGCCGTGTTCTTTCCCGTCATGTCGTGGCCGCTGTTCTTGATGACGAGTCGAAGATTGTGCTGCGACGCGAACGAGACTGCCTTTTGGACTTGAGACACTGTGGACACATCGACAACATACATTGGTACGGCACCTTGCAAACATTCCGAGGCTCTGTCGCCCCGCAGCAGGCAGCCTTTGTCTCCATCCATCTCCATGTTGGGGACTTGCAACGCGCTGGGCTGGTCGGATCTCCAGAAGGGGTCACCCGAGTTCTCGGTGACGAGCTTGCAAGCATTCTCGTCGAAGTAAGGATCATGGCAAGGGAAGCCCAGCGGCTTTGCTGCTATCAGTGCTCCTCCGACCGACGCATTGAAACTCTCCCACGTCTTGGCGTCTGGCCAGCATTCCTGCGACGGGAGGCACCGGCATGATCCTGCTGCTGCTGCTCCACGTAACGACAGTGGGAGGAATGTTATCATCAACACAATGACTAGCAGCTGGTAGTGGCGATCATCCTCAGCAGCACTGGACGCCATACTCTTCACTCAAGCTTTCAGTACTTCGGCACCTGTATCAAGCAGTTAAATACACCAACAACACCGAGAAAGAGGGAGGTATGTGCTCGATGCTCATGGATCTTTGGTCTACACTTTTTGACTGTTCTAACGCTTTCCGCATCATTGAATCGCCGCCTTATCGCGTTTGTGTTTGTGTGTGGTTTTCAGGCTCTTATTTTACTCGTAAAGGATTCTGTCCCTGCCAGCTTACAGTTGCCGAAACGTATTTTAGTGGCTAGTGCTCTTCACAAGACATGGTTTAAACGATCACGGGCACGTCTTTCCCAGTGTGAGCAGAGCGGAGTGTTTGGACTTTTCTGTAAGAGGTCTGTTATTCTCGATGCACTTCTTTTTTCTAACGCTGAGAATTATAGCTCTGTGGTCAGTGCCCGACACGCAAGTCCACCGAGAATGCCCCAGAATTGAATAGCCGCAGGTTTCACATGTCAAAACGTGAGCCATGGCTTTCTGTCGGTATCACTCCCAGTGTGAGCGGCAGCCATACCACAACTTTACAGCGCGGTTTGCTCTTCGTGGGTCCTCATGACTTGAAATAGCTGTTGTTGTTGTTGCAGCAGCCTGCAATGCCCGTAGTGCTTCTGATATTACTTTACGTAAGCATTATGTCGTCGCGCACTACCAAAGGTAAACAAGTTTTGTCACTTTAGCTAATGCTCACTTGTGTTTTGCACAAAACGCGCCAGGGGCGACCACATTGATCATGCTGAGGGAAGCTCAATTATGTCAGTGGATCAACTAAAAGTGATAAGGTGCTCCACAACAGGTGCCATATATTCTCCCAGCAAAGACATTCAGCTCTCCAACATTCTTCTACAGACTTATGCGAAGTGCGGGGATCTGTTACATGCACGCTCGGTGTTCGATGGCATCTGCGACAAGGACATCATCTCATGGGTCTCTATGCTCTCTGCTTATGCCCGCAATGGACATCTGGAGGAGGCCAGAGCACTGTTCCAAGGAATGCCACAGCGGAACTCGGTGGCTTGCACTACAATGCTGGTCGCTTATGCCCGGAGCGGGCAAACTGACGAGGCAAAGCGAGTGTTTGACGACATGAAAGAGAGGAACTTGGTGACCTGGAACGCTATGCTCGCTGGCTATGCCAGGAAAGGACACTTGGTCGAGGCGAAGCTGCTGTTTCAGATTGCTCCAGAGAGGGATGTGGTTTCATGGACGACAATGGTTACTGCTCATGCTGAGAAAGGCCACGTAGAAGACGCGAAGAAATACTTCGACAGAATGCCAGAGCGAGACTTGGTTTCCTTCACTACTATGCTGACTGCATACGCAGAGAACAGCCGTTTTCACGAGGCCCGGACTTTGTTTTCCACGATGCCAGAGCTCGACTTGGTGTCCTGGAACGCAATGCTGGTGGCTTATGCTCACGAGAACGACTTGGAGGGTGCAAGGCAGGTGTTTGATCGGATGCAAGAACGAAACATGATATCGTGGAACGTGATGCTGTCCGGGTATGCTCAGCGCGGGGATATAGAAGAAGCTCGAAGAGTTTTCGACGCTATGCGGGTCCGCAATTTGGTCTCGTGGAACGCGATGCTCTCGGCACTCTCCCGCGGCAGCGAGCTCCAAGAGGCCAAGATGGTGTTTGACAGAATGCCGCAGCGAGACGTGGTCTCGTGGAACACCATGCTGTGTGCATTCGCTGAGAACGGGGAGATACAGTCGGCCAAGAAACTCTTCGACAGCATGCGCGAGTGGAACTTGGTGTCCTGTACGGCGATGCTGAGTGCTTACTCGGAAGCTGGCGAGCTCGAGAACGCGAGACACGTCTTCGATCTCATGAAGGAGCGGAACGTCGTTTCCTGGACAGCCATGCTCTCGGCCTACGCGCAGAATGGTCACGTCCGGGAAGCCAAGCAGGTTTTCGACGCCATGGGAGTGAGAAACGTCTGTAGCTGGACAGCCATGGTCTCGGCCTACGAGAAGAACGGTCAGCTTGAAGAAGCCAAGCAAGTTTTCAGCGCGATGACGGACAGGAATCTCTCCTCGTGGAACGCGATGCTGGCGGCTTATGCTCGGAACGGGCATCCGGGGAAAGCTCGAGAGGTGTTTGAAGGGATTCCGGAGCAGCGGAACACGGTGTCGTGGAACGCGGTCCTGGCGGCCTGTGCGAGCAGCGGGGAAAGCTCCAGTGGTGCCATGGAGATGTTCTACACGATTGCGCTGAGTGGTGACGCAGGGGACGAGATATCTTTCGTGTGCATCCTGGTTGCGTGCTGCCACCTCGGGGAAGTTTACACTGGATGGCAGCTTTTCCAGTCCATGGCCAGGGACTATGGCTTGAAACCGGCCAAGCAACACTACTGCTGTATGCTTGATCTGCTGGGACGGGCGGGATATGTGGAAAGTGTGGAGGAGCTCATCGACAGTATGCCTTACGTGCCGGACGAGTGCGAGCGCACGGCCTTTCTCCGAGCTTGTGGAAGCCGCGGAGATACCACTACTAGTTTACAAGCCCTTGGGAGCGTGGAGGAAAACAAGTCTACTGCTGCGAGTGCTTCTTCCTACGTTCTTCTATCCAACACCCTCAAGCAGCGGCAATTCGTGAACATCCAGTAATGCAACGAGGCACTATGTATCTTTTTTGTTACTCTTCTTTGGAAATACTAACATTGTTTACTCATCTTCAACATCTCCACCAATCTGAAGCTCACACTATTTGGAAAATATGAACAGCTATAGAGAACTCATGTAAAAGAATTATGATAATTTTATAAGCTCATCAAACATGAATGACATTGCCATTTGAGTTGAGGATGGCTTCAATGACAGCAACATCAATAAAAGCTTCTCCAGGACTACTGCGCTTATCAGCTTCTCCTCCCTGCATAAATTATTCAGTATATATAATTTCAATGGTACTAATAATACCTGTGAAAGGTCGTGAATGAATGATCTCAATTCTTCCTCAACTCCACAGCAAGGATAAAAAGATGAGTTTTTACCCACTGAAGTAGCATGCGACACCTGTATTAAATTAAATTAGCATTCGATGGAGAATTTGGATTTGAATATCGCTCACCATAAAGCCTGGCTGACCATCTTGAGTATCTTGATCGACTTCAACTGTACCTTTTGTTCCAACAATTTTCCAGCTCATCTAAATTTCCAAGGTTCATCATCCATAAAATTCTCTGAGCAAAACAGAACATACCTTCTTAGTTGTACAGGAAAACGAAATCATCAAAGTCCCGGCACACCCGTTTTCCAGCTCACTGCAAACGTAAGTCTTCGATTTAGTAGCCAAAACAATTCAAAAGAATAAGAAAACTTACAACAAAGCAGACACATTGTCTGGAGGAGGTAATGCTTCATCTACATGGCGGCAGATTGCTGAAACAGATTTTACTTCGGAACCAGTGATCTGAAACAAAAAAAATATGAACGTAAGAACGGGTTTGTTTCTCTTTTTTTAAAAAAACAAAATGCAAATATTACCACTCGAAGCCCTGCAATTTGGTGAACAGCTCCATCCAAAACATATCCACCCTATAATTTTTATCCAACCACCGTAATAGATTAATTATACCATTTACCTTGAGCTCTCTTCGCCAAATGCTTGAAAATGATGGCCGTGAGATGTTCATTGGACTTTCAACCGTTACTTCCACCGCCACCATGTGTCCTATGTCCTTGACCAACTTGTGAGCCTGTGAAAACAAAAAATTCTTAGAATATATTTTAGTTTTCTGAGCAATATTAATTACCTCCACAAGTGCTCGCTCAAATCTGTAGTTTTCAGCTATTGCCCACACAGGTCTCATGGTGCCCAAACTTTCATAGAAACTTGTCAAACTCTGAGCTTGTTGAGTACTTGGAGCTATAGGCTTTTCTGTAGCTTCATGCGTTAGCCAGATCACAATAAACATGGTAAGCTTGTACCTTGAATAACATGTTTCCCTGCCTTGAGTGCCTGCATCACAAACTCTCCCTAACATCAAAATAAATGGTTAGAAGTTCTGTCTGATATTATTACAGGCAATTGCATATACCTGCACTTGTGGCTGAAGAACAATCGCTACTCCAAGGATGGTATCATCATTGAGAATGTCATCTAGGCCTTGTTGACCCCACTTTGCTTGAACTCCTGGAACACAATCCTTGATCAAGGACACTGATCGCTCCGCAGATTCCTAGAAAAATGAGAGATTTAGCATGCAAGGATCCTGGGAAAAACAGCCTAGTACCTGTGAGCGACTCCACAGCGCCTTGAGTGAGACTACATCTGTAAGCTTGGTGGAGAAGAGAGGGAAATACTGCTTCTGTGCAAAATTTCCAACCCCTATTAAGGCTAAACTAGGTGCCATCGCTGCGAAAAAGGAAGAGACTCCCCTCTATTTATATTATAAAAACAACCATTATACGCTCTTAATTAAAAGGAGTTATTTTCCACTAATCACACAGATATATATATATGTGTGTGTGTGTGTGTATATATATCTCAATTTTTCCAGGTTTGGGTGAAGAAATCACGATTATTCAAGTGCAAGGTGGTAAAATTCTGTCACCGGCATTAGAACATATACAAGCAAAGATGTTTTGCATCAACACACACGCAGCTGCTAAGTCATCTTCCCCATCACTCGATTCGACTAGAGACTTGAAAGCGATCAATCCCAGCTCCAAGTTCTTCCACTTCATACAGGCACCTAGAATGGTGATCCAAGCCAACGGAGTTGGACCACACGGCATAGCTCTCACCACCGCCATGGCCCCTTCCACAAAACCAGCTCTTCCAACAAGATCCACCAGGCAAACGTAGTGATCCACGTCAGGCTCCACTCCATATCTGGACTTCATCGCCCCGAAGAGCTTCTTCCCTTCCTCGACCAGCCCTGCGTGGCTGCAAGCTCCAAGAACCGACGAGAAAACCATACCATCTGGTAACACTCTCTCGACTTGCATCGCTTGGAACAGTTCTAACACCATCTCCGCGTTTCCGTGCAGGCTGTATCCCAATATCAGCGAGCTCCACGCGACTAGACTCGCTTTCCTGCTGCTCGAGGCATCAAATATGTGTTTCGCATCGACGCAGCAGCCACATCTGCCATAGAAATCCACCAAAACATTGGCCACGAACTCGTCGCTGTAAAACTCGTCAAAACCGTACCTGGAGAGCTCGCCGTGGATTCTTCTCCCGGAGCACAACGCAGCCAGAGCTCCGCAAGCCATCAAGGCAGCTACGAAAGTCCGGGGATTGGGAAAAACCCGGCCTTGCCTCCTCAGCTCAACGTAAGTTTCCAGAGCCAGCGAGTTCTCGCCCGCCTCGACGTAGCCAAGGATGAGAGAGTTCCACGAGACGACGCTGTGCTGCTCCATCCCCTGGAAAACCCTCCGACAGTCCTCCATGCTTCCACACTTTGCGTACAAGTGGACGAACGTGTTGGCGACGAAGAGATCCTTCTCGGCTCCGGTGCTACTGGCTTGAGAGTGTAGCGCCATGGCTCTCTCAAGGCATCCAAGCTTCACGAGCTTCCAACAGTCTTGGACGCCTCTTTCGTTGGCTGCCAGGGACGAGCACGCCATGAGAGCAGCAACAAACGACCGCGAGTCGGGTTCTTCGCCAAGGCTCGTCATGCGAGAGAAAGTCGAGAGAGCGAGCTCGGCCTCTCCACTCTCAACGTAGCCGAAGAGCAAAGCGTTCCAAGCTACGACGTCCCGGACGGCCATCTTCTCGAAAACCTTCACGGCATCTCGGAGGCTCCCGCAGAACGCGTAGAGCTCGAGCAGCGCAGTGGAAACGTACAAGTCGGAGCTCCAGCCACCTTTCTCTGCCTGTGAGTGAATTGCTCTTCCTCTTGCCAGACTCTCGACTTTGACTATCTTTCCAGAAAGTTTTGTGCCATCTTCTCCGGCTGCCAAGCTTGCACAGGCCTTGATCACCGCGACATAAGTTCGAGCATTCGGCCGAGCACAAGAAGAACTGTCAAGCATCCGAGAGAAAAGCTCCAAAGCTAGCTCGCTTCTCCCATTCTCTACACATCCCATGATCAAAGCCGTCCAAGAAACCACGTCCCTACACTGCTGCTCCATCCCCTCGAAGATCCTAAAAGCGTCCACCAAGCTCCCACACTTGGCAAACATATCCACCAAAGAGTTTGCCACGAAAGTATTTCTGTGATCGAGAAGAGCAAAACTCTCGATTTTCACGGCTAAAGCCAGGCTCGTATCTTTAACGATCCTGTCACCGCCATGTTGGTGTGCTTCTTCTTCTCTTACGGCCAAGCTCGAGCAAGCCATGGCCGCCGCAACCAAAGTCCGAGCATCACACCGTCCTTCTGAGCTCCCGGAGAGACGATCGCCTTCTACCATCCGAAAGAAGAGCTCCAGCGCGAGCCCGGGGCGACCATTCTCCGTGTAACCAACGATGAGAGAATTCCAAGACGCGGCACTGTGGACCGGCATTCTCTCAAACGCGGCGATCGCGTCCAGCAAGGCGCCGCATTTGCCATACATGTGAATGGCGCTGTTTGCCACGAAGATAGAATCCTCCGCCAAGCAGCCATCCCTAGCAGCATCGCTGTGGATCCTCTTACCCAATTCGAGCTCCTTGGAGCCGCCGCAGCCCTTCAGCGCCGAAACCACGAGAGATACCTCCGCTGGGCCTAGCGCCGTGAATCCTGGATCTCGGTAAGCAGCGCAGCACCATAGATTCCATAGCCGCGCGAGACAAGCCCTCTTTCTCATCCATCGCCATTCAAAATTTAGGGCTCCAACACTGAGCCCAAAAACCTTTCACCCTTAGGGTTCTAACGTTATTTTAAAACCCTCAGGGTTTTAGTTAGGGTTCTAGCATTCCCGCCAGAAACCCTAGCGCAGGGGATCGCTCGATCGATGCTGCCGCGCCGCCGCATTCTCGCGCGGTGCTGCTCCTGGCGGCGAGATTCGCGGCGCGACAACAGGCGCCTGTCCTGGGAGGAGCGCGCCAACGCAATCTACCATCGCGACAGGCACTTGGACAGGGCCGTGAGGTGCGAATCGGCGGCCAACATCGTGAGGAAGGTAATGGCGGTGCTCGAGTCGCGCGACGCGAGCATCATGAGCCTGGAAGATCTCTCGCGCTCCAAGGCCAAGCGGCGCAAGAAGGAGATCATCCGCGAGGTGGCCGCGCGCTTCCCTCTCGTCTTTAAATTCCGGAGGGACGACGACGGCGAGTTTTGGGTGGAGCTCACACCCGCGGCCGAGGAGATCTTGCGCCAGGAGCACGCCGCCATCGCGCAGCACGACGACATGGAATCGCTCGCCAAGCTCAAGAAGCTCCTGATGATGGCGCGCGACCACCGCATTGGAATGGAGAAGCTCGGCCATCTCAAGCACGATCTCTTCCTCCCGGAGGATTTCAAGCGCCGCTTGATCCCCCAGCACCCGGAGAGCTTCCGGATCGTCCCCGCCACCACCACCACCACTCCCAAGAGCCTGGGATACGTCGAGCTCGTCGGCTGGGAGCCCGGGCTGGCAGTGACCGCTCGCGAGCTCTTGGCACCGGTCCAAGCACCCCACGCCTTCCAAGTCGATGCTCGGGGCCAGCAGCTCGACCACCCCCGCGTCCAGCGCTTCCAGGAGCTCCCATTCTTCTCGCCATACGAGGACCCCGGGAGGATCGAGTGGAAGAGCCTCGAGGCCGAGAAGCGAGCGCTGGCAGTGCTGCACGAACTCCTGAGCTTGATGCCGATGAAGAAGGCCGTCGTTGGTCGCTTGAATCTCATCCAAAAGGAGCTCCAGCTGCCGGCAAAGTACTTGCATCTCGTCGGCCTCTACCCCTGGATCTTCTACGTCTCCAAAGTCATTCCCGAGAACAACACCATCTTTCTCCGCGAAGGCTTCGACCGATCCAGGCTGAGAGTCCCCAACCGGCTGTCCGCTGCCAGGGACGACCTCCTCCGCCTCATGGAGACCGTCTACGAGAGAGAGCTCGGCGGACCACCTCGGACAGTGACGCTGGAGATCGCCGACGAGGACAAGGAAGATATCGACGATTTCTTCGTGGGTTTTCTTGGTAACCTCCGGGACTTGTAGGGCGGTAAGTTCTCCTCCTCCTGGATCCTGGAAAGATGTCCCCGTTGAGAGTGGCGGCGCAGAGGTTTCTTCGAACTGGGTCCTTGATGCAAACCGTCGAGGAGAATGCGGTCGAGTTTCTCATCCCGCCCACCCATCGAGTCAAGGTACTGGATCAAGTGGCTCTCGAGGACCGCCGGATCGAGGCCGTGAAGCAGCTTGTAAGCCTGGTTGCCGAGCAGGAAGCCCAAGTTCTCATGCTGAAGAAGCGGGACACTAACCGAGATACGCTGCTGGGAGTTGCCACCAAGTACCCGGGCGTGTTCCAGGTTCACGACGAGCAGGACGGCCTCGGCAAGTTCATCTCGGGAACCAAGTACATCGACCTTACTCCCGAGATGGACAAGCTTTACAGGGACGAGCTCCGAGTGATCAAGTCGCGGGACGAGCTCCTGTCAGTAAACATCGTCAGGAAGCTGCTGATGATGGCTGTAGAGCAGGAGATATCACTCACCAAGATTTCGTGGCTGGCGGCCGACTTTGGCCTCCCTCGAGACTTGGACACCGGCCTGGTTCACAGGTACCCGAAGTTTTTCAATGTCAGAGAGACCAACCGGGGTCCGGTGCTCAAGCTTGCGTCTTGGGACCAGGATCTCACGGTGACGAGCAGAGAGAAGACGTTGCTGTTTAGCCGGGCCTTCCCAAAGACGGGCTTTCATCTGGTCGAGCGTCCCCGGCGTCGAGGCTACAAAGCCTTCCAGAGGTTGGAGTTTCGGTCCCCTTACGAGCCTTGGCAGAAGCCGAACGTCAGCAAAGGATCCCCGGTTGTCGAGAAGAGACACATCGGTGTCGTTCACGAGGTGCTCAGCCTGCTACCGAGGAAGAGGATTGCTCTCTCCAAGCTGACGCTGTTGAGGGCCGAGATGAATTTGCCGAAGACGTTCTGCTCGTATCTGGTGAGACACCCCGGCATTTTTTACGTGAGCGGTGTCGTCGAGCCTCCACTGGTTTTCTTGAGAGAGGCCTTCTTCCAGAACGAGCTCAAGTTCAAAGGTCCCGAGGATTTCATCCGCGACAGGTACCTGATCCTCATGCAGCGCCAACCGGTCCTTGACGAGACTAGCTGAGAAAAAAATCGTTGTTCGCCTCTCGAGCTGCTTAGAAGAATGGATCGTTGAAACCGTCGAATGGTTTCTTCTCCCAGAATGGTTTGGACACGCGCTTCTTCCTCTTTCGTTCCAGCGGCGGCTCCTCCTGCGGACTGGGCTGAAGTGCCTTCCAGCTCCAGGAATCACCACCACCTCCTCCACCGATACTAACTTGTCGCCTTTCGTCGTCAGAGTTTTCGTCATCGCTACAAAATCCCAGCTTCGCTCCCAGACTTGGCTGCTTTCCAGGTGTTGCAGAAACATCTTTCGGACTTTCATCCTCGTCATCGAAGCCCAGTTGCAAAAATATCTCCGAATCTGGTGCTCTATCTTCAACAGCTGTTGCAGGCGCTACTGATTGTCTTCCTTCTTCGTCGGATTTCTCGTCGTCACTGAAAAGTCCGAGCTTCTTCAGGATGACAGCTCGAGAGCGAGGATTGGCACCATTCGTCAGCGGTGCATTTGCTCCCTTGACAGGATCCACTACTGTTGCTGCTTCGACAACCTCGCCAACTTTAGCCTGTGGCACGTCTCCTTGACGAGTTTGTAGAGCGCATCCTTGCGGGGCCGGAGGAAATGGGAAGCTCCAACCAGTTTCCGACACTGGCTGCCGTGGCGCGACAAAGCTTTCCGCACAGATGCCTCTCACTTCCCTTGGACGGCTCTCCCTGAACACCCTGAAGTCCATGAGCCTGCCAAACTCCTGCTTGATGGTGAAGAGAGGATGCTTCTCAATAAGTTGGCCCTTCCGGTAGTACTCCTTGAGGAAGACGACGTGCCGATCGCCCCTCATGCTCACGTAGAAGATGTGTGGGAAGCGGCAGAGCATGTCTTCCAGCTTCTGGGGAAGACCAAGATCACGAGTGAAGAACCCGACGTGATCTACGTACGCTTTCTTCTCGACTGTCAAGCTGAGGAACTCGTGGAAGATGGCAACCACACGCTTCTGTCCTTCCATGGACCGGAGGTCGAGCTCGGCGACAGGCTCGTAGGGGCTTGGGAACGGAAGCCGCTGGAAGCTCAAGATCCTCTTCAGAATGCTACGATGGAGAACCGTGTGTGGCTCAACGCAGATCCTGAAGCTGTACTTGTCACGATCGCCAGCCTTGCCGCCACCTTTCATCCTTTGGTTGAGCTCTCTGGTGGTAACAGCGAGAGCTTTATCGTATGCTGCTAGCTCCAAGTAAGCTCCGGTGACCGTAAAGTACTGCGGATACTTTGGCAGGATGGCCGTCTTGAAGTTGTCAGGCATCCACAAGCTCGATCGTATGTGAGAGAGCTTCGTGAGAAGAACTCGATGCGCGGGCACCATCATCAAGATCTTCCTCAGGTTCCGGACGATGAGAGGCTCGTGGTATTCTCTCATAACTTTTTCTTCCTGGTCGATCAGGAGCTCCGCCTTCTCTGTAAACTCGAGCCATCTTACTCGCCTGTCCTCCTGGTCGCTGGAGATCTTAAAAACTCCTGGGAAGCTATTGACGAAATCCGCGAAGAGCTTGGCCTTGGGAAAGCCGAGGTCTCTGGCTAGCCTGGTAAACTCCGTGGACGGTATCACATGTCCATCTCTGGACGCTAGAATGAGCTTCACGTTCCATACCATTCGCATTCTCGTCTCCCGCCGGAGATGGACGTCCAGAGCTGCAATCTGTGGCCTCTGGCTGAGCTGCTTAGCTCGGATCTGCTTCCTGACCTTCTTGGCGAAATTCTTCCTGGCCCTTGCCATGCTCTTCTTTGCTCCTCCCATGAATCTCTTCTGGATTCTCCACGGAGTGCTCGAGACAGTGGGAAATATCTGAGGCACAAGCAATCTCGCGGCCCCAGCGCATGGAAATACTCGACCGCAGCAGTGTAGCCGACGATTTTGCGACGAGAAGATCGTTCGAAGAGGCAATGGCGATCCATCCCGAATCGATCTTGCTGCTCCAGACCCTGGAAATATTCCAGCGCAGCCGTGTAGCAGGCGATTCCCGGGCGAAAATGCTGAACGGGGAGGCGAAGGAGCTCCATCTCGCAGCGATCTAGGGCATGGCAGGAGGAGCCTCCGCGCGCCTAGGCGCTGCATTCTCCCATACCTCTCGGCGCCATTCCATGCCATAAACCCTTAGGGCACCCAAAGGTTTTACTCTGTTACCGATAATATTCTAAAGAATATCCTCTGGCAGAGAATATACGATTGGGCATATTACCGCACAGCAAGAGAGCATAGAGTTCCTCTTCTCCGTTTCTTCCGCTGCCTTGGCGCCGTAGTAGCTACTAGCCGTTCTTTGATCGATTCCCCCCTTTTCCCCCCTGAAGTAGTGCGCTCCAGCGCGAGAGATTCTAGCGGCGCTAGCGAATTTCTTCCCCGATTGTCTGCCGGGAGTGGCGAAACTCGTGGCGCATTGCAGATATTTCGAGGCCGTCGGCGAAGAGCGCGTGGATCGATAGGTTTCTTGGCATTTTTCCCTTGTTCTAGGCTAGGTCGACCAAGCGCGCAGCGAGAGGGGTGGGATTTCGGGAGAATCGATGGAGCAGGGGCTATGGGTGTGCGATTCGTGTACGTTCCACAATGCGGCGGTCCAGCGCGTGTGTGCTATGTGCGCCCAGCTCCGGACGACGCAGGGAATGCACTACTTTGGAGATCTCTACAGGGCATCGACGAGCGCGGCCGCCGATGCTGCTTCCACCGCCGCCTCCTCCACGCCGGAGAGGTCGAATGGCTTCTCCGTGTGTAGCGTCCCTCGCCTCGTCGCGGGGGCTCTCTCGGGAGCGCTCACGGGGATGTTCGCCATAGGTAAGTCTTAGAACGTCGACTTAAGATCCAATTGTGTTTGATTTTTTGTTTGTTTCTCTTCAGTGGGAGCTCTCACTGGAGCAGTGACTGGCGCTGTGGCGGGGCGGGCGACTGATAGTGGGCTGATTCGTGGAGCTGGGCTTGGGGCCGTCGCTGGAGCCGTGCTCTCGGTGGAGTTTCTCGAGGCTTCTCGTGCTTACTGGCACTCTGAGCGATCCGGTTCACGATCCAGGGCGTCACTGGTGAGTTCTTTCTTCCACTCGTTTATTTCTTGGCTTCTCTCTTGGCAATCTCACGTGTGGTCTGGGCTTTCATTTCATCCGATCGTGAAAGAAAACTCATGCATTCTTCCTGGCTGGGATATCGTTATGTTCTTTGCTTGGATTGCTTGGGCAAGTTTAAAGTTTTGGTTTTTCTGCTTTGCTTGCTCGCTTTTGCTCGCTCGCTTTTGCATTCCAGCTAGCTTTCCTGTCGTCGTTTTCGTTCGTTGCTTGCTGCGATATCTTTCGCACAAGTTTGGATAAAGGTGTGATCTTTGCTCGTCTCCTTGCGTTTCTTGTTTCTTCTCTTTTCACTTCTCGGGTGTTACGTCCTTTTGTGCGCTTGTAGGCAGAGTTTGTGGAGGACGTCTTAAACGGCAGGTTCATGCACGATCAGGTTGGCCCAGCATTATTGACTGCACACCATTGGCAGGTTTTTTGTGCTTTTTTTTCCAGAGAGAAAAAAAAAATTCTTCTCTTTTTTCCGAGGAGAAAAGTAGCAATAGCTATGGGTAGATAGATCTCAGATCATCAGGAACTTTTGGATTGCTTTCTGCCGTGGCTAACACAAGCAAATTCCAGGTGAACATTGACGACATGACTTACGACGAGCTGTACGACATGTTTGGCCCCGCCGAAGGGACCAAAGGAGCGTCCGAGGCTTGTCTCAAGGAGCTCCCATGGCACACGGTGACCACCGAGAACTGTGTGGATGGCTTCGGCGACTTTGTGTGCTGCGCGATATGCTTACAAGTAAGCGCACACCTATCCATATCTCCTTTCGGTTTCGCAGAATTTACTATCGCAGAGATAGAGTGGAGAGTCATGCTTGCTTGCTCGCTTTCCTTTTCTTCGCCATGGTTTCTTGTGTTTCGTGCATTCAATGCTGGTGGGTCTGTCACTCCGGGAATCATTTAAGTCGCTGCTTGAGTTGGAGTGATCGATGATCGACTGATTGATTGTTCGTGCCTGGCGTCTGATTGAATCGATGGATCGACCACTAAAGCTCGAACTTTTGTGCTCCTTTTTCGCTGCTCTGTTGGGGAAAAAAAAAATCTCTAGGAGCTTCAAGGTGGGGAGATCGCGAGGTGTTTGCCACACTGCCAACACACGTACCATATGGACTGTGTCGATAAATGGCTGGCGAGACATGGCTCTTGTCCTGTGTGTCGGCAGGGAATCTGACGTGATGCGCTCCCAGAATATGCCCTGACTCAGCTGTACATAGTTTCATTCCTCCGCAGGGATTTTTTTGTGTATTCCAGTGCTATCGCGATGGCCGGATGCGTTTAATTAAAGCATTGTTAGTCTAATCACCTTTATGGAATACCTGGTCTGGAGTTCGATTCCCTCCAAGCTTAATATTTCTAGGGCTTTTGGGCATGGCGTGGGCGGATCTTCTCCAGCCCCCCTCCGCCGCAACGGTGAGCGCCGCGCTGTGGATTCTTGATCGATGTAGTGATTGCGGATGGTTATGATCGGCAGGGAGCGGCTCTTGTGGGATTCTTGAGCTTGCTCGCATTGCTGGAGGCTGTTCTTCCCGGGCAGCGCGTGTCTGGGGTGGAATTGGCGGACGGGACGCGGATAATCTACAAATGCAATGGTCAGATCGATTGCATTTCGAGCTTCTTTTCTGATTTCTTGCTGGGAATGTAGGTTTGCTGTCGCTTGTGGTGCTCTTGGCGCTCCTGGGAGCGGCGGTTCCTCCAACGGTGCGTATGCTTAGCAATGCGATACTTTGGTGGAAGTGGAATATTTTTTCTATAATCTGACATGATGGGAGCTTAGGTTCTTGCGGATCGTGGACCGGAGCTATTCTCGACAACTTTGACACTTTGTGTCCTGGTAAGCGATGATAAGAGGATTTCTTAACGTTGACTCAAAAGCTACTTTCAGCTGTCGATTGTTCTATGCCTGACTGGCTACGCATCCAAAAGTCCAAGCAGCTCTTTGAAATGCCAGTCTTCCGGAAATGCTCTTCACGACTGGTAATGGTGTTTGAGATTTCTAGTGAGCAGTAGTAACTTGATGCGTAATGCTACAGGTGGTTTGGGCTTCAACTAAATCCTCAGTTTCTTACCATTGACATCAAGTATGTTGCTTTTCCTTTCTCTTTCTTTCGTTTCTTTCGTTCATAGAATCTTCATGGTGATTGTTGCAGATTTTTCTGGATAAAGGCTGGAATGATCAGCTGGCTCCTGATAAATTTTTCAATTGCAAGCAAGCAGATCGAACAGGCCGGATTCCTGACTCTTCCAATGGCTTTATACCAAGTTTTCTGCACGGTAAGACGGTGCATTTGATGCTTTACAGTGCGTAATTTATGCTTCTGCTTGGTACAGATCTACGTGCTGGATTTTTTGTGGTACGAAGAATACATGACCTCAACGTGCGTACTTGTGCTTTACTTCACAAGAGTATCTGAGACTTTAATTTTCACCTTGTCTGTAGGTGGGACATTATTGCGGAGAAGTTTGGCTTCATGCTAATTTTTGGTGACATGGTCTGGATTCCATTTACGTTTAGCATCCAGGTATGGATTTTGTGAAGCATAATGGGGCCCCATGCAAGTATATGTAGGGATGGTGGCTGCTTCATAACAATGCGGAAATCACTCGAATGGCTGCATTTTTAAATGCTCTTGTCTTCTTGGCGGGGTATTGTTTCTCCAGTTTTACTTATTACGCTGAAGCTTGATTGTTCCAGGTATGCAATATTTAGAGGTGCAAACAAGCAAAAGCACGAGTTCAAGAAGAACCCAAAGGCTCCAATATGGGGGAAACCACCTGTTCTCATCGGAGGAAAACTTCTCGTCTCTGGATACTGGTGAGTAATAGATGTAGACAGAATTCCACCTCACATTTGTCGAATTTATAAAGGGGGATTGCAAGACACTGCAACTATCTAGGCGACTTGCTCCTGGCTTTATCGTTTAGTCTTCCTTGCGGGACCAGGTACCTGGCATAGCTATGTCGATCAATTCTCAAACTTTGTTTTCTCTGTGCAGCTCGATAGTTCCATATTTCTACCCCATCTATTTGTTCATTCTTCTCGTCTGGAGAGAGCGACGAGACGAAGCAAGATGCAGAGCCAAGTACAAAGCTGTGTGGGAAGAATACTGCAAGGCGGTGCCATGGAGAATTTTCCCCAGGATCTATTAATCAGTTAAGCTCAGCTCGCTTGAAAGCGACACTTGGAATCTCATGCCAGTCGACACGTGGAAAGGTTACGCTGGTTAGTTGTGGTGGAGGAGCGAGCACAGGTTTCTTTAGCTAGACGCAGGTGTAGAGAACAGGAGAGGCTCCTGGGATGTGGAAGCTGATTCTTGTGGGATGTGGGATCTGTGGAGCTTACTTTGCCGGAAGAGTGGGAGTTTGGAAGCTCAAGGAGCAGGTTGCAAAGAACGCAGCTGGGGCTGAATCGTCACCCATGACAGTCATTGCAAAAGGTGTTTTGTGCGTGCAGGATCACATCGGACCTTGGTCGGCCGCGGATGTTGTACTTGGTCTTGCGGCCATGGCAAAGGTAAGCTCTCTTTCTTTCGTATTGTTTACATTCTTGGAAGGAAGCTTATGGTTTGTGACAACTTGTAGATCACCGAAAACGATCCCATGGAAATTCCTGGTCATCCAAGTGACTTAGCGAGCGACCCCGAGTTCATGGTAAGAGCACAACACTGGAGAGCAATGGCTGAAGCCGTCTACGTCGCAGACCCGGCCTCGTTCTCGCTCTTCTCGCATCTGCCCGAGTCTTCCATAGTCACAGCCGTGTGGAATCCCGAGCAGGAGTCCATGCGGCCTGCGTTTGCTCTCTCAGTGGATCACTCGTATGGAGCACTGGTTCTCTCGGTACGTGGGACTTCTCATGTGATTGACATCCTTGTCAGTGCAGGAGCCATGCCAGCTCCGTTCGAGTCCGGGCATGCACACGGCGGATTTGCTCGT
The DNA here is from genome assembly GCF_000143415.4 of Selaginella moellendorffii. Taxonomy (NCBI): domain Eukaryota; kingdom Viridiplantae; phylum Streptophyta; class Lycopodiopsida; order Selaginellales; family Selaginellaceae; genus Selaginella; species Selaginella moellendorffii. The sequence continues at coordinate 1,446,601 of NW_003314282.1, read as the reverse complement.
GCGACAGACGCACTCCTGGAAGAAGTGAGGCCGCACATCCGGCAAGTTTTACAGGAGGACAGCTGCCTGGAGAAGCTGGTTATAGTCGGGCACAGCATGGGAGCAGCAGTGGGGATCATGTGTGGACTGAAGTTGCGAGACGAGCACCGCAACCTCGAGTGCTGGGGCTTCTCGGTGCCGGCCAGCGTCAGCTTGGAGCTGGCCAAGGAGTGCGCCAGCTTCGCCACCTCCTTCGTCTGCTTGCACGACGTCGTCCCCCGATTCTCCGTGGCTTCCATTGAGGACCTCCGCAAGCGAGTGTGCAACTTCGACTGGAAGAGGGCCGACGAGATCGCCAAGCACGACGAGGACTGGGAGAAGATCTCCAGGGCGGTGGACGCAATGCAGATGTTCCAGAGAGCCCAGGACAACGTGGACGATTTCGGGAGCAGGGTGTGCAGCGAGCTGAGCGGAGGTGGACCAAGCGAGCAAAAACAGGGAAGTTCTTGCGAGGAGGGAAAGTGCGAGGGGGAGAGCTCCATCGAGAAGAAGGGGCCCGTGGTTCTGTATCCGCCAGGGAGGCTGCTGGTTCTAAGCAGCAGTCCGCCGGGGTGTGGAGTAACTCCCGGCCAGCGATCCGGCGTCGCCGAGCAGAGAAACTATGGAGCGTTTCCCACGTTCGAGCAGGCCAAGAATGTGGAGTGGACGATGCACGAGGCGTCGCCGGATGAGTTCTCGCAGATGATTCTCTCGCCGTGGGCTGTCTCGGATCATGTGCTGGGAAACGTTTGCGAGGGGATCAATTTCTTCGTGAAGAAGAGTAGAAAGAAGTAAGAGCGCGAATCTCAGAGCATATCCCAGGAATATTAAGTTTTTAGGGTTTATAGAAGTTTGTAAGAATATGCTGAGGTTTATTCTCTTCCCTGGAATATTAAATAGCATATTCTAAGAATATTTAACTCTCTTAGCTATTTAAGCTTATCCTCAGGTTTATTCTCTTAAGAAAATAAAAATCTTGAAGGCCAACGGGTATAGCTCACACCTTATAAACACGGAGGTCACTCCCTGGTTTTAATATTAGTTGCTTCGTTTTCTTTCCCTCGCTGACAATCTCATCTCGTTCATGGCAATACAGGTCCTTGCGATTCCCCCAGGTGAGCAAGAAAGAAAAATCGTCTTTTAATCTCTCCAGATTCGGCTTCGTTTTCCACAGATGAGCTCGCAGATCTCATCCCTGAGTCTTGAGTTTTCCGAACCTCACCCTCAGAGAGCCCGTCCTGAAGAGCTCTTCATCGATGAAGAGCTTTGCAAGATGTTTCAGGATTTCCTGATGTCGTCTCCACCGCAGTCTCGGTCAAGTTCGGGGGCGACGCATGTCCAAGCTGCCACCGCAAGCTCGGAAGATCTACTGATGGAGTTTCTGGTCTGTTTCCTTGGAAAGGCTTCTGGGACCGAAGACCGGTGTTCATGGCAGCCAAGATTTTTCTTATGTATCTCTGTGTTTTTTTTTTTTTTTTTTCTTTCTAGGTGCACAAGGAGGAGTCGATACGTCTTGTAAATGAATGAGGAACTGCGAGCCGTTGCAGAGGAGCCAAGCGTCACTCCAGAGATCGCCACTACGATCAGGATACTGCTCGAAGGCAAGAACGAAGACAAAGTTCCCGGGATCCAGAAGTTATCGTCCTTGAGAACTGTAAGTGGTCACCTTCGAGTTTACTGGCTTCTAGGTATGCGTGCGCTCTGGAAGAGATGTTCATCTTCCGGGAGAGAACACAGGAGAGCCTCCAGACGCTTACTCTTCTCACGGATTCCTTCAATCAGGTTTGGATTTCCTCGAGTGTAGCTGATGGTTTTCTCCCAGTTGATGCAGGGCGTTTTCTCCAGGCAGCAGATTCTCGTTCTTGGCCTGTTTCGAAGGGAAGTTCTTACATTGAGCTACGAGGTCGTGAAGTAAACACGCATGGCTTCCAGTTCAGATAACAGCCCAGATGGGATGGGGTGTAAGAGAAACACATCAAAGCACAATCTTCGCAATGGGGAGCTGTCTGGAATCCCGAAAGCTGCAGCAGACGCCATGCGTACTTGGATCTACGACCATTTTGACAATCCGTAAGTTTTTTTTTGTTTCTCTTCTAGAATCAATCAGGAATTTAACTTGCAGGAGACCGAGCAAGAGCCAGAGACAAGAATTCTCGAGGCAATGGAATATAACAATGAGTCAGGTTGACAATTGGTTTGCCAACGCGAGAGTGCCATTGGTATATGTGATTCGAGCTTTTGAAGCTGGAATCTGAGTTTTTTTCTTCTTCCTCATCTTGTAGGCCCACGAGCTATATAGACTTGCACTTGGCGAGGCTGAATCTAACACAGTTCTTTAGAATGAGTTATTAGAAATCTTGTTTTCTTTGCAGCAGGTTCACAAAATAAAATAAAATGTGAGGCCAGATTGCTATTTACCGGCGAACGAATCGATTTACACGTCCGCTTTGTAATCCATCTTGAGCACAAGATGATCAAGCATGCAATGAAAACACGGAGACATTTATGTTATTCTGAATCCAATAAAGGTGGTAAAAGGTTAAAAGCAAATATTTGGAAGTTTAGGGTTCTTATTCAGAATGTTAGTAGGCCAATGACTAATATAACACACTGCTCTTGTGCTAGTGGTGCAAGCTCTTTTACCATTGAAGAAGTTTTGGAGCAACTCCTGGATTTTTGGATAACCAAACAGCCAATAAAAACCATATTATGGATCCCAGCCACTTTTCCATGGGCTCCATGTGCAGAAGGTGGTATTGAAGCCAAATACCATCAAACAGTGAGTCAATCTCAAGGGTGGGTTGGGTAGTTGATAAGAGCATCCTTTTTGGACTCAAGTGCTCTGGGATTGCTGCTGATGCATTTCTTCCTTTGAACTCTTGGATGAAATGGTACGCAATCATATTATGGTACAACACCGCAATATATCCACATTCTTCTTGTCCTCATTATTATTGGACTCATAAGATGCATATGATGGAGTTGATTTCTCTTCTAAATGAGGAGCTGTGAGATGTTATGGGGCTGCCAAGTGTTGCTCTAGAGATCGTCGCTACAATCATGATGCTGCTCCAACCAAGGCAAGAACAATGACAAAGTTCCCATGATCCAGATATTATCATCTTTGAGGACTCAACTCCAAATTTACTGGCTTAGAGAAGATTTAAGCTCGTTAATGCAGAGGTATGTGTGCACTCTGGAAGATCTATATTCATCCACCGGGAGAGACCTCACTAGAGTCCAGCTTACTCCTCTCCGGCATTCTTTCAGTCAGGTTTAGATTTCCCCTGAGTGTAGCTCTGATGGTTTTTGTGCCAGTTGATGCTGGGGGTTTTCACCAAGCAGCAAATTTTCATTCTTGGCCTCTTTCAAAGGCAAGTTTTCATATTGAGCTACGAGGACTTTAACTTGAAGCAAGTGTCAGGAAGAAGAATTCTCAGAGGCAATGGAATATATTATAACAGGGAGACTGGGTTGACGATTGGTTTACGAACACCTTGCTATAGTTTCAAGCTGGAATCTGAGGGTAATTTTTTTTCATTTACAGGCTCTCGAGCTCAACAAACTTGCACGTCGCGAAGCTGATTCTAACACATGCATGGATTCAGAGGACAAGTGAACCTTTTGGATGAGTGATTAGAAATCTATATAGATGTCGATATGACCAAAAATTTATGTAAAAAGTAAGGTGGAAGTGGGCACTGGCCGAGGTCATTTCCCTGGTTTGTTCTCATTGCTTCATTTTCTTTCCTAGGTGTAGGTCTCGACTCAATGCAGCTCTTTCAGATCGATCTTCTTCCAGGTGAGCAAGAAAGAAAAAAAATTCTTTTCATCTCCAGACTGCACTACATAATTGGGTTTCTTTCCACATATGAGGTCATGGATCTCCTCGCCAAGTTTTCCAAACCTCCCCCTCATAATGAAGATGAAAAGATTTGCCAGATGTTTCTCCTCGTGTCTCCGCAATCTCGATTGAGTTACGCCACTGTAGGAAGTCCCCTTGCAAATGCCAAGGATCTGGAGCTCCTGAAAAGGGAGAGGTCTGTTTCCTTGGAACTGATTCTTGAAGAACTGGAAAAAGCACAATGAAAGCTCCAACCATGCAAAAGAGACACTGGTAAGAAGGTTGATGTAAGATCTTCTTCATGTTTACTATGTTTTATCTATGGAGTTGATTCGTATTCTAGATGAAAAGCTACGAGCTGTTGTGGGGGAGCCAAGCGTCATAGTCCTTGAGGACTGTAAGTGGTCACCTTCAAATTTTTCTGGCTTGATTCAGTCGGGTTTGGATTACCTCAAGTATAGATTTGATGGTTTTTTGTGCCGGTTGAGGCAGGATGTTTTCACCCAGTAGATTCTCATTTTTGGCCTCTTTCAAAAGGGAAGTTTTTGCATTGAGCTACGAGGTCCTGAACAAGAACATGATTGTGTCTTGATAAGCCACATTGATCTTCCAGATGCCTACAAGCACAGGATGGGGCATAAGAAGAGAAACACGACCCCAAAGCACACTCTATGCAATGGGGAGCTATCTGGAACAAGAGGGTGTCTCTCGAAAGCTGCAGCAGATGCCATGCATACTTGGATCCTCGACCATTTGGGCAATCCGTAAGTTTTCTTCTTTATTTTCAGATTTTCATTAATCAAGAATTTAGCTGCTTGCAGGATGCTGACCAGGAGCCAGAAAGGTAAATTCTTAACGCAACATGGAACATAATAAGGAGACAGGTTGACTATTGGTACTTGAATGCAAGAGCACAAGTATCCGCTAGCTTTTCACACTCTTGAGGTTTTTTTTAATTTGCAAGCTCACAAGCTGAATAGAGTTTCGCTTGAGGAGCTAACAAAGTTGCACCTGGCGATGCTGATTCCAACATGAGTTAGAGAACAAGTGCGTTGTCAAAGCCACACATAAATCTCAGTATGTTTGGATCATCACAGTGCAAATAAACACCAGTCTATATTAGCATTACTGGATGGTTTGGACAAGCTGGTGTTTAGGCCCACCAGCACATGAACGAACTTTGGTTTGATGTGGCTGTTTATTACATAGGAGCACTTGGGACAGTGTTTTTGGAACCGGAAAGCCAAACAAACTTCTTTTGAGGGAACTTCTATTATGGCTACACTCATGCCATATGTTATCACCTTATCTTCTACAAGGAGATGATGATGGAAGTTGTAGAAAAATTAGCCATGAGGCCTCTCTCGCTCACTGCCACTAGCACACTCAAAGAAGATGGAGTTTCTCATGCTCCCACCTCATTTCAATCACAGCATGCCTGATTCCTGGCTAAACTCAAGCCCATCAGACTCTTTTGATTATGAGTTTACATCAAGAAAGCGAACCAGGTATAACACTCGAGGCAGTTTTGCTCCAATCTCAGATCCAGGATAGAACAGAACAGCTACACCACCTTCTGGCCTCTCCTCTGTGAACCAGCCAGCACACCAAAATCATGGCCATGGCAGAGGAAGTAACATGTCTAATTGTGGTCGCTATGGTTTTTATTCTACTTCCTTAGCATGCTAACACCATATATATAAGTGCGTTGAGAGAGGCTGAGCAGAGCATTTTTCATGATATTACATTCTAGTGTTGTGCTTACATAACTACATTTTCGGTCTCATGCATCTACACAAAGACATATAGAAGACTACTTCCAACTGGCCACACAAAACGAAGTGCCCGAAGTCTCTATGTCGGAAAGTACATGCGATCTTGATGATTGTGAGGAACTAGTAGATGAAATGGATGGATCACAAGGGCACTTAACAATCAAACATGGCCATATCAATGTTATGCGAGAAGTTACACATATAGAAATGTTTATGCATTCGACGTACTTTGATTAATTCCATTGTTTTTTAACAGTGTTCGGGCCTGAAATAGAATCGCTTTATGATAATTTATTCCACTGCCCAACTAAATTGGTTTCAGAAATGACTATATTTGCTCATTTAAAATTCACAACCCTAATGCAGCCACTGTAAAAGGCATTTAGATATTAAAAATTAGTAAATAACATTTCAATCTCAACACAATAAAACCTATATTGATGAAAGTAATTGGCTTTTAGAATGCTTATATCTCATTAGCCTGGATAAAGCAGAAAATAATACTGTATTTATCAGTAAGAACTTCATTCATAGAGAAGTTTTACATCAATTAGAAGGGCCAAAATTCTCTCCTTTTTTAGGAGATTTTGAGGTTTTATGATCCACTTTAAGTGACAAAATCATAGCACTACTCCCACAACAAGATTATATTGAAAGAATACATCTCATGTAAAGCACATAAAATGTTTCGATGCCTAACAAATGTAGTGGCATGTATGTATATAGATCTAGTCAACCTAATAACTGCCATCCTCAGTATATTCTTAAGTGAAATGCTATTACCTTCAATTTGGAACATGACTATCCAAACCAATTTTTTTTGGTTAATTAATTCCATAATTGAATTTTCCCTCATCTCCCAAGTGACCACTCCAAGAAAGTGGTTTTATTAGTGTCATAAAGACCTTGCTTATACTAATATGGTGGCCAACTCAAAAACGCGATCTATGCGATGGAAAATGGAAATGCAAGCTAGACATGAAATTATATTAAGATGGATGCTTGCATGAATTCTTGGCTAGTAAAAAATAGATATATTCAATTAGTGTGGAAGCAAAAAGCTCGTATACCTATCTATGGTATAACCTATTTATTTTCTTTAAAAATATCCTCACTTAAAATTGACATACTAAAGCAATTTGCACATGCCTCAAAATATATGGACGACCTGCTCATTATCAATAGACCTTAGCACGAGTTGATTTTAGGATTATAAACAGGGTCGGAAAATATAAAATAAGTTTTAAAAGAAGAAATAATAACAACATATGTCTAATAGAAAATACACCCTGAAAAAAGTATGATAAACAAGATAAGCTTCCTTTTAACATAAAAAAATACCTTCATTTAGCATTGAATTCCTATATGTTCACAAGTTGCCCTCATGCCATATACTTCATTTAGAGTAAAGATCGCAATCAACTCAATTAATCAGATAATAGAGGTTTTTGCCAAGAATGGCTTTCAGCAGCATTGACTTCAACATTACATACTTAAAGCACTTAGCAAGGACTAACTTTCTATACAATAGTACATTTTTCATAGAGCAAAAGGAGAAAACACTATATCTCAGATATATGGTGGGTGGTAGCACCCACCACAGTGGGTGCTACCACATGCAACCACTATAGTGGTTGTTGAGAAAGTGGAGGGTATCTTCCCAGCGAATTACACTAGGCACCATCACAATATAGAATCAGAATGAATATTCTAATATAAACTTAATTCTTTAGGGCAACCTTGAAAAACATGAATCAAGTTGTTTGGGATGGCAAATCCAGCTCATTCATTCATGCTGTATCAGGTACTTCGATGCTCTTACTCCCACACTGCTCACTGTTCGTGAATTATCTAAGCTTTTTGCAAGTAAATGATCTGTGAAAAGCTTAAACTTCAGGAACTGGAGGTAAGCAAATCGAAGATCATACAAGAAAGCAAAGCTTTCTTGGTATGAACAGGAAGGACAATGTCCAGGCCTTTCCAAGTCACATGATGGCAGTACATATTCAGACGATGTTTTGTTGATATTTTGGATGATTCTTCTTGGGTGTTAGCCCCGCCGCAGTATGGAGTGCAACCTTGCAATCCAAAAATTCACATATTTCCTGGCTCTTGGAGTCATCTCGGCTTTAAAATCTTTGTTTTGTGTGCGTGCAGGAAACAAAAGTTTATTATATCTCATCAGTTTCATGAGCCTTGAAACTTCGGCCAAGGGACAAGACAAGACATCAAAGGCTCTCATTCGATCGCACAAGACAGTTCGATAGAACAAGAAAGAAAGCAAGAAACTCAAAGATGAGTATGAGATCGTTTCTTCTAGCTTTTCTCGTTGAATTCTATCAGCTGAATTTGGCGCCGTTTCAGCTTATTCCATCCCGTGCTGGGATCTTCTGAAACATCTGATTTGCGCGGTCGAAATGGCCGCAGTTGAGACACCCCTGGATCATCACATTTAATCAATCCAATCAAACCTTGCTCAACGTGACGGGATTCCACTGCGGCATTTTTTAAAACAGCGTAGAACAGCAGTGCCTTGTCATAATGCCCGGTTTGGGTAAGTGCTGCAAGCGTGATGTTGAGTAAATGTTGGGGTTCTCGATCTGCTGGAACGCAGCTGCTACCTCGCATAAGCTCCCGAGCCGCGCATACATTTGGATGATGAGAATTGCGAGAGATGTGCTCCAGCTCGAGCTGCTCCGATTGATCTGGGCGTGCAAGTCGCCGATTCATGAAATGTATAGTGAAAAACTAAATTTAAAAATATTCTTTTTAATTTACTTGAGGGTGCTCAACGACCTTTAACATAAGTATAAATCAATAATACTTTAAATCCACTACCCTTGGATTCAGCTTGATTGGTGCTTGTAATGCTGAACTTGTAATGCTAAACTTGTAATGCTGGTCTTGTAATGCTGGTAGTGTCCAAATACAACACGTAACAAGTTTCAGATAGTGAAGACTGACTACAAAGTCAAGGTGGTCTTGCCAAAAGCTGGACAAATTGCAGTAATATGGTGAGACGCTGCATTACGTTTGTCACCGGAACTAGTTGGATTTTTCAAGCAACAAAATTCTCACAGCCATACAGTGCATATCGAATATCGCAATATTATTTAAAGTCCATGTATAATCAACACGTTTTTCCAGTTCTAGCAAGTCAAATAAACTTTGACACTCTATTACCTTTTCTCTCTCCCAGTGAAGATCATCGCTTTAATGGCTCTGCAGCGAACGAACTTTCCACAAAAAAAAGCTTCTAGGGTCTCTGCTCACATAGAACAGAAAGTATACTCACTGCTTTAAATCAAAAGGAGGTTTAACATTCAAGTTCAAAGTTCATTGTGGACCTTGAAGTTGTCATTCAACATTTGGGGTGGTTACAGCGAATAAACTGAAAATGAAAACGAAAACTACCAATGCTGCAAACACTTGCACAGCAAATTATTGTCAATCCTTTTATTTGGAAGATGTCCAAAGCCTAGCTTCAGTTCTCCACAGCGTTGGGATTTCCAGAGTCCCTGCAATTCGCACAATAATTCAGTGTGGCCTCGCAATTGCCCCCATCGAATGCATGGCTTCCGCAGAGTCGACAAGGCTGGTTGTCGTACACATGGAGAAACTGCTGCTTGAGAACTGCCCCACTCACGGATGGATAGTTGCCATCGCACCTGAAAATTGCGGTGCAATGGCCAGAAACACGAGAAGTGAAGCCATTGTAGATTGTTCCGTCGGTGTAGCGAGAGATTGCTCGCCGGCAATCGGCCTGGTTGACGCGAGATCCACAGAATCCAGAGCCATTGCAGTTGTCGTTCTTGGCGCAGCTGGAGGAGCCAAGAAAGATCACAAGAAGAATAGCAAGAAGAGAAAAGAGCTTGAGAGAAGACTCCATTCGACTATGTTAGAAAGAATGCTGTAATGAGGAGCTGAAGTATGAAGAATGATTTTGCCAATGGAATGGTCTGGTTTATATAGGGGTAATTTGAAGACTGCGTCATACAGAGTTTACACGATCTCCTAATTTTTAAAGTATTTTCTAATGCAAGAATTTGTTTACAATTAGAACATGCTATTTGAATAGACTCGCACCAGCATGGCACATTCGATTGTCCCCCCATTCCTGTATCAGGTACTTCGATTTTCTTACTTCCACAGTGTTCGCTGTCCGTGAATTCGGAGTACACAATAAGCTGTCTACAGGCTCTTGAATTCCACCGATTTAAGGCTGAGCCATCCTTTGCATTTAACAAGTTCTTCCCCGGTTCTTCCCCGGGTGCCAAACGTGACCGCAGTATGGAGTGCTCGAAGAAAAACCTTGCAACCCCAAAAGCAATTTTAAGTACTTCCCATCGCTTGGAATCTACAATCCCGCTTAAATCTTGTTAAATCTCATCAGAATTTTACCAAGCAACAAGACAAGGCAAGCTTCATCGATCGCTCGCATAAACAGTCCGATAAGAAAAAGAAAGAAATCAAGAAACTCAAATAAGATTGTTTCTTCTAGCCTTTCCCGTTGTAATCTATCAGCTGAATTCGTGCCATGCGCCACCAGGTGGAGTTTTGGTGACAAGGACACAAAGAGCTATACGTGCTTCATTTCAGGCTGGAAGAACGCTCGAACTTGTCGTGTGTGTTCCTAGGAATACGTTTGTGAGTGTTTAGTAGAGCGTTTAGGGAGGATACCGGTAACGCTCGACAGTGTGTTTGGCCGAGACTAACCAATCGTCAAATCTCTCTCCTTTCTCTCTGTGTTTTCGTTTGCGCACAATTTTTTGCTAAAAAAATGTTATAACAAATATGGATTCAGCTTCATTGGTGCGCCTGTATGGAGCATGTCAAACTTGTAATGCTGGTAGTTTCCAAGTACAACACGTAACAAGTTTCAGTTAGTGAAGACTGACTACCAAGTCAAGGTGGTCTTGCCAAAAAGCTGGGCAAATTGCAGCAGTTAAATTATAATATGGTGAGACGCTGCATTACGTTTCTCACCGGAACTAGTTGGACAATTCAAGCAACCAAATTCTCACAGCCATGCAGTGCATATCAAATATCGCAATCGACACTCTGTGCCAGCAGCCGCGGTAATACAGAGGATGCAAGCGTTATCTGGAATGATCGGGCGTAGGTGGCTCCAAGTCCATGCATACAACACTTTTTTCAAGTTCTAGCGAGTCAATTAAACTTTGACTTCTGTTTTACTTGACTCCCAGTGAAGATCATCGCTTTAATGGCTGTGCAGCGACGGTCTCCGCTCACAAAACAGAAAGTATACTCACTGCTTCAAATCAAAAGAAGTTTATCAATCAAGTTCAAAGCTCATTGTGGAGCTTGAAGTTGTCATTCAGCATTTGGGGGGTTACAGCGAATAAAAAGCAAACACTAACAACACTGCAAACACTTGCACAGCAAATTATTGTCAATCCTTTTATTTGAAACATGTCCAAAGCCTAGCTTCAGTTCTCCACAGCGTTGGGATTTCCAGAGTCCCTGCAATTCGCACAATAATTCAGTGTGGCCTCGCAATTGCCCCCGTCGAATGCATGGCTTCCGCAGAGTCGGCAAGGCTGGTTGTCATACACATGGAGAAACTGCTGCTTGAGAACTGCCCCACTCACGGATGGATAGTTGCCATCGCACCTGAAAATTGCGGTGCATTGGCCAGAAACACGAGAAGTGAAGCCATTGTAGATTGTTCCGTCGGTGTAGCGAGAGATTGCTCGCCGGCAATCGGCCTGGTTGACGCGAGATCCACAGAATCCAGAGCCATTGCAGTTGTCGTTCTTGGCGCAGCTGGAGGAGCCAAGAAAGATCACAAGAAGAATAGCAAGAAGAGAAAAGAGCTTGAGAGAAGACTCCATTCGACTATGTTAGAAAGAATGCTGTAATGAGGAGCTGAAGTATGAAGAATGATTTTGCCAATGGAATGGTCTGGTTTATATAGGGGTAATTTGAAGACTGCGTCATACAGTGTTTACACGATCTCTTGTTTTTTAAAGTATTTTCTAATGCAAGAACTTGTTTACAACTAGAACATGCTATTTGAATAGACTCGCACCAGCAATGGGCTAGAGATCGTCACAGCTAGCACATTCGATTGTCCCCCCATTCCTGTATCAGGTACTTCGATTTTCTTACTTCCACACTGTTCGCTGTCCGTGAATTTTCGGAGTACACAATAAGCTGTCTACAGGCTCTTGAATTCCACCGATTTAAGGCTGAGCCATCCTTTGCATTTAACAAGTTACGGGATTCATCTACAGATGATAATTTTGTTGTTTTCCTCGGCTGGTTCTTCTCCGGGTGCCAAAACGTGACTGCAGTACTATGGAGTGCTCGAAGAAAAACCTTGCAACCCCAAAAGCAATTTTAAGTACTTCGCATCGCTTGGAATCTACAATCCCGCTAAAATCTTGTTAAATCTCATCAGAATTTTACCAAGCAACAAGACAAGGCAAGCTTCATCGATTGCTCGCATAAACAGTTAGATAAGAAAAAGAAAGAAATCAAGAAACTCAAATAAGACTGTTTCTTCTAGCCTTTCCCGTTGTAATCTATCAGCTGAATTCGTGCCATGCGCCACCAGGTGGAGTTTTGGCAACAAGAACACAAAGAGCTATACATGCTTCATTTCAGGCTGGAAGAATGCTTAAACTTGCCGTGTGGTTGACTAACTTAAGGCATAGTCTAACTCTTGTTTGTGTGCTTATCCTTGTTTAGTGGTTTGAGTTCCACCTTAGACACATAATATATTGCATGTGGCATGTAACATGTGGTATATGAAAAATTTAAGTTCCACTTTGTGATAAATCACCATAGAATAAAGGGTGAAAATATTCCTAGGAATACATTTGTGCACGCCAATTTTCTAGTGTTTTAGTAGAGCATTTAGGGAGGATGCCTGTAATCTCTCTCCTTTTTCTCTGTGTTTTCGTTTACACACAATCTTTTGCTCAAAAAATGTGTGTTTCCAAGAAACCGGGATTACGAAGCATTCAAGATAACCGGTAAAAGGTTAAAAGTAAAGAATATAAAAGGTGGTAGCCCTAGAACGCGTGGGAAAATTTTCTCTATCGCATCAGTTATTGGCCAAGACCAAAAAGCCCAAGGACACGTACAAGAGGAACACCGGATAGATGGCCAGCGCCTTCCGGCTACCCGGCACAGCGGAGCTCATGAAAGGATACACCGCCCAGGAGCTCCACGCCACCGTGACGAGCACCACCACGCTTCTAAACAGCTTGTTGTCTCGGACCATGCAAATCGCCGCTCCAACAGCCAGCGGGAAGAGGCAGTAGCCCAGCACGCTCAAGCTCTGGAAGAAGATGATGCTGCCACCCTGCAAATCCATCGCGGGATCCATCACTCGGTCACTGGAGCTCGAAAACAATGGAGAGAACTTACCAGCAAGACTACGTTCACTGTGAGAACCACCGCTCCGGCGGAGAGAACCGCGAAGACGGTCGCGAAAACTTTGGCCTGGAACACGAGAGAAAAGATCATGAGCACCAAGCCTTTGGATCGAGAGGAAAGAAGCAGCGAAAATCTTACCCGATCCGCGGAGGCCGAGTAGGAGAGAACGGTTGCGAGGAAAATGATGAAGAAGAATGGCCCCCAGAGATCCCAATCCTTCAGCGCCTTGCCAGCGTCCTTGCGGTATGGATTTGGAAACACCACATTCTTGAGGTTCTCAAACACCTGGTTGATATCGCGCTTGAGCGTCTCCCACACTGGCTCCGTGAGAGTGTCATAGCCGGGGCCGCCCCCAAATCCCGTCATCATCGCTGGAGAGGTCTCGGAGGAAGAGGAGGCATTGAGATTGGCCGCTGGATATGACGGAGGAGGCGGCGGAGGAGGAGGAGGAGGAGGAGCTCCTTTGGATTTCGCTGCCGATGCCACTGGCGTGACTGGAATTGTGGCGCGCGGCGGGCTCGGCGGCCTCCTGGAGCTGGAATCTACCGGCGCCGCGGGCTGGACACTTATCTGGAAGAGATTCTCGATCTCGTCGATGTCGGACTGCGACGACGCGTGGAGCGGGATCTTCTCGATGTCGGCCATGATCCAGCTCCCGCAGATCTAGATCGATCGATTGGTATCGCGCGCGCTAGGGCTTAAGAATCCAAAGAACCCTAATTCCTGAAGACTTTAATAAAAGGAGATTACATAGTCTAGTCGCAAAGAAGGCTTTGTTTGCTTTGATCGTTCTCACATTTTCCATTGGTCAAATGCTCGTCGATCGCCACCACTGGCTCAGGGATCTCGTCGCCCATCTCTTTGAGCGCTTTGAGCTTTCGATAGCCAATATCCGTGCCAAAAATCCTGCCAAAGAGATCGAAGGTCACACCCACACCACACTAGAGAAGAAAACGAAGATCTTAGAGCGCGTACCAATCCATGTAAGTAAATGTCGAGGAGTAGTTTCCGGACTTGGTGTAGAGAAGCCTGTGGTGGTAGTCGTGAAACTCCGCGCTGCGAGAGAGCGCACAGTAAGATCGCACAAAGAAAGGAAAATGGAGCTGCGTGATCTTACCCGCCATAGAGAGGAAGAAACTTGGAGGGGCTCCAGGGGAAATCATAGCCGCAGTGTGCTTCAATGGTCTCCAAAACGCGAAGGCTAATCCAGAGCCAGAGCGTGAAGAGATGAGGGCCTGTTATAGCTGGTCCGAAAATCGTTGCAAAGCCCAGGAACAGGATCTCTGCAGGATGAGCGTACTCCGACGTGAGACCGAATGGAGTAGCATATCTATCAAGAACAGGAAAAGAGATGGTAAGTCAAAAACTGAAGGAGCAAACTTACTCGTGATGAACACAGTGGACATGCTTGTACAGCCACTTGGTGTGAAGAACTCGGTGGCCCCAGTAGAAGATAAAGTCCTCGAGGATGAAGTAGGAGAGGATCTGGAACACGACCGTCTTCCTGCAGCAACAGGAAGTCAATCCTTTTGTTTCATTTCTTTTTGACGCGAAGAAAAGTAAAAAAAAAACACGAGAAACTTTGCTATCACATACCGGGTCTTACCATGAAGGCAAAGGCAGCTTGCTTGTAAAGCCCATGTACTTGAAAATTGGATACGAGGCTCCCATCAGCGGAAGATTCACGCAAGTGTGATAGAACAGCAGCCTCACAAGGCATTTCACTTGCGCGGCGTAAGTGTTGACTTTGTTCTACAAGACAAACATCTTTGTCAATGAAGAATCCTTCCTAGAGATGAATCCACGCTCTAGAAAATGACGTTAGTTAGTTAAAACTAGTTCTATAGTTCTAAAGCATGTTTAAACAGAAAAAAACTCTCGAGAGTAAACACAAGAGGAGGAATAGCGAACCTGGATCTTATACTTTCGCAGGCCAGCAATCTCCATGAAGAGATAGGGCAGGCCAAAGGAGAAGAAGACGAATTCGTGAAGAACAAAGCTCCCAATGGTGACAAGCTGGAGTTCGCTATAGTTGTCGATTAAGTACTGGAGCAAGAACAAGAGAGATCTCGCATCAGATTTCGCGAACTCCAAGCGCCTACATTGGAATGGCATGCAATCCGGAAGGAAAAGAAGATACCTGCCAAGCGGATTCCAGCCAAGAAGACGGTGCCGCCATCGCTCTTTCCAGCGCTCGTCCGTCACACAGTGGTTTCCTCAAGGGAATTCCTCGCAGAGGCGCTCCATCGCGCACAGATCCAGGGAGAACGCGCAGAGATCTCTCGCAAACCCTAACAATTACGGCACACAAAGATCATCCATCCTTCGCTTTGTGTCCCGGATGCCACGTGGACAGACAATTAAAAAATAGGCATCTTGGGGGAATCTCGCCCGTGAGCACTGCCACGTGGCAAAACGAAAATCAGTGGCGGGAGAGAGCGCTATGGCGAATGCGATGGCTATGGCCGCCCAGATTCCATCGCCTTCGTCTCCTTTCCTCCGTAGCGGTGGCGCTGACGCTAGGGTTTCGTCTTTCTCCTCCGCGGGTGCCGCATCGCTGTCATTTCGATCGAGATCTTCTTTCACGCGGAGATCGATTCGTGTCAGAGTTAGCGGCGCCGCCGCCGATCGACCGGCGGAGGATGCCAGCGGCGCAGGGCAATCCGTGAATGAGGTACACATGATCGTCATCGTTGGCGCAGGGGTTGCTGGATTGGCAGCGGCTTTGGCCTTCCAAAGGTACTTTAAATTCTTTCTGTCGTGTGTCTTTGTTTCTAGCGCCCCATGCGATGCCTCTCATACTTTTCCTCTTTTGTGCCAGGCTTGGGCTGCAAACTCTTGTTCTCGAGAAAGCTAGCGATTTAAGAGCTGGTGGAACAGCTTTAACGATTTGGAGGAACGCTTGGCGAGCTCTTGACGTACTCGGAGTTGGCGAAGAATTGCGTAACCAATACTATCTCCTTGCTGGGTAATGATCTTGGTTTCTTCTTCATTGGAGGAACTTGTTCTAGCTATCAGCTCACAGAAACTTTTTCGCTACTTTTTTCTTTCGTCGCAGTTCCCACGTCGTGTCTCTTCAAGGCAAAGTGATCCACCATCTAAGCTTTGGGAATTGCTCGAGGGGCGGGTGAGTTTTTTCTGACTTGTAAGTGTTGCTCGTGCCTGGCTTTGCGAATCTGTGCAGAGGTTGTCTCATCACTTTCAAATTTTTTCTGGCTTGCCAGGCTGAACGAGGTCCGAGCGATCGAAAGGGGTGCGCTGCTAGAAGCACTGGCAAAGCCGTTGCCTGCCGGAACCATTCGATTTAAGTCCAAAGTTGTCAATGTACGTAAAGGCACCAAGAAAACTTACAACGAAGTCGAGCTCGAGGATGGAACTATTATTGCCAGTAAGGTAAGGTGTCGTTGGATTCCATCCAATTTTTTCCAGTGGGATTCATATTGATCCAGGTTCTTGTAGGATGTGACGGCGTCAGGTCGGAAGTTGCAAAGTCCTTGGGTGTCAAGGAACCACGTTTTGTAGGACAGTGTGCAATACGCGGCGTTGCCGACTATCCAGCGGGACACGATTACGGTCCAATGCTGCTACAGTTTCTGGGACGAGGAACTCGAGCAGGCGTCGTTCCAATCTCTTCGACCAAAGTTTACTGGTTCGTGTGTTTCAAGTCTTCATCAGCAGGTATGTTGTAGTTTTGAGACACCGTTTCATAAGTTCTGAGATTTTATTCTTCCAGTTGTGCGAAAGGTGGAGCCAGATGTGTTGAAACAAGAAGCTCTCGAGCACCTCAAGAGCTGGTGCAAGAAAAACCTCGAGGAGTTCTCCAGCCTCATCGAAAACTCTCCCAATCACACGGTCACTCGGAGCGCCCTCCGGCACCGATGGTCGCTCCCGCTCGTAAGTCCCTCGCTGGCTGCTGACGGAGTAACTCTGGCAGGAGACGCGCTCCATCCTATCACTCCAAACCTGGGCCAAGGCGGCTGCCTCGCCTTGGAAGACGGTGTCATCCTCGCTCGAGAGCTCTACAACGCAGTGTTTGCGAGGAAAAGCATGAACGCCGAGGACATGGACACCAACATCAAGTGTGCTCTGGATGCTTACGCCAAGCAGCGATGGTATCGCTTCTTCCCACTCACAGTTAAGTCGTTCTTCATTGGATTTCTTTCGATGCTCGAGCTCTGGCCTGTGATCTACGCTCGCGACTCATTTGGTGTCAAGGTTGCTCTACAGCCAGACAGGTTTCTAAAGCACACTCTATATGACTGTGGAGAGCTACCGATCCCAAGCTAAAATCAATAAACTATCGTCGCAAATGCTTAGTGACAATAGCTCGTGAACTCTTGTCGCAAATGCGTAGTGACAATAGCTGTGACAATAGATTAATTACACTATTGTCGCAAATGCTTAGTGACAATAGGATTAGATTTGGTACGAAAAGGTACGAATATCTCCTTTTCCTGCCACTTGTCATTCTGACGTGGGAATCTCAACAAAAAAAGGAAGAGATTATGACATGGGGAGTGGGCGATTATGACAAGTGGTGGTGTTTGAGGCCGTTGGATTTGGGCCCGTCAGGTGAAGGGTGGTGCTGGCCCGTGAGCTGCCCGTCAAAATTCCCGTGTCTGAATTGAATGGAAATCGATACAACGAGGAGCGAGTGATCCGATGATCCATTGTGTCTGTGGTTGCGAGGTCGGCCATAGCGATGCCGGAATCGCGACGATCGCACGGAGAGCGAGCTCTAGACGAGCGATTTCTTGGATGCTAAGCTAATCGAGCTCCAAAATAGGGCAAAGGAGCTCCAGATCTTACTTAAAAGTAGTGCTGCGGGTATGGTGGAAGGATCGCGCTGCTAGGGTTTACGCGGCAGAGGTAGCGCCAAGCTTTCGGCTAGGGTCTGTTCTTCTTGGTGATTCCCTGGCGTTGGAGGGGAAATGCGGCCATCTGGAACAGCCGATGCCTTCTTTCCAGCCGCGGCGATGGCTGGGATCCGCGTATCGGCTCCTGCATTGCGCTCTTCTTGATCGATCCGGGCAGTTTATTTAAGCTGCGCGATTCATGTGTCTCGTGGACCGATTCTTCGCCACAGTGCTCTCCCGGCCGCGAATTCGTCGTCAGCTGGATCGGATTGAGTGGAAGAAGAGGTCGTCGGCGTCGTTGATAGCGAGGAGGAGGATTGGGTCTTGGCAATGCTCAAGGGGATTGCCGTGACATGCAGGGATCTGAATGGAAGGAGGAGCGCCGAATCTGGCCAGATGAGGCCGCCGGCTGATCATCACAAGGGGAAGCTGAGGTTTCCGATGCTACCGAGATCACGCATCAATGTGTGGCTACTGCGAGCGAGCACTAGCATCTTGCTGTGGACGTGTATCATCCAGCTCACTGCTCTGGGCGAGCTATGGCGTCCTCGATTGCTTGGGGGGCGATCGTCTTGCAACGAGCAGAAGGAGAGCGTGTCACCCATTGTTCCAATCTATCCGCCACAGAGTGAGTGTTTCCTCTTCTTTGTTTCTTTTTTCTTTCTTGATCTTGCTTATAGTCTTGTGCTCTTTGTGGTTCCAGGAATATATAAAAACAATGGCTACCTGATGGTTTCTTGCAATGGAGGACTTAATCAAATGCGAGCTGCTGTAGGTGGAGATTGATTCTATGCGTTTTAATTTTTCTCTCGTTTTTGTTCTCTTGTGAGCTTATTCGTGTTCTTCTTGCTGATGTAGATCTGTGACATGGTCACGATTGCCAGGCGCTTGAACGTGACTTTGGTGGTTCCGGAGCTTGACAAAACGTCGTTTTGGGCCGATCCCAGGTGGCTATAGAATTCTAGTTCAAGTTGGCGCTGATGAAGCAATTGCTTGTCTCTCTCTTGCAGCAATTTTGATGACATTTTTGACGTAGACAATTTCATCTTCTCGCTGAGGGATCAAGTCAAGATCGTAAAAAAGCTTCCGTCTAAATTCGATCGTTTAGTAGAGAATAAGAGCATTTTCACGCTTGCGCCGATTAGCTGGTCAAATGAGACGTACTACGATAAGCAGGTCTCGATTTCCTTGCCTGTTTCGTTTGTTTTCTTGACTGATCACTTTTTTGTCCCTGGCGCAGATCCTTCCTTTAGTTCGTAAGCAAAAGGTTATTCGCTTGAACCGAACTGATGCTCGTCTAGCAAACAATGGGCTTCCCTCGGACATGCAATTGCTGAGATGCAGAGTCAATTATCACGCTCTTCGTTTCACACCCAAAATCATGGCACTCGGGCAAAAGCTCGTCAAGATTCTACGATCAAAGGGACCTTTCCTGGTTCTCCACTTGAGATATGAGATGGATATGCTCGCATTTTCCGGTTGCACGCACGGATGCACGAACTCTGAAGCGGAGGAACTTACTACAATGAGGTGATGCATTCTTATCTTGAAAGTTCATACGGCGCTCATATTATTCCGGTTCACAGGTATGCATTTCCGTGGTGGAAAGAAAAGGTCATAAACTCGGAGCAAAAACGAAAAGACGGGCTTTGTCCACTGACTCCGGAAGAGACCGCATTGGTTTTGCGAGCTCTGGGATACAGCAACAGCACGCAACTTTATATTGCTGCTGGGGAGATTTACGGCAGCCAACGGAGGATGCTGGCCTTACAAGCAGCCTTTCCAAACATTGTGAGTCCCTCGTTAAAGTATTGGTTCTCTGCTCACAGTGTGTGACTTGCGCTCCAGGTTCGCAAGGAGATGCTATTGACTCCGGCGGAGCTCAGGCCGTTTTACAACCATTCCTCGCAAATGGCAGCGCTGGATTATCTCGTCTCACTGGAGAGCGATGTTTTCGTCCCTACGTACGATGGAAACATGGCCAAAGTTGCCGAAGGACACCGGAGGTAACTTCTTTTTCTCTGGAAACTCTGAGGATTCACAGCCAAGGAGTTGGCTCGTTTTGCAGGTATCTTGGATTCCGCAAGACTGTGCAGCTGGATCGCAAAGTTATAATCGACCTGGTGGATCAGCTGAGAGATGGTGCCATCTCCTGGGATGAATTCTCCATCGCCATCAAACAAGCTCATAAGTTCCGGATGGGAATGCCGAAGAGACGACGAGTGTTTCCAGACAGGCCGAAAGAAGAGGACTACTTTTACTCCAATCCTCACGAGTGTCTCTGCAAGCCTTCATCGGATTTGAGCGCCACCGATTGATAACCATTTTTTCGCCTATGGTATATTCTTGTATAGTAGGAGTCGAATAAAAGGTGTTCTCCTCTGTGGGGATTTTCTTTAAATGTTATGGCGCCATTGTTCGTCGCGCTTGGCTATGGCGCCGGCAAGAATGGCTGCGTTCCGCCGCTGCCGCGCGAGAAATCCTCGCGGCGGAGGCCGCGGATGATGCTCACGGGGAGGCGCCAGCTTGTAATCTCGCCGATCGTGCTTCTTGGATTTGCCCCGCCGGTTCTTCTTGCGAGCGAGGGAGATCGGCGGCGGCATTTCGCCGTTGACGAGATCGAGGTCAGTGTTCTTGCTTGGATTTCCTGGAAATCTTCCCTGAGATTGATGATTCTTTAGCAAATTATCCGCCAAGACATCGAGGACAGGCAGTATTACGTGACTGGTGATCTCACCAGGAGCATCTACAGCGAAGATTGCCGGTAATTTCTTCGCAATTTCTTTTCTAGCCATTGCTCGCAATCATCCATAGTAAAACTTTTTTAGATTCATCGATCCAACTACGAATGTCCAAGGTGTGGATTCCTACGTTGCGGCAGTGAAATCGCTGTTCGATCCGAGCGACTCCAAGCACGAGCTCTTGGAAATCCACGTGACAAGCCCGACCACAATCGAGGCGAAATGGAGGCTCCAAGGGTATGTATAGAACTTTAAAAGCTTTAAAAGCTTTCTTATAATCATTTCCGGATACTTTACTGCTTGGATCGCTATCCAGGTCGCTCAAACTTCCTTGGAAACCCCACATTGCAGCTTACGAAGGTAAGAAATCTTTCCTAGATTTTTTCTTGGATTTGCTGCGTTTTTTTTTGTTTTTTTTTTGGTTCATTCTAGGAACAACCACATACACCCTCAACGATGATGGTTTCGTTGCATCGCACAAGGAAACATGGGACATCTCACTGCTGACGGCATTTATCGAGCTTCTGACGCCTTCTTTCCGTTGATCATAAAAATCGGTACCTAGGTAGTATAAATTTTTGCCCTCAGGGTTAAGGCAACCATCCTCTTCGATGGCGAGCGCAAAAGCAAGCGCTTCTTCTTCGTCTTCCACAGGAGCTCAGCCGATGAGGAGGCCGGGTTATGGCCAACAGGGAACGCCTGTCCGCCTCACCTGTAACCATTTTGCCGTGACGCTCTCTCGAGGAATGGATGTAGCGCAATACAACGTGAGTGTTCTTTCTTTTCCTCTCTCTCTCTGGCTGCTGACCCAGCATTGTGCAGGTGAAGATATCATATGCTGATGATCCCAACGACAAGGTTCTCGTCGAGAAAGGGGCGAACCGCCGAGTAATGGACAAGGTCCGGGCCGAGCTTGGAAAAAAACTCATTTTTGACGGAGAGAATACGGCGTACGTGCTCGGCGATCTCTCTTTCGGCGACAAGGAAATGGAAGTCACGCTCGACAAAGCAATGGGAGCATCTTCCTCGTCTGGGGGCCCCGCGAAAAAGAGAAGAGCGGATGCCAGCTCTTACATGGTGAGGATCAAGTTCTCAACCAAAGTGGACTTGGGCATCCTTATGAGGAAGGAAGATCTTCATTTGTCTCGGGCGCAAGATGCATTGAGGGTCCTTGACGTTCTTGTTCGCGAACAAGCCGCCAGAAGGTATGAATAGCGTTTCTTCTCGTCAAAGACCATCTCTTGTTTGGCAGGGAGTACGTTTTACTGCGTGAGAGCTACTTTCATCAGTCCCTTGGTCCAGTAAAAGATGTTGGAGAAGGGGTGGAAAGCTGGAGTGGCTACCACGCTAGCTTCCGACCTTGTTCTCTGGGATTATCACTGAACTTGGGTAAGTTGCAAAAGAGTTCTTTTACATTTTCTTAATGCTTGTCAAAGCAGATCCGTCGACAACAATCGTCATCAAGCCCCAGTTGGTGCACGAATTTCTTGCGGAGTATTTCGATACATCTCCAGGAGGCATTCGTGCCGATCACTTGACCCGGGTATGTCTGATGACATCGCTTTTCGTCAACTAGTTCTTGATATTTGTGCAGGCGAAGAGAGTGCTGAAGGGAATCGTGGTGCAAGTTTACACTAAGACGAGGCACAAAATATTCGGTTTTAGCGATGAACCAGCATCCTCTCAAAGGTAATCACTGTCCTTAGCTTCTTGATTGGCGTTATGAAGTGCTCGACTTTACAGGTTTGAATTGAAAGAGAAAGGAGCCGATGGCACGTTTAGACTGAATTCAACGACAGTTCTTCAGTACTATCAAGCTAGATACAACGAAACCTTGCAATTCCCCAATTTGCACTGTGTCAACGTAGGGAAAGCCACGCGAGCAGTTTATGTACCGATGGAGGTAAACATGGTGTCCATCGATAAGTTTTTTTAAAAGAGAGGTTGCAGTTCTGTTCGATTCTGCCTGGACAACGGTATAAAAGAAAACTGAGCGGGAATCAGATTCGCAGGCACCTTGACCAAGCACGACTGCTGCCGAGTGATCGTGCTAATGTGATCAACTCGGTTCGTTTTACTCAAAACAACCGGCGGAATCGAAACCTCACTTTTGGTGGTTACAGGGCATTACGCAACTACTGTCAAATTCAAGCGTGGAATTGCAGTCCCTCAACGTCAAGGTTGACAGCAAAATGATGTCAGTTCAAGGACGTGTTCTTCCGGCGCCATTGGTTACGACTTATTTCGCGATATCATCGTTCTGATGTATGCTTCTGCAGCTCAAGTTTGGACACCGGGACGTACCAGTCCAGGCTGGGAGGTGGAACTACAACCGCGATGTAAGCCAACGTCGAGCCTGAGCATTATCGTAATTTTCCTGCTACAGACCGTCGCCCGAGCTGCCCTTCCTGTCAAGGAGTGGATTGTTGTTTGCTTTAACCGCAGAAAGAATCCTTTCAGCCATCAAGACGTTTCTCGGATTGCTAACCAGTTGAAGGAATGTTGCGTGCAGAAGGGCATGGTGAGATGAAGACTTTGGTCTGGTCACGAGGCTAAAGCACGGTTTTTTTGTGCAGGCTGTTGAGAATCCCGGTCTAGTGTTGGTAGAAGATCCAAGCTTCTCTGAGCATCCAGGTTGGGAAAGGGTGGATATGATGGTTGCCAAGATGCGGAAGAATAATCCTAATCCCGGTCGTCGTCCGGGGTTCGTTCTCTGTCTTCTTCCGAGCAAGGAATCGGATGCCTACGGTACATTTATTTTGTTTACAGCATATCTTGTAACTCAAACTAGTGTTTGCTTTTGCTGTGCAGCGCCATTCAAACGACTCTTTTTGACGAAAGAAGGAATTCCGAACCAGTGCATAGCGCCCCAGAGGAATCCCAACAATCAATACCTGACGAACGTCGTTTTGAAGATGAATGCAAAGGTGTGTCTCTGTTTCTTTGTTACGCGTTGGCAAATTAACATCTTTTTTGTTGTTCAGTTAGGGGGCTACAACACGGTTTTAACTAGTGAATTTAAGAAAGAATTGCCAAAGCTTTCATATGCTCAAACCATGATCTTGGGAATGGACGTGTCGCATGGATCTCCATTTTCCCACACCCCGTCGGTCGCGGCTGTAAGTTGGTGTCGGGATTTGTACCTGCGTCCTTATCGTTCTTTTCGGTAAGCAGATGGTTGGCTCTTTTGACTGGCCAAGGATTACGAGGTACTCCGCTCGCGTGATGGCGCAATCGGCAAAACAGGAAGCGTTCGCCAACATTCCATCGATGCTGGAGTGAGTAATTCCTTTTTTCCTGATCATTGCGAATCTAATCTCTTTCTTTCGCAGGAGCCTCCTGAAGAACTTTAAGAACTTCCAGGGCGAGAAGGGTTGCTACCCTCAGCAATTGATTGTGTTCAGGTTCGGTCTCTTATCCCAAACCGTGTGCTAATTATTTGTATGACTTTAAATCAGAGATGGAGTGAGTGAATCCCAGTTTGAGAGCGTCCTCACCGGGGAACTGCAAGACATCATCAAGGTACTGTCATTTACCTATCCTAGCAACGCCGCTCCATCCCATTCTTTCCAGACTTGCGAAGGTCTCGGCATCAGGCCGAAGATAACTCTGGTTGTAGCACAGAAAAGGCACCATACGCGTTTCTTGCCGGTGGGGCAGCAGAAAAAGAATGTCGAACCTGGTACGTCAACAAACAAGTTTCTCTTTGTGACGCTCGGAAAAACTGCAATTGCAGGGACCGTTGTGGACCGCGACGTCGCACATCCTACGAATTTCGACTTCTTCCTGTGCAGTCACTTCGGCATGCTCGTAAGCACAGCAAACCGTTTCACTGTTCTATAGTAACTGGAAAAGTTTGTTCCAGGGAACAAGCAGGCCGACACACTACATCGTGCTCTACGACGAGATTGGTTTCACGCCGGACGAGATCCAAATGACCATCAACAATCTGTGCTACACGTAAGTACCTTGTCAGCAATTTGAAAACCTCGAAACTTACTCGTGTGTTTTGCTCACGCAGCTACGTCAAGAGCACGACAGCAGTATCAGTGGGTAAGTAGTTTGTCCCAGTTTGCAAACCAGATTTCCTGATCTCTTTTTCCTCTGTCGCAGTTGCGCCGATCAACTACGCGCATCTGGCCGCGAAGAAAATGAAGAACTTTATGTCGCTGGACGGCTCCGAGACGGGGTCACTTTCATCCGCCGCTACCAGAGAGTCAGCACCGCCGGCCCCGGTTTTGCCAGAGCTCCAGGGCAACGTCGCCAACACTATGTTCTTCGTCTAGGAGAGAGGAAGGAATCAAAGAGCTCGCGCGCTGCGGTACAGAGTTTCTCGTTTTTTTTACTAAAGCATTCCACTGCGAGAGATTATAGCAGGCAAAGCTTGGAATTTTTCATTCCAAGAGATTTTCTGCGTGGAGAAGTCCACAGCAACATCGGGTTTTACATATTTATATAGAAGGGAAGGTGCGATGAAAAGAATGGCGGCTTTTCTTTACATGCTTTCGAGAACCTTGAGCGTCTCCATGGCGTGCTTCTCGGGCTGGAACTGGTTGTTGAAGACGAGCCGCACAACACCCTTTTTGTCGATCACGTAAGTTTGCCTTCCCGGCAGCGAGCCAAAGAAGTCGCCGGGGATTCCCCAGTCCTTTCTTAGCTTGTTTCCTTCGTCGGTGAGCAGCGTGAATGGAAGCCGGTATTTCTTCGCGAATGCCTACGAATAGCGAAAGATCCAACGTTAGAACTCTGAAACTTTGGAGCACTAAAGCTAAATACTTCGATCGGCTGGGCAGAAACTATCAGAGAACTCATAAATACTCTCACCAAGATTGGAAACACAATCCAATCTCTAGGGAACAAAATTCTTAGCAAATGACTCAACGGAACTCGCAAAACTGGAAGATCTCTGAAACTTTTGAGCACAAAAACTAAAAGCTTCGATCGGCTGGCCAGAAACTATCAACAAACTTGAGTGAACACTAAGTATGGAAACACAAAACCAAGTATACCACAATCCAATTTGGTAGATCTCAAACTATCGAGCACAAAAGCTAAAAGCTTCGAGCAAAGTTGCTCTCTCAAAACCAAGTATACCACAATCCAATCTTGAAACTTTCGAGCACACAGTGACCACTTCGAAAAGCTCGTAAAAACTCTCACACAAAACCAATCCAGCAGTCCAAATTCTAAGATCTCTAAGACCTTGGAAGACGAAAGAAGCTGGGAATCAAGCAATGTACCTTGTGAGACTCTGGAGTATCGGCACTGATGCCAATCACTTCCGCTCCAGCCTTCCTGAATTTATCGTAAGAATCCCGAAACGCGCAAGCCTGATCGATCAGAGATTAGACAAGGCAAGGATTTTAATTTTTTTTCTACCTCTTTGGTGCATCCTGGCGACTCATCGGCCGGATAGAAGTACAAGACCACGGGCTTGTTCTTAAACTTGGATGAATTCACCACTCGCCCCTCCTGGTCCTTGAGATTGAACGAGGGGAGAACATCGCCCTGGCTCAGCTGCACGTAATCCCTTGCTCAGAGCCCTACACTATGAATCTTCTCAGGAATCCATCCATCCCAAGATTGGCACTCGCAATTTTTTTGGGAAAATCCTCGCAATGCGGGCATCTTACCTTGCAGCTCGTGGAAAGAAGCCTCCTGGACGGCGATTTCGCGACTCCCAGGCCGCAAACCCTGCGAAACAAGCTGGATTCCGCGGCGATTGACGAGCTGGCGAGGCATGGGGGCCGGAGAATCGCTGCGCAGGAGGACAATGCCGGGGATTTGCGAGGCGCAGCGGCGGCGAGCACTGCTCCTCCACAGAGCGGAGCCGCTGACGAAGAAGCCATGGTTTTGGGCTTCTTTGCTTTCAAAGCCCTCGCGGTTTATTGGCCGTTGGATTGCTCTCCAGTTGGACGGTCATGATTTTATATAGCCTTGCGAGATTGAACTAAAGATAAGTAGTGGAGATTTAAGTAATGTGAATCTCCGGAAGGGCCTAGAGATATCTCTTCCAGGACTGGAAACTACGTGGCACGTTTTGGAGGCTCGGAAGCCAGGCCTATCGCGAGAAAACGAACGCCCTGTGAGCTTCCACGTCGAGGCATCTGGGGCCGTCCATTCTCAAACACTCCAGCGCAACGCGGGAGTGGTGGTACTTTTACTTAAAGGAGAGTCACTCGCTCGCTGGCTGGAAATCCTTTTAGACACAGGGAAGAACACCACCTACATTGGCGTGTGACTTCTTCCCACTTTGTTGGAGCGCCAGGAGCGATCGCGAGCTTGAGTTGGGTTGAATGGCACAGGCTGCTCTTCTCTCGCGCGTCACAACAGCCCTCAATGGGATCGCCCAGCAGAGGCTTTCATCGACGAGATCAAATGCCATTGGGGGATCATCGCAGCAGCTCCTAGGACAGAGGTTGGGTGTGGTTGTGGCACCGCAGCATTTCAGCAGCGCTAGCAGGATCGTTCGCACCTTTGCTCTCAAGAGCAAGGCTCCGGCAACGAGTAAAAAGGTAGCCTCGAAGAAGCCACTCTTTCCACTACGTTCAAAATCTTAGAAGAAGGTGTAGCGATTTGAGATTTACATTGTTTTGGGCAGTCGAAGAGCACTGTCGAGGATGGCATCTTCGGGACCTCTGGAGGGATTGGATTCACCAAGCAGAACGAATTGTTCGTGGGAAGGGTCGCAATGATCGGCTTTGCAGTAAGTTCCTCTCAATATGACAGTAACGATTACGTAGTAATCTTGCAAATCGTAGGCCTCGCTGCTTGGAGAGGCAATCACAGGAAAGGGAGTCCTGGCACAGTTTGATCTGGAGACTGGGATTCCATTGAACGAGACGGAGCCTTTGCTGCTCTTTTTCATCCTCTTCACCCTGTTGGGAGCCATTGGTGCTTTGGGTGACAGAGGCAAATTCGTTGACGAAACACCAGGGCCTATCATCGAACCGGGCAAAGGGTTTAAATCCGCCATTGGGCTGAAAGAAAAAGGTAACGTATTTCTCTAATCATCTCAGTGATCATATTTCTATGGTTTGATCACAGGCCCAGTGTTTGGATTCACCAAATCGAACGAGCTCTTTGTTGGTCGGCTCGCACAGTTGGGAATTGCGTTCTCTATAATTGGTGAGCTTATAACTGGCAAGGGAGCGTTGGCGCAGCTCAACATAGAGACTGGAGTGCCTATCACTGAGATTGAACCCCTCTTGTTGTTCAACATAATCTTCTTCTTCATTGCAGCCATCAATCCTGGGACGGGTAGGTTCATTGCTGATAATGAAGAAGAGTGAATGTACGGACTGATTTTGTCACAAACAACCTTAATTAAAAGTCCTTAAGATTAATTATAATCCAGTGGGGAATGATCAACACATGTCACCAAACTGACAGCTCGGCCCAGATTTTGTATAAGTGTCACCAGGCATCAGACCTCAAATATTAATCATGTAGAGTCCCAACCAAGAAAGAAACATCACTGACAGATTTCCCCAACTAGCTACAAGAACTATCAGAAATCCTATGGTGAGGGCATTGAAGTGCTAGAATGTGCTGTAGCCCATTCCCCACATTAACACCCTCTCACACCACAATGACTCAACTCAAGGTGCTTGTATGGGATGTTGCAAACCTCAAGACCTCTCTACACTCTAAATCACAATGGAAAATCCAAATCCTAACTCAAAATATAAGTTTTATCACACTTCCAAAAGATCATTGTTAAACATCTATGTTGTCATCCCTTTTACAAGTCTCAGATCCAGGATCCCAAACACAAATACTTGATTGTTAATCCTTTTGCATCATTAGAAAATCTTATATGTAAAGTTATTTATAGGCTTAAAAGTGGTAAGTAGCCTTATTACCATTTTCTAGCATTTCATTTTCTGATATTAAATTACATTTATAAGGAAAGTTCTATAATATTCACTTCTAAGTTGTATTTATTTTCTACAACTATTGAATAAAATTATTAATTATAGATTACTGCACCACAAAGAGCTGCCCTGATGAAGGATATGTTTCTGACAGCAAGGTAAACTCTTCCCTTCTAAAAAGACTCTAACCTGAAAAACTGATAAGGTGACAACATTATATTTTATCTAATTCTTATGGTTAAGACTAAATATTATAATAGTTTTAATGTTGAGGCCCAAACTAATCCAATAGCGAGAGCTTGTGCTACTCACAAAGTGGGCAACAATTGAACTCGTCGCTACTGGGCCATGTATAACAAGGCATCCCTTGACCGCTCTTTTGGCATTGACTCACCAAAGAAAAAACTTCATATTTTGTGTCACCAGCCCAACAGCTCTTGGTCTTACTTGAAAATGGACAATTTAATACATCACGAAAAGTTAGAATTGTCATGAAAATCATCACTAAGCTGCAAGGCTGAGTCACAATAGAGTTTTGGTATTGTTTTCTTGGCGTGCGAATGATTCCCTTACGTGGCATCTGGGACTATAGTGACGGTCCTGCCCACGCCTTGGTTCTTTGGGGCTGCATGCAGGCATGATTAATGCTCAAGGCCTCACAGAGCCCTCGCGAGGCTTCTTCAATTGCTTTAATTTTCTAGTTAAAGTAAAAATATTCAGTTGCTAAAATACAAATTAGCTTTGTGATAATTGTTTGTTAGTAAGTGTGTGTGTGTGTGTGTGTCTATATATATATATATATATATATATATATAAACTTTTTAGATATTGTAGATAACAATAAAATTATTAATTAATAATTTAAATGTTTTGTTTCTTCTTATTACCATTTTCTAACATTTAATCTTCCAATATTAAATTAAATTTATAATGATAGTGCTATGTAACACTCACTTATAGTTATTTTCTACAGCTATTGAATAAAAATACTAATTATAGTGTACACCTTAAATATAATATTAAGTATAAAGGGAAATATTTTTCTTATGTCTTTTATTTATATTTCAATTTTATTAGGAATTAGTTTTAGTATAGAATGTACAAAATTTGAATTTGGATATGAAGGAAGCACAAGTCCATCTGATATGCAAATTATTTTAAATGCTATTGATTCTATAATTTCAAGTATTACTCAAGATGGAGTATATCCAGAAGCTTGGTCAAATGCTATTACATTACCTTTATCTATAGGAATAGTTGTCATAAAATTATCACGGTTTGCTGGAAAATCTCCAAATTGTGCATCAAGTGGAAGCACAAATAAGATGGTAAAAGGGCATACTATTTATGATAGCTTAAGAAATTTATTGGCTTACAACTCTTTTAAAATTTTAAAGGCAGCTGCAAGCTATGCAATAATAACTACAAAAAAGTATCAAATTTATTATAGTCGTGATGGTTCTTATGAACCAGAAATTACCAACACCCAAAATTTAGAAACATTTGAGGATTGTGATATATTTAGAAGCACTCTTTATAGTGGTTTTAAGCAGAAGCCTCATCATAATTTATATACAAATGAATATTTAACATCCCCAAATTCTAATGTCATTTTATTTTTACATTTAAACTGTAACTTAGTTTTATATGTAGGGAGAAATAAGCTATGGCAAACTTTAACTATAAAAACTATTATTACTCCATGCTATTTGACATTACAAAATGATGGCAATTTAGTGTTGTATTCACATATTAATAAAGTTGAATGGTCTATAAATATATATTGTAACCCACAACCAATTTGTATTTCACCAACTTATCTTAGCGTGCAAGATGATTGTGATTTAGTATTATATTCTTCAGTATCACCAAATATAAAATTGTGGTCAACAAAAACAATATGTAGAAAGTAGCATATATATATAAATAGTGAATAAATTAATAGTTAAAGAAATAATGTGGCTAAATAGCAAAAAGCTTTCCACAACTGCCTACATTGCGTATCCTTGTGTGCTGTAGTGTTCTCGCTTTGGCTGCAGAGTGGACTTTCTCACTCCACTAAACGGAGCTGTTTTAAGCAGGCTGGAAACAAAGTCGTCATAGATTTGAGATCCTAAACTCCTTAGCCAGCTCCTCTTCTGGACATGAGCCATAACGTCATCCAGCTTCCAACTGAGAACTCTTATCACCATACAAATGCTTGTCCCAGATTTGGGGAGCCTTGGTCTCAAATACTGCACTGGGAAAAATCCAGTGCCTGTCAATGTTCTTCTTGCAACATCTCACGTTCATTGTCTGGTGGGCATTCAGACTCGCACTCGTTGCGAAAAGTTCGTGGCACGCCACCCCTGCTCGAGGTGCCACATGACTGGGCTGTAATATTCAAACATTTGGCAAGCTTTTGAAACACCAGCTCCAGCAGGTATAGTGCAACCTCGCAATCGATCTTCTTCGTGCCACTGAACTTGCTCACAGGTCCTAGAACAATCTCCACGAATAGATTGCATAGAAGGAACTAATCGCTGCCCCCCACATACATAAAGTTCCCAAAACCTTCTATTATGGCTGCGGTCTGGCTTGGACAATGTAAATCTCCTCCCCTACCGCACACCCTTCTATATCTTGCGGGCATCCAAAACTCTTCTCCAAAAACGTCCCTATAGCAGCAAGCCGCTGTCCCAGCGTCACCGAGTACTCCAAGTCCACCGACAGCTTCTTGGTGCTGTAATCCACCACTCTCTTCGAAACCTTGCCATCCGCGACTCCATCTCTCCCCGCCACGAACTCCTCGCTAAAGTTTGCAAATGCCACCAGCTTGACACTGCCATCCACCTTGTTCGCCGACAGCCTCCACGGCGTTCCTCTGGTTCCAGAGGCCAGAGTCTCTCCCAAGCCCGCCGCTAGTTCCCCCTGGACTATCTGAGCGTTTCGATCGATCGGATCCACCGTATGCAGGACAAAACTTAGATCCGGAGCCAGAAGTTCCTGCACTAGAACCGCCATTGATGCTGCCTTCTGTGGTACCTTTGCAACCCGCCTGCTAAGAACCGCTCTTCTTGTGTATAGAGAAGCCCACACCCCTGCTACTGCCTTGCAAAAGTTTTCGGGCTCTGATAGCTTCACGTTGGGGATGGAGTCGTAAAGCCCGGCCCCTGACATGCCGGCTAGATCTTCTACGTTGGCGCTGGACCTGACGATAAGTCGTGCGTCGGATGAGAAGCCTTCCGCAATTTTGCTCATCGCAGACTTTGGCAATCTCTGTGACGATACCAGTTCGCGTAGCTGGTTGCAAATCCCATCGAGCTCACCCTCCTCAACCTGAGCTGTTTCCGTTTGCTCTAGCAGGTCGTGAAACGTATCCATACTCCCACTGCTTTCTAATGCCCCCTCCATTGATCCGAAAGGAATTACTAGCCCCGGTGGTACCAAAAACTTGCATGAAACGCCATTGTTTTGTTCTGCAAAGGCAAAAAACTAAAAACTTGCACACAAAAATTGAAATACTTACCTTCAGCAGAGAGCTCGGCCAGCGTAGCTAGTTTCCCGCAAGCGCTCGATTTTGCACCTGCTGTCGCCAAATCTGCATCCTTGAGATCAAGGATAACTCCTGACGAGCTTTTGACCACCTACAAACGTATGTTTTCCCTTCCCAACATCAGCAGGTTGTAGCATAATCTTCTGATCCAAGACTGTCAACCATGGCACATAGCGCTCTCAACAAAACATGTACAACTACACCATTGACAGGGAAACAAGCAGTGGTAACACAGAACGGAAGACTATACCTTGCTTTCAGAAACAGAGGCTTCATCATGGGCACCCTTTTCTGTTTCTCTGGCCGTGGAGCTTGCTCCCTGCTCCGCTCCTTGAGTCGACACACGAACACCTACAGAAGAAGACTCCAGCCTGCAAAGCTGACGTTAGAACGTAGCAGAAGTGACAACAATAAACATACTTGATACTTTTACCAAGCAACGACCGCATTTCCTTGATTTTATCGTCGTCATCACACGTCACAAACACAACTTTCTCCTGCAGAACCACCGAGTAAGGACTCTGTCTGGACCATATTCTGCAGCATACCTGACGAGCTCGCACACCGAGATGAGACAAATGAGGGAGCTCCTGTTGAAGTATTACTCCGGCAACGTTGGGCCCAGCAGCGCGAACCTGTACTATCGCATCTCATAAAACATTTACTCGAGACAAAACTAGTATTACCTCCTCATCGCCGTCAGCTTGTTTCACCAGAAGTATAACTGGTCCCTCAGCTGACGAAGGCAGTGATCCAGGAACAATTTTCTGGACCTGCAACAATTCACAAGTCAAAATAATGCGCGTTTAAAAAGCCAGAGATGTCTTACCTCAAAAAGCTTTCCACACGCAATGCCGGGCATAAGAACATCCCAACCCTCGGTATGTAAAACAAAACGAATAGCCTTCAGGAGCAGCGTACATAGCTTCGAAAGCTGGAAAACAACACTGAAGGGGAAAACTAGAATAAAACGCCTCATACTAAAAACGAGTTTTCTACCTGGCCCTGATTTCTGCTTCGGCGTACGTCCGAACCGAATTCTCGGGGATCCCCAACGCATTTCCAAGGTTCTGTAAGATTGTATACGACTTCATCTAAAAGCAAGCATCTGTCTTTTACCTGTGCACGCTTTGGATACAGTTTAAGGAGCAAGTCTGAATATGTTTCGGCCATCCGATGCGTTCGATCTAATGTGGCTTTTAATCTTAAACCCCACATCCTGATATCCTCCTCACTCCCTAAAGACCCGCTCAGATTAGAAAACACAAATAGAATTATTGACATACCTTTACCGCAAATGCCATCCTTTTCCCAAGTCATGAGTTCATTCTCTATAGCAAGACATTCAGCTTGCTGCCATCCAGACAAGCCTAGCTGTCGAATGCCCAGCACAACTCCACCCAGCGGTTGCTTCCATTTGCTAGTACTTTTAGATTGGATTTCTTCGCTCAAAGATTTTGCTCCACCAGAGCTATCCATGGCATTGAGAAATCTGAGAGATTTGCAATGTTCATCAGTACACTAAATCTTATGAAACCATTGTTTTCACCTGCTCAACAGGACGAAAAAGTAGTCCTCAAGGCCAATCTCGGAAAGACGCCACTACAAAACAAGAAGCTGTCTGATACGCAAATACTCATCTGCAGCCTTTACCTTTTGCCGCATGGCAATAGCATCGTCGGACGCATCATTTCTTAGTCCACTTTCGAGGCCCTTCAAAAGAACAGCCCGAAGTCCCGTCAAAGCATGCATGGCACCGACTAGCATGTCCGAATTCCCACCATCCCCCACTTCGTCCAGTTTCTGCAAGAGTACGTGAGATATTAAAATTTATATAAAAAATAAAACAGAGAATGAACTTTGCACCTTCTTCTTTTCCATGAAATTATCCATCACGGAAATTTGTTGCTCATCTAGTGATGGACGCAGCCCATCCAAACGCTCAGTCAAACTAAAAAGGCACTATGTTAACACCTGAAATGTGCATAACTAAAGCAACGACTAGTACCTGCTAGCATTGAAGAAGTCCTTGAGCTCACCGTGAAAGATCTTGAGTTGCTCAACAAACGCCGCACTGTACTCTCCCGGTGTTTTGGTCACACGAGCTAATAATGCTTCTGTCGCAACCAAATCTTCTGGACCAGCATTTCTGTGCAGTTTGTTCTGGATTGTATGCTTTATCTCTTGCTACTTTTACAAATACACCACGTCATTAGCCAAAACGAAGTCGAATGTTCACAAATACCTTTAGATCGTGAGGGATATCATTTCTGTGAGCAATATCCCTTATACGTGTCAAAGGAACAGCCGCTGTGAACTCAGCCTTAAATGATGGCAAGCAAGGATGGATCTTTCTGATCACAACACGTTCCTAAAAACCAGAACGTTAACCAAGAAAAGTAGCTTATGTAAAATAAAACCTCTGTTGTTGTTGTTGTCTTGTCCGAATAAATGCTTTCAAGCTCCCGAAATATCATCCGCGAGATTTCGGCATGTTTGTTGGGTCGATAATGACCACCATCTTCAAAACATTGTATTTGACCTGTACTTATCCACTGCAGAAACACAAAGAAACTTAGAAGGTCATCCATATTCTCTATCTAGAATCCAGTCTACCTTAAGATAAGTAGAAGAATAAACAAGAGCGTCCAGTCGATCAGCCTTGCCTAGATCATCTGTTAGAAGATCCCGGACAACTTCCAACTGCACCGCACAGAAAGAAAAAAACACGGAATTAGCTGAGCATCTGTTGCATTTAGAAGAGTACCTTTCGCCACCAATTACCAGACTTTTTATCTCCTTCCACGATGCGCAGCGCCGCACCCTCTAGACCTGCGGTTTCCCATTTCCCTCCTTGCCTGCTCGTGTGCTCGTTAGCTTTCATGAAGGCAACGTTTTTGCCTTGCCATCCTTGCGAAAAAGACATATCACCATCGCTTGAAGCAGTCACGGTTTCCTTGGCCTTCTCCTTTTTATCTTTCTTTTCATGCACGGGCGCCTCGACATGAGCTTCCGCAGCAGCACCGTTAGTCGTCACCACCAAATCAGGATTCTCCCACTGAGACACTATTTCGCTCCCTCCGCTGGGAACGTCTAGCACACGGTTGGGACCTTCCTCCCACGTAAGTCTTCCATCTCCGGCCACAATGACGTACTTAAACTCAGCTCGATCGCCCGGACTCGCCTCAATGTCCGCCACCCAACCGGACTCCGTCCATGTCATGCTCACGTGATTTTTCCAAGACCCCATGAAATCGGCCGAGCCTATGACAGCGTGATGCTCCCCAAACTCGACTTGATGATCCAATCTAAGCCTGAATTTCACCTTGCCACCGTGACACCGGACAATCATCTTCCCTTTCCTGGAGAACAAAAACCAGAGAATGTGAGCTCATTCTCTCCCTGCTCTGAGAAAATCCGAAGAAATACCTGGTAGCACATTGTAACTGGCAGGATCGGAGCTGATTCCTCCACATTCCCTGACGGTGCCAAAGCGCAACGACGAGGCCGCTCTTCTGGCTGGAAACCCTACCTCGCAGCGCCGGATTCCACACAAACCTCGACTGCGCCGCGATGCAAACTCTCGTGTCGGAGATCGGCCTGAGCGCCATCGGCATTGCGCCGGACAGAGAATGCAGCGCCATCGCCGGCGCCTTCACTCTTCCCGCGCCTCCATCCCTCCCAAATCAATCCCTAAATTCCAGAAAGATCGAAGGTAATGAGAGATATTGCGCTTCAAGAGAAATGAGCCAGCATTGGGTGCCACGTGTCGCACTGTGATGGATGGACGTGTTCTTCGTGACAATTGTTTTTTGCTCTAAAGCGACAATAGCATTGTTTGATTCGCGTACGGGTAAACTTCTTATACCGTACCGTTCTTGCTGATCATAGAAAAATCAAAACAAAACAATGAGCTGGTTGTACATGATCATATAGAGGCCAGCGTACGAATGTTCACGGGATAAACATCCTCTAGCGTACCGTTCCACCATCGGTGTGCTGCGATGCTATTGAAGGCCTGCGAGGGATGGACCATGTCCCAGAACATAAAGTTGGATGGCTTCTCGCAAAATTCGCCACCGTCGAAGCACCATCTCCACGGCTGGTTGAGCGGGCAGCATCCTTGTACAGTGTTGCTAAATCCTGGAAGAAAGAACCAAGTTTGAGTCACACCACTGGAGCTGTGCTAAGTTACTGCATTGCAATCCAAAAAAGCCAATGAGCAAGCAAACACTAGCACTCAAACAAAAGCACTGAATCACTGAGCTCTTTGTTGGTAAATTCTGGAAGAAAATGCTAAGTTTGAATCACACCACTGAAGCTGTCCTAAGTTCCTGTAATCCAATCAATGAGCAAGCAAACACTGGAACTAAAACAAAAGCACTGAATCATTGAATCAGATCGCAGAAAGAAAAGAAAAACAATAACTCACA
The DNA here is from genome assembly GCF_000143415.4 of Selaginella moellendorffii. Classification (NCBI taxonomy): domain Eukaryota; kingdom Viridiplantae; phylum Streptophyta; class Lycopodiopsida; order Selaginellales; family Selaginellaceae; genus Selaginella; species Selaginella moellendorffii. The sequence continues at coordinate 1,410,115 of NW_003314282.1, read as the reverse complement.
CGCAAAGAGTGAAGCCATCGAAACGAGAAGAAAACAGTGCGATCACACAATTTTTAAGTGGATGAATGACGTACCGTAAGCGCGAGGATTGGACTTGACTTGGAGCATCAGACCTTCCATGTTGGCTGTGACAATGCGAGCTCCTCTCATGGAAATTCTCAAGCTGTCAAGGACCGACGCGAGGCCGAGGTTGAAAGACAAGGCCGCGTTCATGCCAGCTGAACCGCAACGTCCGAAACGTTGGTTCATTGGTATACATCCCACAGCACTCAAGTTCACAACCACGAACTTCCGAGCTCCCAACCGGTACAGCCTCTAGAAACACGGTAGAAATCACTAGAAGCTCGCGGAGGATCATCAAAAGTACCTCGAGCTGGAGAGCAAATTCCACCAGCAATCCGTCACGAAGGTCTATAGGAAGCTCCGTCCGGAAACGAAGAACGAAATTGTTGACATCGTTGTTGGCAGTGCAAATGTAGAAAATGGAGCGAGAGATGAGACTCATGGCACGCATTGGTCCAAGCCTGCGTACCAATCTAGACTGGACTTCTCGAAAACCATCCACTTGGTTTGCAAACGATAGAACAAAGCCCTGCAAAACGAATTCGCGAAAGCTGAGTTTGAGGATAGACATCCAAGAAATACGACAATGCTGATCATAGAACTCACTTACTTGCCCCGTCCATCGACCAATCCCCGAGCTGGCGGATCCGAAGCTCACACCTTGAGTGATGTTGTCACCAGCGCTGAGATATGGAGGTGGAAATGGAAGTCCCAAGAGCGAAGCTGTGAAAAAAAAATCTACACACGTTAGAGAAATTCATGAAAGTGAGGAGAGGAAGAGAAATCCATGAAAACGAAGATTTCTTACGAACCTAGGAAGTCGGGGATGAGCTTTCCATCGCAAAATCGCCCAGTTGCGGCGTGATTGTCGAAATTGTAGCCATAGGGAGGATGATTTGCCCTCGCGATCGTCGGCAGCATGTTGTTGTTGCCGGAATCGACGAGCGAGTCGCCAAATGCGAAGAGCGCCGGGACGATTTGTGCGCTCGCCATTCCCAGAAAGAACGCGAGCACCACGAGCGCCCGCATTGCCGATCCCAGCCACTCTCACAAAGAGACCGCATCCTCCCCTCCAAAAGAAAAGAAGAAAAAAGAAACCCTACCTCGAGGAGGTTGAAAGAGTGTGAGCTCATGCCTTCTCCATTTACCTATTTCTAGGGCTCCAGTCCAGCAATGGCGAATGGCGCTAGCTTGGCGCCATCGAGCTGGGCAGCATTCGCGGGATCCACGACCAGCAGCGCTAAATTCTCGCCTCTGCGCGTTGGATTCTCGCCAAAGAGAAGGATTAGGGCTTTGATCGTCGCGGCGCAGCTGAGGCCATCGCCGGCGGAGTCCGCTCGCACGCTCATGGAGGTTTGCTCCGAGGGGACGCTCTCCACATTGTCGAGCGACGGCTGGCCGATTGGAAGCACAGTCCAATTTGCATTGGATGTGAATGGATCCCCGGTGTTTTGCTTACGTCCACCGACTCTTCATGCGAAGAATTTGGGTGATGATAGCAGGAGTAGCCTCCATGCACAGGTGAGTGATGAGAATTTGCGCCGAGAATTCGATGGTTGTGACTGACACTTGTTTGGCAGCTCGATCAAAATGGTCGACGAGCGCAATGCACGTTGAAAGGACGTATCTCGAGAGCAGAAAAATCAAAGGTTGGTTGGTTTTCTCGGTGTTTTTCTTCTGTTTCTTATTTCATCAAGATGTAGCTCGATACAGTTTGGGAGCGTAGATTTGGGGAGGACTGTCCCGAAGAGCACGATTTGTTCACGATGAACGTGGAGGAAGTTTTCCAATGTCAGGATTTAAGCGAGGTATCCAACACCCTTTCTTGCTAGTTTTGGAATGAGCTGACTGGTTTATCTTCGTTAAACAAGGAAGAAGTTTGGGTCTCTGGAGTAGACTACACCGGTGCTACTTCCGACCCTTTGAAGGATTATGCCCCAAGGATCGTGGAAGACATGAACAAGAAAAACTGGGAAGACATTCTCCGATTTTGTAGAGTGTATGCTCATCTGGAAGCAGAGGTAAAATCTCAAACGCTGAAAGCTTTCCGTATATTGATTATTTGTATGAATTCAGGTCGAACAAGCGAGCCTCACTTGGGTGGATCGACTCGGTTTCGACATGAGAGTTCTAACAAGATCTCCACCACGTATCATGGAAATAAGAATACCTTTCGAGCGGGAGGCTCTGGACGAACGGGACGCTCGCTCTTTGCTGACGATGATGGGCCAGGTTGCGTGGGAGAAAGAGCGAAAAGTTGCCATTCCCGTTGCCAAGTGAGACCCTCCCTCTCTATCCAAGGTACATATATACTTCTCGAGAATTTCTACCACTTATAAACTTGAAAGAATGATTCAACTTTGTCGAGCAGCGAGCCTCCATTCAGTGACGGGCAAGACACTCAGCGTGGTCGATCTCATCTTCCACGCATCCAAGTTCTTCACGACAACCGGTTGCGTTCCATTGTTAAACATGAAGAGGCGAGCCTTGTCACCAGTAGCAAGCGTTGGATAGACGCGAGACGTGATACAAGCGCGTCCCCCTTGCACGAAAGTCTCCACGATGGAGTGATCCACCTACACAAGTTGCATCGCGCAACACCCAAGAAAGGATTAGAGCAAGCTCCGCGCACGATCCAATGCTTACTATGACACGCAACGAGAGCGAATCCTCCGTTGGGAGCCTGTGGAAGAGCGTTCCGTACACGGTTGTGTCAATTCCGGGTTCTAGAGATGATCTGGAAACATGGGGATCAGAGACGTGGATCGAAAACTTTAGCAAGAAGAAGCTTGCCTGCTTTGGTCGCTGCAAACTCTTGTTTCCCAACTTCCATCTCGTTTTAGTGTCATGTAGAAGTAGACTGCTGTCATCTCTTGCAACTTGTCTTCAGCAAGAACAAGGAGGCCAAAAGGGCCATAAACACCTCTGTGAGTTGCCCCACCTTGGCTGCAATCGTAATTCTCGCTCTCTGGAAGTGCGTCCAGCTTGCTTGCATCTGGATACTCAAATCCCACCTCAATGTCAAGCTGCACAAGTGAACAAAAAAGGTGGTGAGAGAGAAGTGAAGAAAAAAGGCATCTATACCTGTGCCCCTTGAGCTGCATCAACTTCTACCACGTCACCACCTTTGAGAAGCACATTTGATCTGCTCACTTTGTCATGCCTGAGGGCATCTACCTCCTCAATTGGCCATTGGATCAAGTTGGTACCAGTCAAGTTGTCAAGATACAAGATCCTGGGCAGTGTCTTTTCATGCAAAGACAAGTATGTGAGCCCAAGTGGAAAAAAAAACAATAAAATGACATTTTACCTGCACCGAAGACCACCCCTTCCTGATATCATCTTGCAGACTGTCCGATTCATTAGCCCATCCCCACAAGATCCTCCTCTGGTGCTTGGAATCAAAAAAAGTCTTGGAGGCATAATACTTGCCATAATCATACCTCAGCCCCAGCCCAACATCATTGTCAAGGGCATCAGGGATCCAAGTATGAGAGCTCTCAGAATACAGCCCAATTGCATAGTAGTCATGCTTGTCATCATCCAGGCTGGCCTTGAGAATGTGCTTAGTGAGCTCATTGGTCTGAACTTTGGATGTATCCAACCCATTGCTGGTGGCAGTTGAGACTGGATAGAAATCAATGCACTCCCACATCCCTGTGCCTTGAACAGTGTGTAGATACTCCTCCTCCAGCTCCCAGTGCAGGAAATCAAAGGTTTTGTAGATGAGAGCCAGTCCAGCCCTGCCCTTTTTGGCACCAATTGCAATTCTCCACAGCCCATCAGCCTCCAGCCATGCTGTTGTTGGATCCCTGAAGTCTTTAGGAGCAATCCCTGGTGGTGGCACCAGAATGGGATTCTCTGGGATTTTGATCCACTCCCTCAGGAGTGGATCTGAGGTGTTGAGTGGAAGAGCGAGATTTTGGACCTGAACAGAGGCATTTGTGGAGCCAGTGTAGAGCATGATCACTTGACCATTGGGGAGGATTGTTGCAGAGCCAGACCACACTCCATCTGCATCATACCACTTGTCTGGCTGCATTGCCAGATCCATATGTTGCCAGTGGAGGAGATCAGTGGACACAGCATGGCCCCAGGAGATGTTTCCCCACTCTACTCCATATGGATTGTACTGGTAGAACAAGTGGTAGTAGCCTTTGTAGAAGAGAGGACCTGGTATAGTCATAGAATTCATTGATGTCAGTAGAGTTTTTGAGAAAGATCTTGAGATCTTACCATTTGGATCTGGTGAGGGAAGAATGTCCAGCAGAGGAAGATAGATCAGGGAAAATTGTCCAGCAAAAGATGATAAATCAGAGAGGTTTCATGGAAATCTTTTGCAAAAGCTTACCGTTCATCCAGTTGTTCCGCGGTTGGAAATGGAATGCCGTTCTCTCGCTGGCCAAGAAACCCCCGTCCGGAGCAATCCGTGAGAAATTCTCGGTGTTGCTCGAAGGAAGTGAGATCCAGAAAAAAGTTCCAGCGACGACGCAGCAAATCCCCACCAGCGTCAGGACTAGATCAATGCGTCTGTTCCTGGAATTCTCCGTCGCCGCAGTGGGATTTGAATGAATCTCCTCCGCCTCCTCCCCTGATGGGAGCTCCGCATAGCTCCGCTGAGATTCGGGATCCATGGCGCGCGCCTCAAGCCCTTCTCCTCTCACTCAAAGGCTATCGAAAGTTTTGTCTATTTATTTAATTTTAGCCCTGTTTAAAATTACAATAATTGTTTATTGTAAAAAGAATATAAATCGTGCTAACTGCATAACGACAACCACAGAAAACGAATCCAACACTTTCGAGAGGAGCATACGAAAAACGGGCTAAATTTTGCATTGGCTCACAATAAAAAATCCACAAATAATCTGAATAAAAATTAAATAAATAGTTGCCTTGATAAAGGATTAGGGCTAATCCAAATTTTAGAAAATTTAGGGTTTTAGAGAGATTTTAGGGCTCGCAAATGTAGTGTCGAGAGCGATGGAGCAAGGGGCGCTCGCATCTTCTATCTCCTTGCTGCGCAGCTGCGAATCGACGAAGATTTCTTCTCGCCGCTGCCACTTCTCCAGCCTTCCATTTTTCCGGCGCGAGAATTTTCTGTCGATCTTCGCGTCTGCTTCTTCGGTGATCCACCACGTAAATTCCTGGAATGCGGGTGGGAATGGATCGAATGTTGGGGCGGACGGGAGGGATTTCCTCGATGCGGTCACGTCGATGGCCACGGTCAGAGCTTCGAGCATGGCCGGGAAGGCTGTGATCAAGGTCATTGGCGTCGGTGGAGGCGGATGCAATGCGGTGAGCCAGATGGTGAATTCCAGGCTTCCAAACGTAGAGTTTTGGGCTGTCAACACGGATTCTCAGGCTTTGCGGCGATGCATCGCTCCAAACAAGCTCCAGATTGGGAAGGAGACGACATTTGGAAGAGGCTCCGGGGGAAAGATCGAAGTTGGCGAGGAAGCAGCAACGGAATCACTGGCCGAGCTCTCGATGGCGCTCGAAGGCGCAGATCTTATCTTCATTGCTGCTGGTATGGGTGGAGGCACTGGCTCCGGCGCAGGTTAGTCATTCTTCTTTGTTTGTTCTGGAGTTTATCTTTACTGTTTCTCGTGAGAGTCCTTCGTATTGAGCTAGAGATTGTTTCGTGAGTGTTCTTCGCATTGAGATCGAGATTGTTTCGTGAGAGTTCTTCTCATTGAGCTAGAGATTGTTTCGTGAGTGTTCTTCGCATTGAGCTAGAGATTGTTTGACCATCCATCGCTTAGACACTAACGTTGTTAACTTTGGCAGGACCAGTTGTTGCTCGCTTGGCCAAAGCAATGGGAGCACTCACGGTTGGAATCGTGACACAACCGTTCACTTTCGAGGGGAAGAAGCGAGCAGCCGGAGCCCGTCTCGGGATGGAGGCCATGAAGAACGCGTCCGACACTCTGGTGGTGGTTCCAAATGACAAGCTGCTCGAGATGGTGAGTGCCAACACTTCCATCGTGGAAGCTTTCGGCCTCGCGGACGACATCCTCCGGCAAGGTGTGCAAGGCATCTCGGACATCATCACAGTTCCCGGGCTCGTCAACGTAGATTTTGCGGACGTGAAGGCGATCATGTCGAACGCTGGCAGTGCGATGCTGGGCATCGGCGTTGGGGGCCACGGAAAGGATCGTGCCGAGGCAGTCTCCCGAGCGGCGATCATGTCTCCGCTTCTCCAGTGCTCGATGAACAGGCCGATGGGAATCGTCTACAACGTAACAGGGGGGCCCGACTTGACTCTCCACGAAGTGAACGTGGTGGCGGACAGGATTTACAGCATCGCTCATCCCAATGCCAATGTGATCTTTGGCGCTGTGATCGACGAGAGCTTCAAGGGAAAGATCCGTGTGACCGTGATCGCGACGGGGTTCCAGGATCAGAGCAGTGAAAAAGGTGGCGCTGAAAGCTCGTACTCTCTGAGATACAAGACGGTGGAAGACGATATCTTCGATTGGGAGAGGGGTAAGAGCTGGAACAAGGTGACTGAAGTTCCAGAGTTTTTGAAGAAACGAGCCAGGAGGAAGAACTAACGTACATAAAAGCGAATATACAACTTTAGTAAGTAGCAACTTTCACAAATCCTCTCCACTGACTGACGAACGTTTTTATGTCTAGTTTTTCAGGCTCGGTGATGCCTGAGCACAGTGGCGTAGCTGCTGCTCGTTTTGTTTCTAAGTTCCTCAAGGTGAGTTTTCTACGGGCGTGTATTGTCACTGATGTATGATCGTTTTCATTTCCAGATCACCGCAACTGACACAAAAGATCTCTTGTTAAAATTGAGAAAGGCAACATTGGAGTAGAAGAACCTCTATACGAAATCACTATTTTCTTACAGGTAGTGTCATTTCCTTGGCTACTCTCTCGTGCTCGATCATCTTAATCACATACTTTTGCAGCCCAAAGAGATCAAACCTGATGCGGTGATCGCCCTCCACATCCCCAGTAAAGCACGACAATGGAAACTCCACCACAAACGCTTCCTGGTTACTCTCATCCAGAAACTCAGGCCCAAACTTTAGCTCTGTCGCCGCCGCTGCGCCACGCTCCTTGGCTACAAACGTGAGATCGAGCTCCCGGGTGATCTTGACACCAATCGCCAGCAGCGAGCCACTGGCTTCCCACAGATCCACCGAGCTCTTGAGCGCCTCCAGCCCCTCGTTCTTGTACGCCACCTCGATCACCGCTCGCTGTGGCTCGAGGACTGAGGAGGAGAAGTAGCACTGGTCCGGCTCTTTGTCGCCTCGAATCGTCGCCAGGCGGGAGGCCCTGGCGGCGGAGATCACGTCGATGGCGCACTCAACCTCGGGGATGCACTGGATCTGGGTGATGATCATAGTGTTGAACCAGTTTGAGATTGTCTCGTGAACGATGGAAGGATCCCCGTGCATCCACACATCCCCGGCCTTGAATTCCAGCCGCCAGCAGCACTCGAGGCCACACATCCATGCATCGTAAGATTGCCAGGGTACGTTCCGGGCGACAAGAAATGGCCCCTGGCCCTCTCGATCGCCACGCTCGTAGGCTGCTATGGCTGCCTCGAGAGCAACGTCCAGCTCTCCCATATGGAACTAATATTAGGGCTTTGCTTGTAAAGCCCAAAAACGTTAAAACAAATATATAAATTTTAAAAAAATACATAATAAATGTTAAAATTTTACATACAATTAAAATATTAAAATATATAAACAAACCAAGCATTGCTACAATGCAACAGCAACTATATTTTTTAATTGTCCATATAGTTACCATCATATTCTGTGACGCTCAATAATTTTGTTCTTTAAAACAAAGATATGTTATTGTTATGGATTTACCAACCTTTACGACGCTTTCCAATCGACTCTGGGCGCTAGGGTTTTGTGGTGTAATAACCAAAAGCACATCATTTTAAAGATGATCATAATTATAATAAGCACAGGAAAAATGAATTGATCATGCACACATGGTCACGACGTCAACACATTTACATGGGTGGTCGCTCTCAGTGTGCAGAGCTTCCGAGTAGACTCCAGCTTTGATCAGGTGCCACAGCTGGCCGCACATCCGCGGGACTTGATAGCGAAATGGATGCAGCTTGACACGCCCCGGGAACGCATCCGCCACCTCCTGGATTGCTCCTGGAATCCGAGGCCGACGCTCTTCTGGAACCCGACAACCCGCCAAGCTCTGTATCTCGAGCAGCGTCACACAGCTGCTGCTTCCCATGAGCCCCCACACAAACTCAACCTCGTCGCTGTTCCACGCGCTCTCCACGTCCACCTCGGTTGAGTAGGGCGAGAAAATGCGGACGCGCAACGGTGCATGCCTGTCACTCCACTCCTCCAGGCTCAGCAGCTGCATAGGATATATATCAGATCGGGAACTATCACAGTAATCATCCTCCAAATACCTTGATCGCCCTGCGAGCGACTTCGAGCACCTCGAGGCCGTGGAATGGCTCCAGGAGTGCGGCGAGGTTGACGGAGCGAGGGTGGGGCAAGACCGCCGGACTCAGCAACAGATGCAGCTCCCTGATTCCGCCGAGGCTGGACTTCCTGCTGACAATGGGCTCGAGCCTCTGCGTGAGGTGGGCAGAGCTAGCAAAGGTGCTGCCGATGGTGAGCATCTTGAGCTTGGACAAGCGCAGGCCCTGGATGTCCCGCACGTCCCCATGCAGCTTGATCCACTCCACATTGCACGTAGACGGGAGGAGCTCCACGCGCGGCACCGCATTGCAGAACATACAGCGGAGCTTGGGCATGTCCAAGGCGATAGAAAAGTTGACATGGACGGACTTCCTGGTCCTCAGGAAGAGGGAGTCGAGGCTCTGGCTCTCGAGCAGATACGTGCCGGGCGATTTCACCACGACGTTGTTCAGCTTCAAATGAACAAGAGATTTCCAGTGCGCGAGGAGCTGCTGCAGGGTGAAAACATCCACTCCTCCCTCAAGAAAGCACAAGCGGAGATTGGGCAGGATGGGCGGCGCCGCCTCCGCTGGCAAAGGATCGAGCATGGCGTCGATGTGAAGGCAGCGGAGCTTCTGGCAGGCCGCGATGCTGCTCCAGAAACCATCCACAAACCGCGTATAGCTGCCGATGGAAAGCGAGTGGAGATTTTTGCCAATCCCCTCTAGCCAGCCAAGCGAACAGCAGCGCTTGGGTGATGGCGCAGCGCTGAAAGACAAGGATCGGAGGTTGGTACCAGTATTGCTGCTGCCAAACCAGCGGACGAGGCCTTGCTCCTCGGCGGCGGCGCTTGTGGATTCCAGGCTGAAATGCGTGACGAGCCTTACCAGATGTGCCCACCGCTTGCTCACCAGAGAACACGAATACAAGTGGCGAGAGGAGAAGAGGAGGGACAGGATTCGGACGAGCAGCTCGTCGGGAAGGCCGTCCATCGCCAAAACGCTTTCGCATGATTTTAAACCTTTTGGAAACCCTATAAAACATATCTAAACCAAAAAAAATTAAGTTGGGGATGAACCCAGAATTCTTTCTTCCAATCAAAGGAGAATTACCACTACACCTGCGTTCAATGAAGCCTTCTAATTTGTCATAAAGGAATTCAAACCCTGCATACCTTAGAAATTCTAGCTTACAGATTGGATGGTAGATCGTTTGTGAGGTCTTGGATTTGTGCTGGACATCAACCGAGAAATCTGCCAGTCAGTGAGAAAATTTGGCTCTTCCCGGCTCTGCTTCTCAATGAGTTTCAGGTAGGCGTAAACGATGGACAGGCGGTAGACGCCTTCCTGGGCCTCGGGATCGCCCTTTCCACCACAAACCCTTTCGATGTCTCCAAACACGTTGGCTAGAACAGCGCTGTGCACCAGCGGCTCCTGATCCTCCTCTCGCTGCTCGCCCCTCGCGAAGCTCTCGATCGTCTTCTTGAGCTTGGCATCCTTCACTTTGCGCGCGTCATGGAGGATCTCCTGGCAGCTCTCTGGAAACGTAAAGAGGTTCCCATAGTTTTCGCTGGCAAAGGTCATGGCCAGGGAGTCTATCAAAGTGATTATGTATCTGGCCTTTTCGCCCATCCCACCCCTGGCCAATCTTACGAAGGCTGACGCGTCGCGGAGATATCTACACATGTTGTACGTAAAGGAGACTTGCATGTCCGTCAACTTTGTGCGCGACACCTGTTTTAGGGCGCTCTCGCTGACATCTTCAATGGATCTCCGGAACCTGCAGCAGCTGGCTTGCAATTGCTCGCCTGGGCCTCTCCAAATCGGCTTCATTTCCTTCAACTGTGAGTGAAGAACCCTAAGTTCTTCTCTGATTATAGTAAGAAAAAGGTTCCCAAAATGGTGGTACTTATAAAAACCATTGGTTTATCCAAAAAAAGGATTAAAGATTAGGGCTCTTCATGTCCCTAAAATTAGGGCTCTTGGATGGAGCTCGGGATACTTCCGGCTGTCGGGCTAATCTTGCTGCTTCCGCTCGTCTTCTTCTACCTGTCGTCAAGAATAGGTTTGCGATTTCTCTCTCGGGTGTTTTAGTTTTGTTCTTTCATCGAATCTCCATCTCCAGCGAAATCGCGATCGAATAGCGCAAATCTGGGCAATGCAGATGGATTAAAGGTGAACTCTGGCTGTATTTTGCTTCTTATTTAGTTTTTCGATCGCTCTAAAGGGACGCAAGTCTTACACGCTCGCCGAAGTGAGCAAGCACAAATCCAGGGACGATTGCTGGATCATTGTCAAGAACAAGGTAGCATTGGAGATTTGAAAGCTTCTAGAGGGTAAAATCTGGAGAAATTTTTTACCGCAGGTTTACGATGTGACTTCGTACGTGGAGGAGCATCCGGGAGGCGATAGCATTCTAAACAACGCTGGTGGTGATTCCACCGAAGGATTTTTCGGGTAAAAAAGGTTTTTTTCACTCTTACTGCGGTTTAAATCCCGTTTTTTTTTCTCCTCACAGACCGCAACATGTAACGAGAGTTTTCCAGATGATCGATGATTTTTGCATTGGCGAACTTGAATCGTCATAGAAGAAATCTTACGATGTAGTTTTTCTTTTTCATGCTAGTCCACAGGTTCGAACACCAGACTGGAAAGAGGATATCCTTTGGGTGTGAAGGGGATATTCTTTGGTGTAGTGTGATCTCCATATTCGAACACGAGACTGGCGGCCAAAGAGGATATTCGTTGGGTGATCATACAGGCAACTGGAATGTGGAAGCGGTGATTGTGTGACGCACGCTCCTCCTCGAAATTTCAGCGCGCTAGGGTGTAATGATGCGCTGCGCTGTGCCGATCCTCTAGAAATCTGGCCGGATTTCGGCGCCGATCGCTCGAGGTTTGCTCGAAATCCATCCTGTTTCCTGCGGCATTCTTCTTGATTTGTGGGAATTCTCGGCGTGCTCGTTGATTCAAGGTAGCATCGTCTCGATCTTGGAATCGCGCCAAGAACCTAGGTTTTTCATCCGTCTTTCTTGCTGTGCAGGCGATCGCCATGGGAATCTGCCACATTCCCGAGAAATCGAGGCAGCTCCTGGATTTCCTTCGCAAGAACCGGATATTTCTCGCGATCGGCGTCATCGGCTTGGTCTTTTGCATCGCGCTCTTCACCCGCCCGTGGGATGCGAGCGCGCATCGCCAGGATCGAGTGAGCCACGCCTTTAGCTTCAACCATGGCGCCGATCGAGGTAAAGTGCCGCTCCAAAATTCTCTCGCGGATCGTCCACCGATGATAAAGACAAGGCGTTTGTTGCTGGTAGGACAAGTCGTTCTAAAACAGCTCAAAGCTTTCTTTCTTTTTTCTTTCTTTCTTCTTACTCATCCTTTGTCTTACAGGCCATGGATGGCGACAGCGATGCTCATCCCGACTGGGTATGAGTTCTTCGCAGCGCTGTGTATAGAGCTTGGTTTACGAGAGATTGCTCTCCAAGTCATTCATGTGAGTGGTCCCTTTGGTTTTCTAGCTTTCTCTTGTTATATCAAAACCAGTTTGATGTTTCGAAGTCCCGGAAAGTTCTCAAACACTTTTCAAACTCGGATCGGGATCTCGTTCCGCGATAACTTCGTCGGGTGATTTTCGTTTTTCCTGGCAGGAAAATCCGTGCGAGTTGTTTAGTCAGGTCAATACAAAACTGGTGAGGTGAGGTACGGACAATGGTAAATGTCTTTCCTCCGCCTCTGATGGTGAGAATCTCTTTGGTTCCATCCCGATCTTTACCGATCTGTAGACCAGGTAAGTAGCTCTCACTCTGGGCTTAACTTGTGCTCGGTACCTTGACTTTGGCTTTTCTTATAGATTTCGTTGCTACGAGGTAAACGTCAGAAGTTACTCGTTGAGAGCGTGAAACTCGTTTCTACCCCGTGGTTTGTTTCTGTCGTTGCTTCGAACAAGAACTATTTCATTCCATTTTCCCAGGTTGCATAGGCCAAGAGGCTGCGCGATCGGGAGACCGATGAAGAGGAGAGCGAGAGAGATTCCGAGCATTCAAGGGACGTGATTTGCACTAGGAGGTAAACTTGTGGGAAGCCCTGTTTAAACTTTTAATTGTCCCCAAGATGGTTTCAAAGGAGATCATCAAGCTCAGTGAAGAACAGCTTTGAGGCGGAGGTATGCGATCGAGGTGATGAATCTCCTCGAGACTTTTGTCGGTGAAAAGATATTTTTGATATCTCCAGCTCAAGAATTTTTACTGCGACAGAGATTACCGGTAGCAAATAACACAAGAGATTTTACTTTTACCTGAGAGGAGCCGATTCCAAGCTCCAATGCCTGTGCCTAGAACATGAAGAAAGAAACCAGCCAGAGCTTTTCCAGAAACAAATAAGTAAGAGCCGAGAGCCTACATTTTTCTCTCTCTCAGGAATGATCAAGGTATTCATTTTGCGTTATTAATGAGATTCAGCTCATATTCTTGGTTTTTGGTGTCAAACAAGGTCTCACTCAGACAGTCATGGGTGGTGGTAGCGGCGCCGCTATTTGTTCTTCCCAATCTAAGATGATGGTAGGCCTGGATTTTGGACTACATTTTCTGGCTTCTCATTCGTGCATCGTTTTGATTTGGGTCAGAAGCTGGCGAGCTGGGAATGTAGTCCCAAAATCCAGGCCCACTATCACCTTCGATTCGGAAGAACAAGAGTCGGAAGCCATAGCAGAGACGATCGGAGATTGATCAAGAGGAGAACAAGAGAGACTTCTACAAGAAAGAGACGGGCTCCCTTCCTCAAAACAACGTGATTTTGCAGGTAAACGCTTGGGAAGTCCTGTTTTAACTTTTACGAGTTCACAACCGCGGCAATTGTCGGTTTCAAAGTGTAACTCGCAATTTTTCCCGGATCAGAGGATCAGAGATCGGTGTGCATAGAGCTTTTCAGCTCGAGTTCCGAAATTGCTCCCCGTTACGTCACTGATCCGGGCTGCAAGAGACTCGCGAAGTACGACTTCGACATGAGCGAAAATGTGGAGCTTGGGAAGAATCGGAACGTTCTCGTGTCAAAGAGCATCGAAAGTGTCAACTTTGGGAAGAACCGCCAGCCCGAGGAGCTCTACTGCGTTGATCTTTGCACAGGGAGGAGGATGGAAGGCACCGTACGAAATCGAGAAAATAACTCTACAGGTAGTTTTTATTCCTCGTCTGTCATTTTCGTTGTGTTCTCCATTTTCTTTCGGGTGTAATGTTTTCTTATGCATTCTGTGTATGATTAAGGAACGTATGGCATTCATGTGAGCGGTCCTTTTGGTTTTCTAGCTTCTCTCTGTTATATCAAAACCAGTTTGACGTTTCAAAGTCCCGGAAAGTTCTCAGATACTTTTCAAACTCTTCCCGGGATCTCTTCCATTCGAATTCCGCGATAACTTCGTCGGGTGATTTCCGTTTTTCCTGGCAGGAAAGATTTGTGCGAGTTGTTTGGTCAGGTCACTACAAAACTTACGTACCTGTGGAATGATGGTAAATGTCTTTCCTCCGTCTCTGATGGTGAGAATCTCTTTGCTTCTATCTCGATCCTTACCGCCAGGAACTTCGATCTGTGGACCAGGTAAGTAGCTCATTCCGGACTTAACTTGTGTTCGGCGGTACCTTGACTTTGGCTTTTCTAATAGATTTCGTCGCTCCGTCCAGCACAAACACCTTTTCAAAGTTGAGAACGAAGTTTGGGGCCTCCATCCTCCGGTTTCTATAGTGCTTTATAAGGAAAACCTTCCTTGAGAAACAAACGGAGACGTTAGTTCGGACGGGGTAACATCAGAGCTTACTTTGAGAGCGTGAAACTCGTTTCTGCCCATCGCCTCTCGTGGTTTGTTTCTGTCGTTGCTTCGAACAAGAACTATTTCATTCCATTTTCCCAGGTTGCACCTCGTATTCTGCTTAAAAAAACGTAACGTTTGTGACGCGCAGTGAGCGAGAGACCATGGTTCACGAACCTGCTTCGGCATTTTCCCGATAACCTTGGGGATTGAATAAACATCAGTATCCGGAGGTGTGACATACATCTGAAAGATCCATTCAGCCAAACGAAGGCAGCGAACACCAGCTTTAAACTTACTTCTCTGAAATCATATACGTTGTCGTCAGGATCGGGTACCTTTCGAATGAAGAAATCACACTCGTGGAGGCTGATTTTGTGAAACTCGTCCTCGTTGATCTTGTACTCCACAACCGTTCCGGCCGCGATAACGCTCTCTAGCCTGTCCTCAGTTGCTCCATCCGCTGCTTCAGGGCCTGCTTCAACGGGAGCAGCGGCAAAAGCAGGAGGAGGTAAGCCAAATCCAAGGAGTAGCTCCTCGGCAGTCTTGTCAGCTCCCTCGTCCAGCATGTCTAGAGTAGACTCGATTTGATCATCTATAACATCCTCCACACTGTAAAGATCATCGTCTCCAACACCCACCTGCATTCGGTATCTCTTCCTGTGCACTACTACACTGCTACTACCACTACCTCCTAACGCATTTATCCTCGCATTGTTCTTTCCAGACACTTGTAGCAGAAGATGGTGGCTCCTCTTGCTGCACCGTGGCAAGGCGCTCGCAAGTTCTGCTAAACTCAAGGTAGCCATCGCCAGAAACCCTGAACCTTAAAGCCCCTGCCTTGGAGGATGTATTACTAGCTAATGCATGCTCCTTTTGCTGTTAGAGCAGTAAGAAATCTTCCTCTTGCTTACCGTGATGTTTTCCAGGATCTGGATGCTGTTCTAGGCAGAGACTCCGCTACGATTGACACTTACGCCTCTCTGCTGCGGCAATGCGCTCAGACCAAGTCGATCCTTCAAGGTAAACGGGTCCACGACCATATCGACACATCCGGCTACAAGGGGCACACTTTCCTCGGGAACTTGCTGGTGGATATGTACGGGAGCTGCGGAAACTGGGAGGCCGCCAAGGCTGTGTTCGATGGCATCAAGGAGCCCAACGTTTTCTCGTGGAATCTGCTGATCAAGGCTTATGCCACGAATGGGTTTCTGCGAGAGGCACGGCTTGCGTTTGAGGGAGCTCCGCAAAAGAATGCAGTGACTTGGACTTCGCTGTTTGGGTGGTATGCGAAGGGTGGGCTGCTCCAGGAAGCCAGCCGGATGTTTGAGAAGATGCCCGAGTGGGACTTCATTTCGTGGACGAGCATGTTTACGGCATATGCCCAGAGCTGGCAGCCTCAGGTGGCGAAAGGAATGTTCGACAGAATGCCTTCGAGGGACGCTGCGTGCTGGAACGCAATGTTTACTGCGTGCGCGCAGAACGGAAGCCTGGTTAGAGCCAAGACTGTTTTCGAGAGGATGCCGCAGTGGAATGTCCAGTCCTGGAACGGAATGATCACAGCGTATGCTCAAGACGGGGGGCCGCAGCAAAGCAAGAATCCTTTCGAAGGTGGTGATATACTCTCGAAAAGCAGGCTTTTCTCCTGGTCGGAAAGAAGTCTACTTCGAGATAACTCAACAGGGATGACACAAGAGAAGGATCATTGCAGAGAAGCAAGGAGTTTGTTCGATGGAATACCGGAGAGGAATGGAATCTCGTGGGCTGCTATGATCGGAGCTTATGCAAAGAGGGGGAAGCTTGTCGAGGCACAGGGGCTGTTTCAGAGAATGCCCAGTCTCGACTTAGTAACCTGCACCACCATGCTCGAAGCGTATGCCCAGCACGGCTATACCAAGGATTCAAAGGCACTTTTCGACAGGATGCCCGAGCATGACATGGTGTCGAGAACAGCTATGGTGCTTGGCTACGCTATCAACGGAGAACTGCTCGAAGCTCGGGAGTTGTTCGACAGCATGCCGAAAAAGGACGTGATCTCTTGGAATGTGATCATCTCCGCATACGCACACAAGGGACAGGACAGAGAAGCGCTGGAGCTGTTTTGGAGAATGGATGTCAAGCCAGACTGTATATCCTTTCTCGTGGTTCTCGACGTGTGCGCAAACTCCACGATTCTGGAACAAGGAAAGCGTCTCCACGCCACAGCGATCAGTCACGGCTTGGATTCAAATACTAAAGTTGCGACGGCGCTGATCAACATGTATGGGAAGTGTGGACTGCTGGGAGTTGCTTTGGAGCTGTTTGAGAAACTCGAGGACAAAGAGGTGATGGCTTGGACGGCGATGGTCGCAGCTTATGGCTACAATGGACAGGGAAAGGCGGGCTTGATGGTTTTCCACAGGATGGTTATGGAAGGCGTGGAGCCCGACGACATACTCTACATATGCGTTCTCTGCTTATGTAGCCACGCAGGGCTGTACAAGGATGGACTCGAGCAGTACCTTTCACTTCAAGGTGACTTCGGTATGGTTCCAACCATGGAGCATTTCGTCTGTGTAGCTGATCTTTTGGGCCGAGCGGGACATACTTCCCAGGCTCAGGAGCTGCTCGAGAGTATGCCATTTGATGCCGATGGAACGGCTTGGAAGCTGCTGCTCACGAACTGTAAGCTGCATGGAGATTTTGGTCGAGCCGAGATCTTTGGTGAGAAGCTTTTGAAAGCCTCGCCGCAGGCCAGTGCAACGTATGTGCTGCTGTCTCACCTCTACAGGGAGAGGAATTTGAAGTCGTCATCTTGAGAAGGCAAGCATGTCCGTTTTTCTTCTCCCTTTTGCATCCAGGACGATGTCACGCGAACTTGGCTCGAGGTAAACAAGTTCTTTTGATTCTTTCTTGTCTTTCAGTTTTCTGATCAATGACTCTTCTCAGGCTTGCAACGTCATCCCATCTTCCAGCAGCAGCAAAGATATTGGACAGCAACACAAGAGCTGGAATAGCAGCAGCTCCCTTGGAATCCAGCTCCACCACCCTGTTGGCGACTTGAATTCCTCGATCTACATCGCGATGGACACTGCAGGCTCCAAGAAGTGTCAGCCATGCAACCGGATCCCGCTCGAGCTCCTCGGTGCCGCAAATGAAATACTCAGCCTGGTCCAGCCATCCGGCTCGTCCAAGAACGTCCACAACGCAGCGGTACTGTTGCTGCAAAGGGAATAGCCGGCAATGGTCGTGCTGCATGCAGCCAAAGCTCCGGATGGCCTGCTCCAGCTCTCCAGAGTGGCTGCAAGCTCGCAAGATGCTCATGAAGGTCACCTCACTCGGTTGGACACCTTCGAGCTCCATCTCGCGATAAAGCTCCATCGCCTGGTCCAGACCTCCGTGCTCAGCAAACGCAGCGATCATCGAGTTCCAGGAGACGTCATTCCGCTCGGCCCCCATCGCCTCGAACTTTTTCCTCGCGCTGGAGAGGCCCTCGCATCTGGCAAGCAACTGGACAGCCGCATTTTTCACAACGACACTGGCGGAGGCCATGGATTTTTCGAGCAGCCCGGCAGCTTGGCTGCGGAGATCCGAGGAACCGCACTTGGAGCAGGCGCTGAGAACGCTCGAGTAAGTGAAATCGTCAGCTTGGATGCCTTGTTCTAACATCTTGCTGTACAGCGCGAGAGCCTGGCTGCTATGCCCGTTCTGGGCATATCCCGCGAGCATCGTGTTCCAGGACACGAGATCTTTGCAGCACATCTGATCGAAAAGTTGGCGAGCTCGATCGATGCTCCCGCACCGTGAGTACATACCCAGCAGCGAATTCTCTACGACAGTGGTGTTCTCCAGGTTTGAGCAGGCGATTCTCTCGTGGAGTTCCTCACCTCTGGACAGATTTTCCAGCTTGGAGCAGGCGGTGACCGCGTTGGAGAAAGTGTAAGCGTCCGGGGCGACGCTGCTGGAGGAGATCATCCGATCGAAAGTGGCGAGAGCTCTGGCGCTGCAATCGTTTTGGAGGTACGCGGCGATCAAGAGGTTGAAGGAGAAGATGTTGGGCTTGGCGATGCGGTGGAATGCGAGCTCCGCGTCTTCCATGTTGCCGAACTTGCCATACATTTGGACGAGGAGATTGCCGATGTAAGTGTCTCGGTCGTGGTGGCGTTGGGCGATCAAGGCGTGGAGCCTCTTTCCTTGCAGGAGAGATTTCTCGTTGCCAAATCGCTGGAGCGCTGCTGCGTAGGGCGCGGCATTCACTCTCACTCGTTTCTTCTCTCTCGCAGGAATCGCTAGAGCTTGGCTTTGGACATCCTCCATTAGAAAGAATTAGGGCTCTTCAACTTTTAAATTTTAAATTTTAAATTTGGCGCCTTTTGTTGCTTCGCGCCTTCTGGGGCTAGGGTTTAGGGCTCGCGCGATGGATCGCGAGCAGCTGGAGGCAGTGCGGCAGATGATAGCGCGGGTGATCCAGGGAGTGATGAGAGCTGCCGGGGATGTGGTGGCCGCTGGCGATTCTAGGGTTTACGAGCGCCTTGCGGATCGAGGTGTGTTTGATGGGGAGGAGGCCGTGCGCGCCATGGTCGCGGCGGTGTTCCAGCGCGTTGTGCATAGCGACAGCGTCGCGGTGGATGTCGATACTGGTGCCGTGCATTTCTTTGTTGCGAATGGGCCGCAGAAATCGGCCATGGAGGAATTGGTTCATTCCATGTTGTCGGGGATTTTGGAGAGGATAGTGGCTGCCAAAGAGGTCCAAGTGATGGGATCCAGAATTTTGGGAGAGATGGAGGGCGATGGAAGGGATTTGGCGGAGATCTTGCGAGCAGTAGAGGCTGGCGGTGAAGTTCATAGCATGGTTTCGAAAGTTTTTGAGGAAGTGGTGGCAGGAAACGAAGATGCTAATCACGATCACGATCACGATCACTTGAAACATGAGGTTCTTACTTCTAGTTTCGATAAGTTGGCTCTAGAGGGGTGCGACGAGGAGCTTACAGCAGCCACAGCGCCTTTGGTACACTACATGGTATCCAATATTGTCAGGAAAGTTATAGAGGCTAGAGATGAGCGGGGTCACGCTGGAGAGGAAGAAAGATACAGGAAGGAATCAAGCAACGTCCAAGCTATTGTTCGTCTTTGTCGGGAGAAAAGTGTGAGACTGGCAAAAGAAGTGCCGCCTTTCTTCGACGCTATGGCTTATTTTCAACTTCGAGCGGGCTCTTTGCTTAATCCAGAGATGTCCAGGTAACTTAAAAGTTTTTCTGTGCTACCAGTTTTACCAGTTTTACATGATCTCTGTCTGCGTTTGCAGCCCTGGAGTTGCGGAAGACTCTTCAAAAGATTTTCTGGACGGCTGTGTTCAGAGGCTTTTGCGAGAGGATTGTCCTGCTCAAGAGACAATTAGACTTCAGGTACATTCGAAGCAATTATGACCTTGGTTTTGAAATACCTTTTCTGTAGCGATCAGATTTCTGCACAAGCCGCCACGGATCTGGAGTTGAAGGGATTGAAAATGGATGCTGACCGGAGGAAGGCAGTGCTCAAGGACATGGCGAAATCCGTCGCGGAAGTTCAGGTCCAACGTATTCATAGCGTTCCCAACAAGTTTCTCAATTTGGACGTCCATTCAGATAAACGACTTGCAAAGAACATTCCAGATCGTGGAGGATTTACATTCGCGGATGCTGAGATACGTCCTTCACTTTAGCAAGGAAGTCGAGGAGAAGATGACAGTTGCCAGTATAACCGAGATTCGAGCGGCTCTCGAGAGTATCTTTCCACAGGCGACGTGCATCTCTTGGATTGATCATCCAAAAGCCGAGAAAGCAATACAAGTTGAAGAGATGGCTGCCGCGGTAACAGGCATTCGTGTGTTCAACAAGTACGTTGCATGGTGGATAGTTTCCTTGGCTCCAAAGCTCATCTCAAGAAACTGGGAACTTGTGTGAAGGTCGCTGGGCAGAGGTGGTGAAGGATTTGAGCTTCCGTTTGGACACTACAGGGATGAGATGAAGAGTTTGGGTGAAACGCTGATGGATTGTCTGCAAAAGACCAACGAGAAAGCTCAGAGGTGTGCGGAGGCAATCAGACTGCACCTCGAGCCACTTGGAATGCGTCACGTCTTGCTTCAGAGACTACGGGACGAGCTTGCTTATTACTTGCAAGCATTTGCGCTGCTGGAAGGCCTCCAAAATGTTCTCACGGAGAGATTTGGTATCGTCAGGGAGTATGATGACAAGTGTTGCGAGCACCTCAGAAACTTGTATGAAACCATCGAATGCAGGAGCTGTATCGCGAATGAACTGGTCTGTTGTTTTCTGCTTTTATTTTTCTTCTCCTTCATGTCCTAACTTATGAAGTATTCATCGCAGGTGTACCCCCAATTCCAAGCTGTAGGAACAATAGTCAAGTCTGTTGGTGAGGAGCTAAGAGTTCTTCGAGCGTATGCCAGGGCCTCCATTCCGTTACTTTCACTAGCTTCTCAGCCTCTCTTCACGCCCACGCCATCTGGCATAGCAAACATATGCTCTTCGACGGGTTTGTCAAAACTGAACACCCTTGTGAACTACACCACTTTTCTGCCTCCCGAAGTCTACACAGTCGACTGGCACGAGAACGACGTGATGTAAGTCCTGTGTGGTTGGCTTTGTTTGAAACTGATTTTCTGTTTCTTGCATGCAAAGCTTAAGCAAAGCGGGCACACAACAAGATTTAAGATGCGGTATTTTGAGAGACGAGGATGTGGAGAATGCATTGCAAGGTGGGGGAGCCTTGCAGCTTTCTGGCTATTGTCCGGTTGCATTAGCCAAGCACAGAGGCCTCCTTCTTCACGGAGATCCTGACATAGGACTCGTGCATGTCGAGGGAAAGCTTTATGCATTTTCTAGCGAGGAAGCGTTAAACCAGTAATCTCTTTTACCGGTGCTTGATTCTGCAGAGAAGTGGATGCTATAGCTAGGTTCGTCGTCAACTCGCTAGTCAAATGCATCTACAAGCTCATTTTGTGTCTGTCTTTGCATGGAGTTCGTCAAGGTTCTTTAGTATCGTCTACTCTTTTGTGCTGACGCGCGGGTGGTCACAGGTTCATCGCTGGGCCGTCGTTATATCTTGAAGCCGTGACGAATGCTGTTCGCAAGATGTCTCAGCTGGTCCACATTTTGGCGCTGGAAAACGAGGCTCCTTTTTCTGTCCTGAATATTTCCAAGGTTTGGGTCCTTTCTTTTGGTGTTTGTCGTCTCTTTGTAATAACCAGCATTTCGACAGTTGCTGAGCATACTAAGTAAGCCACTTTCATGTGAGTTCTCGACGCAGACAACAACAGATGTTGTCAATTCGTTGGATTCGGCTCTGACCAGGTAATGGTTGGACTTCGATAGTGGAAACTTACCATTGTTTTTCATTATACTGTCAGGTCGTTGAATAAGGAGACAACCAGTGCACAGACATGCTCTAGCTATTACAGGAGATCGCTGCAAACACAGGTCCTTATTAGTTTCATTTTCAAACATTTCTTTTCTGTAAAACGATGCTCACGCATCGCGAATGCAACAGGTGTGGCTGCCAAAGCACACTGGCACTCAGACTGGCATTAATCGAGGGTGTAACACGTCCAGGCAAGTCCGGAACATGATGCTTCATGCTAAGTACGACCTTTAAAAATGTTTCTGCGGATAATTGCGGAGATTTAGAAGCGCTCATGTTGGAGGTATGGATGACAATCATGTGGGAGTTTTCTAACGAAAGCACGTGTTTGCTTTCAGGCCACAATGCGAAATCCACCATCATTGTCTTTACCAGTGGGTACAGTCACAAAAGATGAAAAAATAGAATGTGGTTCCCAGTGCTAAAAGTAAACATGGGACGCACAGGTTCCAAGATGACGACGACTAAGGTGTTGGTAAGATAACTTCATCAGATGAAGTAAGAGAGGGACTCTGTGGTAGAAGTGCATGAGTTAGATTCCTCCACTTCCGCCCACCTCCTCTTCAACTTGGAGAATGATGCAGGGGAATCAGAAGATTTAAACAAAAGCTCATACTGCCTAGCAGGACGCCACAAACTTTAAAAAAGATCAAGGAACCTGGAATATATCGTTATCCGCCACAGATTTCGACCCTTCGATGAGTTATCTGCCTCGTACGCAAGATTGAAGACAGAAACGAAGAGAAGGACTTCAAAAACGACTGGACAACCTCCTTTACTGGAAAGTGCTGACTACAAAAGCCCGTGGACATGCACACCAAATTTCCACTCGAAGCTGTTGGTAACAAACTTTGGAGGAGGTGAGACTTCAAACTATGAAATGTTTCATTTGAATCATGAAGCTTGCTGTTTGCAGGGACGACACACATGGAATTGCAATCTGCTTCAGTTCACGACGAGGCCTTCGATTTCAAGGGACGACTTGCCGACAAGAAAAGCACCGGTGGATGGAAGGGGTGTTGCTACGTTCTTGGTATTCCCAATACCTTTGAAAGCTTCACTTAGCTTACTTGAGTTTTTTCTTGCAGCCAATGAAATATTCGACAGGATAGCCTTCTTTGCAATCCTGGCGAACCTGGTGACTTACATGACTAGTGTTCTTCACGAAAACACGGCTGAAGCGGCTACCAACATCAACAACTGGGTTGGGACCATCTACATGGTGACTCTCTTGGGAGCATTTCTAGCAGACGCATTCTGGGGGCGCTATCGGACTATTCTCACCATGGCTGGACTGTACATTTTGGTAAGCAGATTTGTTTCACTTTCTCTGCATTCTTCAGACGATTGCTTATGTATTTTTTCCCGCAGGGCCTGATTCTACTCACGGTCTCTTCCTCGCTAAAGTCCCTTCGCCCATTACCTTGCCAACCAGCGTCTCGGAATGAAACCTGCAATCCAGCCTCCAAGCAGCAGCGCGCATTCTTCTTCGTTGCCCTCTACCTGGTTGCGGTTGGCTCGGGTTGCATGAAGCCGTGCGTTTCGTCGTTTGGAGCGGACCAGTTTGATGAGAAAGATTCCTCCGAGATAAAGAAGAAGGCCTCGTTCTTCAACTGGTGGTTCTGGGGAATTCACGCCGGCCAGCTCGTTGCAGTCACGGTCCTGGTTTACATCCAAGACAACGTCGGCTGGTCCTGGGGATTTGGAATTCCGACGGTACTCATGGTCATATCTGTCCTAACTTTGCTGTATGGGACACCGAATTACAGGTATCAGAAGCCGCACGGTAGTCCCCTCACAACTATAGTGAAAGTGATAGCCTCGGCAATCTCGAAGTGGCATATGGCGATTCCCGCCAGCACTGACAAAGCAACAAAGCCGATAGCGTAAGCTAAAGTTCTTCGATCTTACTGTAGCGGACTTGACGTTGCTGTCTTTGTTTATCATGGAACAGGTTCCTCGACCGGGCGGCTTTTGCTCGAGAAAGTGGTCGCAAGCCAGGCGATGCCAAAAAGCCATGGGACCTTTGCTCCCAGGCTCAAGTCGAGGAAACAAAGGTGTTCATGAGGATTCTACCAATGTGGTTTGGCACGCTGCTCTTCTCCACGGCGGTGGCTCAGAACCCAACGCTCTTCGTCAAGCAAGGGAGCACCCTGGAGAACAGCATCCACGGCAAGTTTAAGATCCCGCCAGCCTCGATGCTGCTCTTCACAAACCTGACTGTCCTCTTCTCCATGCCGCTCTACGATCGCCTCTTCGTCCCGTCGGTCCGGAAGATCACGGGGCACCCGAGAGGCATCACCATGCTCCAGCGGATGGGAATCGGGATGTTCATCACGGTGGCCTCGATGCTGGCGGGGGGTCTGGTCGAGACGAAGAGGCTCAAAGTCGCGAGGGAGTTTCCACACAGCAAGCCGCTGCCAATGACGATCTTCTGGCTTCTACCGCAGTACATTCTCCTGGGACTGGCGGAGGTGTTCACTTACAGCGGCCAGATCGAGTTTTTCTACGATCAAGCTCCGGCAGCGATGCGTAGCTTGGGGGCCGCGCTCCAGCTGACCACCCTCGCGGGCGGGAGCTTCTTGAGCAGCATTCTCATCACGGTTGTCAACCGCGTCACAGGTCCCTCGCATCCTTGGATCCAGCACAACCTCAACCAGGGGCATCTAAACTTCTTCTACTGGCTGCTTGCGGCGCTCAACGTTGCCAACATTGGAGTTTTCGTGCCACTGGCGATCTGGTTCAAGTACAAAGACAATGAAGTGTTGCTGCCACCTTCCTCTAGAGTTTAAGAAGAAACATTCGTTAATCTAAATCAAAGATTCGTATTCAGCCAATGGACTTCTAGTCATCAGCTTGCATTGACTGCGGTCCATCGCTACTCATCTGCCGGTGCGCTGCCTTTTGCGCATCCGTGAGAGAAGCATCGGCATTAGAACCTCGTGTTGTATTTACTAGCACGGCATTTGATGGTCCACCAATCTAAAGCTAGACGGGAACAGTTTTGTCTTGTCACATACGTCATTGCGTGAGGAGCATACAAAGCCTGGAAATACGAGGAAACTAGCATATCTGATTCCTGTCTCTTGTCCGAATTGTTCGGCCAAGCGTCCATGTCTGCGACCTAACCTTTTCACGCAACTTGAGAGAAATCATAGTTGTGGCCGTCGGATGAGGCGCTACTGAAGGAATTCCTCTCTCAATTGCTGCTGTACGTTTTGACCCAAGATCATCCACAGCAATGGCTGGCTGCTCACGATTCCCTTGAACTCTTTCTAATAACCGACATTTCGACAATTGCTGAGGATACTAGCTGTCATGTAAGTTCTCGCGCACTTGTTTGCACGCGATCTTCATTTTTGCACTCAAAGGCAGCAGAAGAAGTTAATAGCATAACTTCTGTTTTGGGACAGGTTACAATTGGTATGATCTCTGAACAGTGCAAACTAGCTTGACATTATATCCCATGGCGGCCCTCCCATGCATATGGGATAGATTCAATTACAGATTGTCCCTGTACCTTGATGGCCCTGACGCAGATAACAGAAGTTGTCAATTCCCTTGATTCGGCTCTTACCAATGCCATAGCTGATCTCGATAGTAGAACCTTACCTTTGTTTTTCATCGCACTGACAGATCGTTGAAAAAGGAGACACTCGAGCTATTACACGAGACTGCTAATTACACAGGTCCACCGAACTAGACTGGCATCGATTGAGGTTGTAACGGAATGTTTTGCAGATAAGTGCGGAAATTCAGAAGCGTCTGGAAATCACGTTCGAAACCAGGAATAAATGAAAGTCCGGAGGTAGTGCTAAAGTTGAACAGGGAAGCAGGATGTCAACGACTAAGATGCTAACTTGCCTTCACTTCCTCCTATCTCATGTTCAACTTGGGAAATGATGGTAATTAGAAGAAAGCTTTACTGGAAAAGTGCTGACTACAAAAGCCCGAATTCTCACTCGAGACGGCTTGCTGACAACGAACTTTGGAAGGTGAGAGAAAAAAATATCAAATGCTTCATTTGATCATGAAGCTTGCTGTTTGCAGGGATGGAGTTGCAATCTGCTTCAGTTCATGAAGAGGCCTTCGATGTCAAAGCAGACAAGAAACGCATAGGTTCTCGGTATTCCCAATACGTTTAAAAGTGGACTCTAGAGGAAAGTTTACAGCGGCCACTGCCGCCTTCGGTACACTAGATGGTATCAAACATTGTCAGGAAAGTTAACTGTTATAGAGGCTAGAGTTGAGCAGGATCACACTGGAGAAAATCAAGGGAAGGAAGGAATCAAGGGACGTCCAAGCTATTGTTCGTCTTTGCCGGAGAAAAGTGCCACCTTTCTTCAATCTTCACACACTTCTAGGTAGAGGGACTGATTAAAGCAGGTTTCATTGCGAGAAGCTGGTTTGCAAAGTAAACTTTATCGAGGAAGAGATTGTCAGATGAGCACGATTCCTCTGAGATAAAGAAGAAGGCCTCGTTCTTCAAGTTGTGCTTCTGGGGAATTCATCTCGTTGCAGTCACGGTCCTGGTTTACATCCAAGACAATGTCTGCTGGTCCTGGGGATTTGGAATTGTAATCCGTCCTAACTTTTCTGTATAGGACACTGACTTACAGGTACCACTCTTGTGAAAGTGATAGCTTTCAAAGTGGAGTATGGCGATTCCCAGCACTGACAAAGTTCTTCGATCTCACTGTAGCGGACTTGACGTTTCTGTCATGGAACAGGTTCCTCCCATGCGGCTTTTGCTCGAGAAAGTGGTCGCAAACCAGGGGGTCAAAGCCATAGGACCTTTGCTCCCAGGCTCAAGTCGAGGAAACAAAGTTGTTTGTGAGATGTGGTTTGGCACGTTGCTCTTCTCCATGGTGGTGACCCAGAACCAAACGCTCATTTGAAACAGCAAGTCATGATCTTTATCCCTAAAGTATCCATAAGGAAATCGATTTTGGTTTGTTTAGCAACGTTTTATTTTTTGTCCAATGGCAGCAACTGTTCGTGATGACAAGAATGGAATGAAGTCTTTTATGCTGAATAATCCATCAAATATTTATGCTCTACCAAAACATTGCCAACAAGGTTATTTATATGAAGTTCCGGAAGAGTTTTCAATATTGATTTTCTTATTTTTACTGTTGCAAATTAGAATTTGATACATTAATTTATACAGCAAATATCATACATATTTGTGCAAAGGCATTTGATGTTGCAACTATTTCTTTATCATTTGGTGTTGTAAAAGTTATTATGCAACTTGCAACACCATGTTTAGTGTTGCAAACTCTGTTATGGAGCATTGTAAGAAAGCAACTTTCATGTGAGTGACAACAAATGGGCTCTTACCAGATAGTCGAACATGCTCTAGATATTCCAGGAGATGACTGCAAACACAATTCAAATTAGTCTGAGAGCCAGTCTAGTTTGGCAGCCATACCTGTTGCATTTGTCATGTTACAGGTTGAAAGAAGTCCACATCAGAACATGCCTTTATGAAGGATAAGTAGAAGCATCTGGAAATCATGTTACATGGGAGTTATCTAAGACAAACCTGGTAGGTCACTTTGATGACCTCTGAGATAAAGAAGAAGGCCTCATTCTTGGTTTACATCCAAGACCACATGCTGGTTCTGTGCCAACTAACAGAAACCCAGGTACAAGACTTCCCCTCACACTTATAATGAAAGTGGTAGCTTCAGCAATCTGGACGTGAAATATGGCCATTCCTGGCATTACTGACAAAGTAGATGTAAGTTAAAAGTTCTTCAATCTCACTGTAGGGAACCTGACGTTGCTGTCTTTGTCTTTTATGGAAGAAACTGGGAGAAACTGATCATACCAGGTGGTTTGCTCATACTCAAGTTGAAGAACATAAAGGTGTTCGTGAGGATTTTACCAATGTGGTGCTTGGCATCACACTAAAGCAGGGAAGCACCTGGAAAGTTTAAGATCAACCTACCTCGATGCATTAGATGTAAACTTGACTGTCCTCTTCTCCACATCCCACCTCAAGATCAGTGGATGCTGAGAGGGACGGGCTGAGGTGGATTGAGTTCTTTGATGTGTAGCTTGGGAGCTGTGCTCAAGTAGCATTCTCAATCACAGTTATTAATTTTTCTTGCATCACATTTTCAGTGTTTTGGTTCAAATACAAAGATGACTTAAGAGAAATTGTTTTATAATCTCTTGATTTGTTTCCAAATACCTCTAGCCATTTTTCTTGGTTAGTTCTTCCTTTGTCCTCTCATCAAAAGCCTTGTTTGAAGTTCTGGATGCTTATCATTGGAATGGCATCTCAATATCACTTCATGTAAAATGTTACCACTTTCTAAAAAGTATCAAACATTTGTTTATAAATATTCAAATTTACCTTCCCCAAAGTGATAATGAATGTGATTGCAATTTTTATAGTTCTAAGTCCAACAATAATGTTCACAATCTTTCTTTTCTTTCTCAACTCTGCCACCTCCTTTTGAACTTGAATTCTTGATCTGAAAAAAGAAAAATTATTTTTCTTGTTTTACAGAGGAGAAATTATTTATACCTGGAAAATACTTATACACTTCCTTGATCCATGCATTTTCAGTAGGATTTAGGATGGAGAGTAAAACCATAAGGTGATGATTCAATTGCTCTAGCTTTAAAAAGCAAAAAAATTCCAATGAATTATTTCAAATAAAAATATACCTTCGACAACAAGAAGTTCATAAAATATTCTAGAAGGGTGTTAAAAGTTTTTTTTTATCCATTTTAATGCCAACAAAGGTAAATGTGAATCAAAGACTTTGAGAAAAAACTTTAACTTATCTAATACTATATCAAGTGCACTATATAGATGCATTTAATATGGCATGTTGTAACAAAGTTTGATGGCATTAAACCAAACAAATGCCATATAAAAACTAATGTGCAATTTATTTCTAAATCTAGTTGAAAAAAACAAGTTATTGATAAATTCTTTTTCGAGGAACACAAGAAAAAACTTTGGAACATTAAGATCTTGTAAGTTTTAAGAATTCAAAAAGTCAAAACTTATATAACATAACAATAAGTAACATAAAATTCAATATCTATCTTCTCATATTCCTGATTTTCCTTCTAAAATTCTCGTAAGTTTGTTTCATTCTTGCTAAAACTACCCACACTAGTTAAAATTGGATGATTTAAGAAGTAGTAGGATGTAGAAGATTAAGAAGCTTCTGACTGAATAGAATGAAATTGTTAGAAGCTACTTGTCAAAACAAAATAGGCTTTTTAGTAAATAAATAAATAAAAACATATATATCACAACAACAACAACACCATTTAATGATTCAACAACATTTATTACCAATGGAGAGAGCATTGTGGATACCTTTGCTATAGCATCTTTGGAGGAAATTATATGACTTTGAATTACACAAGCTTTTTCAATATTTTTACACTTGAAACAATCTATAATAAATTTTCATCGAGCTAGACAAGTGTCAACAGTCCTCAACAAAATTTATAAATAATCACTAGTTGCAAAGCAATCAACAATCACTCTTTAACTTGCCTTCACAAGACCCAACACTAAACTCATGTCATCGAGTTATATACTTGTTTAACATGAATGTAATACTTTAAGTATTGAACATAGAAACATGGACAAGCACAAACTAAATGACTACTCAAATCCAATTGTACAATAATAAGTTCACAAACATATTTAGTTAATAGCTCTGAGTATGCCTTGAAGAGGATAATTATGCATCATGATTAACACTTAGTCTAAATTAAAGCGAAGACTATGAGATAAACTCATATTGGTACACAACTTTATGATAGACAAAGCTATAATATAAGTACTAACTTTTTAACTTTAAATAACTAAGTTAGACATCACTATCTTTACCCAAGGCACAGGGTCACCAAGACAAAGTCAAAATCAGTGAAAGCTCATTACTCTCATAGAGTTTAATGAAATGCAAGTTATAACTTGCCACCAAACATAACACTACAGAAAAAATGCACAAGGGTTACTTTTCTAAAAAAGTGTAATAGCCACTTTTTTACACCAACTCCAAACTTTATCCAACTCAATTGTTATAGCCCCAAAAGTTAGCATCCCTTTCAAATTGCATCATATAAACTACTTACTAAGGTTTAAGTTAAACAAAGTCAACTCCAACCGTTCACTAGTTTGTACTAACTTATAAAAATAGAATGGCTTTTGAGTAAAATAATCAACAGATTAACCATTGAAAAAGTTTAAGAAAATTTTGTGGAAAAATTTCCATCCTAAAGAAAGAATGACTCTCAATTTAGGAATACAAAGTTTCAAGACTCAACCAACTTCTTCCTACTAACAATTTTATTTAGGTTCACCTCAACACAAATTCTTATGACCCAATAAAATGTCTAAGCATCAAACATCTTGCCCATATTTTTGAATCTAGCACCAACATTTGTAAAATGCAAAATAAATATCCAAGATTTGATCATAAAGAATATATCTTTGAATATCCATATAGCACTAACAATCTTCTTTAAACACTTTTAAGATCCAACATAAAGCCAAAACACTAACAAAAAAAATGACATGAAAAATTAAGGTTTAAGGAAAATTCTTCATCACTCAAAATTACAATACCACTTCTATTAACATAAATACTAGCAATGTTAATGCCTCAACTTCACACCTTCTCCATCCAACAATCTACTCCAAATGCTAACAGATTAATTAACAATCCATAGCAAGTGAATGCTATAACTATTGCCAACACCTCAATAGGTAACCATTCAAAAACTAAAGTATCAATATAACTTAGCATATAATAGCCGTATGAACATGGGATGAGGTGGACTTAGTTGTGCATGTGAGTGATCTTGAGCTTAAGTTACAATCATTACGGGTGGTGTTGAATCAAGCTTTTGATTTCATCCTTAATATAGATTAATGGTAGTATAATCATGCTAAGTGTGATTTTAAGACTTTCCCCCTTTGTCTCATACTTTTTTATTTTTCTTCCATTCCTTTTACTTTTGTTCCTCTTCGTTTTTCTACTTCTACCTTTACTTCCATCAATTTTGTTTCCCCATTATTTTCTTCTATATTTCCATCTTGTTTCTTTTTTTATTTATTTATCTTTGTGTTTATCTTTATCCATTCCATCTTTGTGTTATAGTGGTTAATTAACTTATGAAGGAGTATGCTGATCTTTTTAAATTTAACTTATCATCTGAGGCCAAAATTACAATACATCATTCTAATTATTCTAATTAGAGATGTTTGTCCAATCAAAGTTCTTGTTCATTACTGGTCACCAAAAGAGATCAAAATTTCACATGCAAATGTTAAAGAAATATTAGAAAAATGTATTATTCGAAAGTCACAAAGTTCTTGGGTGTGTGAATCTCATTTTGTGACAAAGCCTTATTGAAGTATTCATTTTTGCACTGACTATTGTTTGTTAAATGAAGTGCTAATCCCAAATTTTTTCCCTCTTCCTCACACTGCTAATTTCTTATATCGTTTGAGGAGAGATCGTCTAAGTTGGTTCACCAAGTTAAATCTTGTTTTTGGGTACTAGTAAGTGTAGATGGTTGAGGAAGGTATTCTCCCAAGATTATTTTTTTTACATCATTTAGTTTGTATAAGTTTTGATGATGTTGTTTGATTTGAAGAATGCTCCAATGACTTTCCAGTAGATGATGGATAAAGTTCTTTACAATATAAAGTGGAGTAAAAACGGTGCCAAATAATAGTGGTTGAAGTAGAAGTCCAACAAGCATAACATCTTTTGACCAAAGGCTTTAACTTGGAAAGTTGAAAGTGGGAGTGGAAGTTTAAACAAAGTGCTCAAGAAATGAGCACGAAGCAATTGGTGAATGAGTTTCTAAAAAAGGATATAAGAAAGACTGACACATAGAAGTCTTAGGAATGAGTCTGAAAAGGAGTCCGAGATGGAGTTCAATATGGACCTGAGATAAACCCAATATGAACTTGAGATAGAGTCTGAGATAGACTCAAGACAGAGTTCGAGATGGAGCGAGATGGACCCAAGATGAAGTCCAAAATAGACTTCGAGATGGACTCGAGATAAAGTCCAAGGTGGACCTAAGATGGAATATGAAATGGACTTGAGATGGAGTCCGAGGTGGAGTCTGAGATGGACCTGAGATGGAGTCTAAGGTCAAGGCTGAGGTCGAGGCCAAGACTGAGATCAAGACTGAGACCGAGACCAAGACCGAGACTAAAATTGAGATTGAGTCCAAGTGTAAGACCAAGTCTAAGACAAACTCTGAGACCAAGACCGAGTCCAAGTCCGAATCTAAGTCTGAGTCCGAGTCCAAGTCCAAGGGTGAAAGCCCAAAATATTCTTTTCCCAAACCTTAGGGGGGTTTGGTGAGCTCCAAAAGTAGAACTTCAATGAAGCCAATATGACTAAGGAAGGCTATACCCTTTTGTTGGGTGATGATATATCCATTAAAGAATCCAAGGCTAGAATGAATATGGACAGACAAGTAGGGTAGTTTAATGAAGTGTTCAAGAGTTAGCTCTAACTCCCCTAGGAGATCGAATGGTCGATACTCCCAATCTAAATGTGGGTGGCACTGCCTACTTGGATACCTAGCATGGCTCATTGGAACTTTGCTCTAGCCACATGGCCAAGGCACCCAAAGGTGGAAGGTGGGGAGAGTGCCCACAAGGCTCGCATAATGCTATGGTGTTTCGAAATGTTATCCCAAAGTCTCAAACTGTGGAAAGGAAGAAGAGTAATCCTCTGATATAAAGACTAAAGATATAGTCACATGATAAAGAAGTTCCAAAGATCAGTGGGATATAGTGGTCGGGCCTATGGGCCTTGACCCAGTGGTAGTGTTGGTGAACACGACCGTGGATAGAAAAGCATTTGGTGGGGACCGAAAAAGGGATGTTGAGGAAAGTTATTCCCCATATCTATGGGCATCCTAATGATGTTAAAGAGTGGATTTGGGATGATCACTCATAGACGAATAGCCCAATCTTTGAAAGACAGGACTGTGATGTAGGTGGTGTTGAATCACCAGTGTGACAAAGATGAATATGCATGGCTTAGCGTAATGAGTTAATATGTCGGTGGTACCTTTGGGTGTTGGTCATGCAATCAGACATGTGGAGCACTTGGACCAAGTGCAATGGTTGAGTGGTATGGATGCCATTCTCGGGGCTAGCAAATCCATAAGTATGGAATAAGACTTATGGAGGTTGTGAGTGAGACTCTTCTAAGTGGTCAAAGGTGTGGTTAAATGAATAAAGTAAAATGAAAAATTTAATCACTTATAACTTGGTATTGGAGTTGTTCCTTAGTCTGACTTTTATTAGTGGTTAAATATATCACCACTCATATTGGTATTGGAAGGTCCTAGGATTGGGCCTATCCTCGAGGAGAAGCATGTTGGGAGAATATGGCTCTTCATTCTAGTTCATACACAAACTTGTACGTAGAAAGGGGCTAATAAGGGAACGACTTTAAGATCTTGGGAACAGTATGAAGTTTTTCTTAGAGAGTTGGGGATATAATTCAAATGAGCATTTGACTTAGCAAATTGGCTAATGTAAATAATTATAATTGGGATTATAGTAAAAGATAAAGACTCCAAAACAATAAAGGAGTTGCAAAATTATCTTCATATAGTTGAGGTTGATGCTCATGAATTTGAAACCAAAATTAATGACTGTGGAAGGTTAAATATGGATGAGGACACAGTCCTTAAAATAGTAGCTGGGGCTACCTTGAATAAATGCTAGAACAACCCAAAGAATTAAGGGTGTACTTAGAGGATGAGTTGGTATTCTCATCATATGAACAGATAGTCCTAAGGGGCAAAGGTAGCCTATATAAAACAAAGAATAATTAAGTGTTGGAGCAACACTTGCAAAGATGGTCCTTATGAGTAGGACATGAATACAAAAAGTAGTATTTTAGCGAGCTGACACCTCAAAAGTAGCCATGAAGCTAGGACCTTATAGGTTGTTAGATTAGCTAACTCCAAAAGCTGGATGACTCAAGCGGAGTCAAGAAATAATCCTAAAGAATTGGTAGAAGCATTTAGACTAAAGTGTGTTATACTTTATAAAGGATGGAGAGGATCATAAAATCCAAATATGAAAATAAGAGGTATTTCATTGATGGCAAAATATGCCATACTAAAGTCGTGGGAAATATATTCCCGAAAGAAAGCAACTTTGGCACAGAGTTGTGTGTGAACACTATTGTGTAGTGTTAACTAATAGTTGGATGAGAAACATCTATTTTCGTCTTGGTAAGGACCTAGACATGAGTGGAAAGTGTCATGAAAGTAGGCTTGTGGAACTGATAGGGTGGAGACCCCAAATGTCTCAAAGGATAAAGCCTTAAAGTCAAGTTGGCTGGTTCATAAGAATCTTTTGCCAAAGGAATCCCAATGGAAACAAGATTGGCATAGCCTAAGTTGGAAGGCATGCAATTTGAGTGTGTGGACCCAAATAATGATAAAGGTGTGGAAGCACTAATAATGAGTTATAGGACTTGATAACTATGAGACAACTAAGTGAAATGTATGGCATAATTAATTGGATTAATAGAAGTTAACTTCCCAAGACTTTTTATTAAGATAACAAGGTTAGATATATCTTGTGAGGGGATAAATTGTTTATATTGCGATGTAGTAAGTCAATGTCATAAAGGGAAATGCTCATTGTCAAAGAAAGCCATCATTGGGACATTTAAACACTCTAAAACATAAGAACGTGGTATTTAATATCATAAGGGCCTTAATCGTTAATCCTGATGTGTTAGATTACATGGTGAGCATCTCCAGATTGAAAAACCACTCCCTAAGCTATTGAGTAGGTTTATCCCTAAGAATACTTACTAAGGCATAGTAAAAAGTGCAAAGCTACCCTTTTAGTCGAGAGGATAATAACTAAAGGGAAGTTGTAGACTAAAAGTAAATAATAAAGGGGTAGAACTGAACTATAAAAATCAAAAAGCATAGCCAAGGGTGGTTATACAAGCTGGGAGTGAAAAATCAAGTGGGTACTCAAAAGTGTTACTACTGGCAACCGTGATGGTATAGAGAGTCTAAAGTATGGAATTATCCATGTTAGACCATATGACAATTAAAAGGCTTGTGAAATAAGAGGCTTCTAAACAAAGAAGAGAATAACTATAGGAAATGCATAAAACTAAAAAACAAGTAGTAAAGGGATAAAATCGAACTATTGGAATCGAAAGGCATAACTAAGGGTGGTTATGCATGTTAAGAATAGAGAATCAAAAGGGTGCTCGAACGTGTTGTTATTAGCAACCATAATACCATAGAGAGTGTAAAGTATAGAATTATCCATATTAAACCATATGGCAATTGGGAAGTTTACAAAAAGAGAGGCTTTAGCAAGCAAATGAGAAGCACAATTAAAGTAAATGAGCTATGTCAAATGGTGAGTCCAAAAAATAGTCTTTAAGAAAGACCTATAAGAGGGTCACAAAGTTGGGCTATGGATAGAGCCCAAAGCAAAAATGTTAAAAAGACTTACTAGGGTGAACACCCTTTAGACTCGGTAAAGCAAATTTTTTACTATAGAACCGAAAGGATACCTTGAGGATAGAGGTAGTGATATTATATTGCTTAGTGCAACAATCAAAGGATAGAAGCAAAAAACTAATAGCCAAAAATGGGCCATAGAAATCATTAGAAAGAAATATATTTTCAAGGATAAATTCCTAAATACTCCAATTTGGCAAAAGTGAAAGCTCCAAGAAAAGGAGCGGCAAAATAGCTAAATGATAAAGCTATAAACAACTTTAGTACAAATTATGGATATATGGAACTTAGTGCCAAGTGCAGCACGAAATAGTGCCCTTAAGTAAAGAATTTTCTAGGACAAGTTTGCACTATATATGCAATGCAAGGTGTCAAAGACACCAAGAAACTGACTTGAGTAATCAAAATAAAGGTTCTAAAGTGCAATAGTTATATTGATAAAAGTTGAGATTACTCGAGAATGAATAGTGCAATTAAGATAGAGAAGGTATCATAAACGAGTTTAGCAAAGATTAAACCAATAAAGGGAGAAAACCACCACAAATGGTCGAATAAGTTTCTAAGTTAAAGACACTATACTCCTTAGAGGATAGGAAAGGCATGGTGAGCCTTCAGTATCAAACCATCGATAAATATTAGCTTGGTGCTAAGGATGGAAAGGGTAATATATACTAATGTTACTTTATAAAATGGTTTATTATTCAATAAGGATATTAAACTTTATCTATGAGTGGTGGAGACACAAATCCCTAAGCCCCAAAGTGGAGCAAAAAGGGTGCCATATGGTAGTAGTCGAAGCAAAAGTCCAACAAGTGTAACATCTTTGGACCAAAGGCTCTGACTTGGAAAGTCGAGAGTGGGAGTGAAACTCTAAATAAAGTGCTCGAGAGATAAGCATGAAGAAATCGGTGGATGAATTTTTAAAAAAGGATATAAAAAGGACTGACACGTGGCAAGTATTATGACACATGGAAGTGTCAGGAACAAGTCCGAGAGTAAGTCCGAGATGGAGTCTGAGATAGAGTCCAATATGGGTATGGCTGACCAACTTAAGGCATAGTCATAGTCTAGCTCCTGCTTGTATGCTTGTTTTTGTTCTACATTCAGCTTGGGTCTAAGCCTAAGTTCCACACTATGCTAGTTAATGGAGTATTCATATCCTCGTGTTATGCCACCGGTATACTAAAATAGCACTATACTCCGTTTGGCTCCATTTTGCGTATTAGTCTTGGTATTGAGATTTTGGATGCTCTAGAACTGTTCTAAGTCACTTCGTGCTCCTGTCTCTTCACTCCTTAGGCTGTACACTTGAGAATCACTCTGTGCTCTAATACTTTCGCT
This sequence comes from Selaginella moellendorffii, assembly GCF_000143415.4. Taxonomy (NCBI): domain Eukaryota; kingdom Viridiplantae; phylum Streptophyta; class Lycopodiopsida; order Selaginellales; family Selaginellaceae; genus Selaginella; species Selaginella moellendorffii. The sequence continues at coordinate 1,373,579 of NW_003314282.1, read as the reverse complement.
CCTTGGCTCAATGTTTAGAAGTTTGGCTCTGTTCCTTTATTCAATGGCCCAAGACTTTGAAACTCGAGTTCCACTCCACTGTCCTTGGACATGTGGCATGTGGCACATGGCATATGACATGTGGCACATGGAGGGTTTAGGTTCTACTTCATGGTTGTAAATCACTATAGGATAAAGGGTGAAAACCATGTGTGTTTTACCTACGGTATATGGTTCAACTCATAATAACCATTGATAGGCTAACATTAATTCTACCAACTCAAAGTGTAACCTTGAGTTGGTAATATGCCTCACTCATGATCCCAAGTGCTAACTCATGCAAATAGAACATCTCAATCCATCCTATAAACCCAAGTGCAAGCTCATGCAATATGGTACAAAAAGGTAACCAAAATCCATACCTAAAGAATGAATGCGAAGTCTTAGCACCCAAGCATATACCCACTCCGATCCTCATTTTTGTCTCTGTGTATGCAATGAGACTAGTTGCCCAATTTTATTAGATAGTACTCGCTGAGATATATCCTTTAATACCAAATATAAGTAAACCTCCCTTGGGTTTGTTATGAGTGGCAAATAGACTAGTCCGTAGCTATTTAGTATGACATTAGTGGATCCTTCTTAGGCATGATTGAAAGTGGGTCAATCAAGATTGTAGGGATTAGTCTATTAGTTCAAGTAATCATTGCCATGCTCTTTCATAAATTTTTCTTGGATTGAACTAAAAAGCAATGCAAATGCAAGCTTAAAGTTTAGTCAAAGATGAAATCAAAAAGAGGGTCATCAAGGATGAAGGATCAAATATGTAAATCATCTTCTTGTGAGGGACAAATCCAAGAGCCCCAAAAGTGGATCTGAAAGGGTGCCATGTGGTAGTGGCTGAAGCAGAAGCCAAACAAGCATAATATGTTGGGACTAAAAGCTCCAACTTAAAAGGTTAAGAGAGGGAGTGTGTGAGACACAAATCCCTAAGCCCCAAAGTGGAGCCAAAAAGGTGCCATATGGTAGTGGCTAAAATGAAAGTGAAACAAGCATAACATGTTTGGACTAAAAGTTTTGACTTGAAAAGTCGAGAGTGGGAGAGGAACAAACACGAAGCAAGCAATAAGTGAATCTCTAAAAAAGGGACACAAGAGGACCAACACATCATACATGGAAGTGTCGAGATGGACTCGAGATGGAGTTTAAGATGGACTTGAGATCCAGTCCGAAATGGATCCGAGATGGAGTCTGAGATGGACTTAAGATAGAGTCCAAGATGGACCCGAGATGGAGTCCAAATGGAATCGAGACCAAGACCGAAACTGAGGGTAAGTCTTGAGTCCGAGTCTAAAATATTATTTAAGGTTGTTGGGTGAAAGCCCAAAGTGAATCATTCCCCTGCCGCGGGGGGGAGGGGGGCTGCAGAGGGTTCCAAAGTATAGTATGGGGGTGGGGGTTGGACCCCAATGGAGCCAATTTGGCAAGGAAAAACCAGTATGACTGATGATATATCCACTAAGGAGTCTAAAGTTAAAGTGAATATGGACAAACAAGTGGGGTAGCTTGGTAAAGTGTTCAAGAGTTGGTTTTACCTCCTTCGGGAGATCGAATGGTCGATGCTTCTAATCCAAGCATGGGTGGCACTACCTATTTGGATATCTGACGTGGCTTAACGGAACTTTACTTTAGCCACATGGCCAAGGCACCCAAAGGTGGAAGGTGGGGAGAGTACCCACAAAGCTCGCATAGAGCCACAGTGTTCCAAAATGTTGTCCCAAAGTCCAAGATTGTGGAAAGGAAGAGGAACAATCCTCTGATGTAGAGACTAAAGATATAATCACATAATAAGGAAGTCCCAAAGATTAATGGGATATAATGGTTGAGCCTATGGGCCTTGACCTAGTGGCAGTATTAGTGAATATGACTGTGGATGAAAAGGCACTTGGTGGGGACCGAAAAAGGGATGTTGGGGAAGGCTATTCCCCATATTTGTGGGTATCTTAAAAATGCTAAATAGTGGATTTGGGATGATCACTCATGGACGGATGACTTAGTCTTTGAAAGACGAGACTGTGATGTAAGTGGTGTTGGATCACCGGTGTGACAAAAACAAATAGGCATAGCTTAGTGTAACGGGCTGATATATCAATGGTACCTTTGGGTGTTGGTCATTTGATCAAACACATGGAGCACTTGGACCAAAGGTTGGATGGCATGGATGCCATTCTCGAAGCTAGCAAGTCCCCAAGTTCAGAATAAAACTTATGGAGGTTGTGAATGAGGCTTCTCCAAATGGTCAAAGGTGTGATTAAGTGACTAAAGTAAAATGGAAAATTTAGTTGCTTATACTTATTTTCTTTGAGAGATGATTTACAACGAGGTGTTAACTCATTGCTCATATTCATATTATGCAATTGAGAGTCCCTATTTTGATGCATGGTGGTTATGATGGTCTTACAAGTGGTGAGTCATGGGATGGATAACGGTGAAACACTAAATTATTTTATCTAGGCTTGCTATTGAAAATTTAGGTTACAATGCTTAATTCTTTTTCGGAGAACCTTGCTATTGCTCCTTGAGTAACTTGGTGTTGGATTAGTTTTGATTTTGATTAGATAAAGAGTGGCATGAGCTTTTCTATGTTATGAACAAAGTTGGTGGTGTTCAGTGTTATAAATCTCTGTTAGTGGGGTGTAGCATTTATGTTGCATTTTGTTGAATAGAGTTAGCATTTGATACTCACATAATCTTTTGAAGTAATAATATGGGTTTGCTTGTGGTGTTGCTCAATTGATGACTAAATCATTGTAATACTTATACTATATCTATTTGATAATAAGCAATATATTTACAAAGTTGCTTAGTTAAATGATGATCAACCCTAAAGTGGTTGATAGTGAAGCTACTCTACTTACAAGTAGTAGCATTGAAGTAGCTTTGACTAAATTCGCTTTGCCATATAACATAAATGTAAATAGCAACATGTGGCAATAAGCCAAGTAATAGAAAATAAACTCAAGGCTATATCAACTAATACAGAAAGAATAATAGAATGGCTTTTGTTATAAAATGAGTTTGGAAAGTAAACATTGGATGAACTAGTGCCAAATGAACCCTTTAATGATACTCCCGAAAGAAAGATGGAGGGGTCATTGACTTATTCACGTAAGGACCCTTCAACCAAAAACAAGACAAAAAGTGGCCCCACTAGCTTTGAACAGTAAAATCCCCCCATCCAAAAAGCTATAAAAAGCATACAAGAAGAAGGGTGAAGACTCGATGATCAGCCAATTGATGCTACTAGAGGACTCTAAGACCGCAAACCCACTATTCATCGAGCACAAGTCCTTATCAACACCTTAGGAGCACAAGTCTACAGGAACAGACATCAAGAATGATGGCTTCAACACACTTGCACCAACATTCTCACCATCAAGAACACAAGATACAATTGACAAGATCTAAGCAAAAATCCTCCTAGAATAGCCAAACCATATCATGCCCTTGTCACAAGAATCCTAGACCAGCCACACTAAGCCTCCTTAGCACCAAATTGCCCCCTTTGCATCACAGCAAAATTCTACTACCAGCCTTGTGAACACTATATTGGCACTTGAATGCATTGCTATGCATCTCAACAGCTGGAAGACCCCAAACCCCCATTATCAGAGTGACCCCCATGGGTATATGAAGTTTGCATAATGACCAAACACCAAATTAACAACACCTTCATTTTGCACTTGCCACAGGGGCCCTATTACTAGTCTTTCTTTTGAAAATTGCCTCATTACCCTGCAAGCTCTTCAACCAATAAAAGAAACCTTTCTAATTGTGTATAACAAGAAATCTTTTAATCTCTTTCAACCTCTAGTATGTGATAGTGCATTCAAAGGCAGCACATATAGAGCCCCTACATAGGAAATAGGGCACACATCTAGGGCACAACCATGCCCCCACTCAATCAGAACATGTGAATCTTAGTTGGAGCATGGAATGTTCGAGGGCTGCAATAGACTAAGCAAAATGAGTAGGTATAACATCACGATCCTTAGTGATACATGGGAGAGTCCAAAAACCTGTCCCCCACAATACCCTAGGTACATCACATACTCCACACCCCAAACATCCACTCAATAAAGGACTTGGGGGGACTTGCATAAATGTCAAGCAAGCCATACACCACGTGGTCCAAGAAGTCAGCCACAACCCCACCATGAACTTCAGTACACTCAAGTTTCAGTTGAACACCACTGAACAATTAATTGTGGTCGGCTGCTACTTCTCATTATCCACAATGATAAATGATAGTCACCCCTTCGACCATCTAGCTTGCACAATCAAATAGTGGCAGACATAAGCCACAATTGTGATGCTTGGGGACTTCAACGTGTACACGGGATCAAGCCAGGCACTAGTTGAGCAAGGAGGTGACCTGATCAAAGCACCAAATGACCTTCAACACACACATATGAAAGTGGAGAACTACAAAATCACCTGTGAATCCTCTCTAATCTAATTTAAATCCAAACATAAAAAGGAAAGAAATACTTAGCCATGTATTGTTGCAAAGATGTTGATGTTGAGATTGATCTACATCTCATAGCTTTGATCCCTAGAAGGTAATGAATAAGATAAACATGTAAGAGAAGAGTAGATGTTGAGTAAGTGGAGTGTATGTTATTATGGCCAAGGATAAAAAAGACAGAAAGGGGATAGGTTTGGTGTGCTATCACTAACCTATATAACCACTACATGCCCAATCATTTAAGTCAAGAATTTGGACTTGGAGAAATCCTGATCTCAATTCCTAACTCAAGAAATGCCTTGTGAAAAAATCACAATGCAAAATGCATATACTTCTTTAGAAAGACAAAAAACACCTCCCAAGTGGCATCAAACTTCTCAACTTCTACACAACAATGCAATTGCTCATCATGAATGGCACCACCAACACTAATGACTATGCTCTCATCTCATAAGCTACAATTGACATTATGGTTGACTGCCACCTCCAGGACTTTCCCAATTCCAAGATCTCATACCACTATCCACTTAGCATCTAGCTAGAAGTCCACCTCATATCTCCATTGCTAGGCCAAACTTCTATATCTGCTCATAGGACATCCCAAAGTTTCAAGAAAAATTCCAAGAGTCTTGGTTACAAAACATGCCCACGCCATACCAACATACAACACACTTGGTCTAGGCTCTTATCACAGCAGCCACCAACATTTTTGGCCTATGCAAGGTCAAACGGGCTATTAGGCTCCCAAAGGCTTGCTAGTGGGACATAGAATGCTCTATAGCACTTGGCACCAAATGACAAGAGTTACATGCAGGGGTAGTAGACCCAGCCAAAGTGAGACACACTTTTTGGCAACTCTACAAAAAGAAAAAAAGAAGATATGTCAAGTGTGTCAACAATGAGTAAAATAAGGATCTCTATATCAACCCTACCCAGGCACATAGGATCTTCCATAAACCTCAAGTAGTCATGATGCTGAGTGACATGGAGATCTAGATGGCTATAATGTATTTGGTTTTCACCCTTTATTTTATGGTGATTTACCATAGGATAACCACAAAATAAAACTTAAACCCTCAATGTGCCACATGCTATGTGTCCAAAGACAATGGAGTGGAATCTAAGTTTCAAGGCCTTGGGCTACTAAATGAAGGAACAGAGCCAAACTCCTAAACATAAAACCAAGGAGTGAAGGGAGCAGAACATGGAAGGACTCCTGAGCATATAGCCCAAAAAGCAAAGGGATAGGAGCATAAAGTGATATAAAAACAGTTCTAAAACATCTAGCATCCCAATTCTAAGATCAACACTCAAAATAGAGCCAAATAGAGTTTGGCATTATTTCAATCTCAAAAGAAAACAACTTTGGCCCAGAGTTAGGTGCAAACACTATGGTGCGGTGCTAATGGATAGTTAGCATGAGGAACAACTATATTGGTCTTGGCAAGACCTAGACACTAATAAGTAGTGTCATAAGAGTAGGCCCGTGGGGCCGATGGTGTGGAGACACTAAATGTGCCAAAGTGTGATACCTTGAGGTTATGATGATGGGTTCATAAGAACCCCTTGCCAAGGGAATCCCAACGGAAGTGGGAATGGCATGGCCTAAGCTGGAAGGCATGCAGTTGGAGTGTGGTGACCCAGATAATGATGGAGGTGTGGAAGCATCAAACAATGAGTTGTAGGACTTGACAACTATGGGGCAACTAAGCAAGAGGTGCAAGGTAATTGGTTAAATGGGTAGAAGGTAGCTACCCAAGACTTTTTAATAGCATAAGGAAGTTAGATATACCCTTATGGGGGATAAATTGCTTATGTTGCGATATAATAAATCAATGTCGTAAACGCAAATGCTCATTGTCAGGAGGCCATCATTGAGACACCCAAACACTCTAGAACACTAGGAGGTGGTGTTTCGTGTCGCAAGGGCAATAGATAAGGCCCAAGGGACTAAGTCCCTAGCGAATGATGGATAGTAGGTGCTATCCAAATGTCCAAGGTTGCGGAGACAGGAGAAGACTGTCTACCCGAATTGAACAAAGCCAAAAATGGAATTTTGGCCAGGCTAGTGATGGGCATGTAAAGGCCCATAAGCAGCAACGTTAATCCCGATGTGTGGGATTATAAGGTGAGCATGCCCATGATTGAAGAACCACTCCCTAGGCTATCGGGTAGGTTCATCCCTAAGAATACTTGCTAAGGCATAGTAAAATGTGCAAAGCTATCCTCCTAGTCTGGAGGAGAATAACCAAAGGAAACATATGGGGCCAAAAGGCAAGTAGTATAGGGATGGAATTGAACCATAGAAATCGAAGGGCATATTCAACAGTGGTTATGCAAGTTGGGAGTGGAGAATCAAGAGGGTGCTCGAGGATGTTATTGCTAGCAACCCGTGATGCCATGCGGAGTCTAAATATGGAATTGTCCATGTTAGACTATATGGCAACTATAAAGCTTGCAAAAGGGAGGCCTTAGCAAGCTAAGGGACAGAGTTCCTTCAAGGTTCCCAAAGACGATTCTAGGTAGCTTAATACCTAAAAAGGCCAAGTGTAAATGATTCATGGAACGCGCGAAATCAGAGTGGCGCAGCAGAAGCGTGGTCTTGAAGCTTGCCACGAGGCAAGGCTATCAAGGTTAGGGAAGTAGTTCCCGAGTGTTCAAAGAGAGGGCTTTGAACGAAAGTCGATGGTCAAGGACTTTCACGCTTATGCAGGAACCATGTTACAGTGGTCAAAGGACTTGCCAAGCGAGATTGGCAAATCGGGGGAACAAATACCCTAGTTGAAGGTGATAACTTCAAAAAGGGTGGGCCATGGGGCCAAGCATGGAGGAGTCCATGCATGATCACAGACTTGTCAAGTAATAGGACTTGGCAGTGTGGAGGAACTAGGTTCCTAAGCTGTGATCTGTAGCGTGCTTTAAATATAAGTTGGTGCATCGGCGTGGGGAGTCACACTAGGCATCCGGTGTGATGCCGTCCGTAGATGCATATACGGAGGTTAGGTTCGAGTCCCGACCCTCTAGTGCTTGGGTTCGAGTCCCAAATCACTAGGGTGTGGTGATGGTTTGGAATATGAGGACATTCATTTTTCGGTGGTCATGGACTCTTAATGAGGAGACTGGCTTGGGCACACCGCCAAGCGGGGGATGCTCCGGAGTCGTGATACACGGTTAGATTGCTTAGTGTGGCTCGGCATATTTAACTTGAACACTTTGGTGTGAGTGGCACCAAGGACATAGTGAATGAGTGAATGAGATGGGGACACCCAGTCTCAATTGCTATGGACCCTTGGCCAGAAGGGCTAGCTTGGGCACACCGCCAAGTGTGGGGGATGCCCCCGGGGTCATGGTCAACAAGTTAAAGGTCTGGGAGACCTAATACCTATTGGCAAATCTGTTAAGGTGTCGGTCATGGGATTGGACACATGGAGCACTTGGATCAAGTGCAAAGGTTGAGTGGCGGGGATGCCATTCTCGGGACTAGCAAACCCAAGTCTGAAATAGGACTTATGGAGGTTGTGAGTGAGACTCCTCAAAGTGGTTGGAGGTGTGGTTAAGTGACTAAAGTAGAATGGAAAAATTTAGTCGCTTACACTAGACCCTAAACCCTAAACAACATGGAGGGGTCTAGAAGACCTAGTTCCTATGGGTAGACCTATTAAGGGGTCAAGATTAGATCACTAGGTGATCGTATGGCTAAACAAGGACAAGGTCCTTTTGAGGTTAAGGAACAAGGTTCCTAGTTCAAAGCATTAATTTGAATTATTAATAATAGTGTGGCTTGGTTAAGGTGATTAAGTGGGAAGGACACCTAAGGGAAATGAACTATGACAATACAATGGTATTGTGAGTTCAAGAAAATAGTCTCTAGAAAGGACCTATAGGAGGGTCACAATGTTGGGCTGTAGAAGGGGCCCATAGCAGAAGTTGTTAAAGAGACCTACTAGGGGTGAGCACCCTCTAGACTTGGCGAAGTGGAGCTTTGCCATGGAACCAAAAGAATACCTCAAAGAGGGAGGTAGTGATCCTTTGTTGCTTGATGCAACAATCAATGGATAGGAGCAAAAGACTAGTGGCTAAGAAAAGAGCCATGGGAATCTTGGGAAAGAATCCAAATGGCAAAGTTAGGCCGAGAACACTAATGTGTTGGGTACTAACAGATTGTGAGAAAGGCAAAGTTTCCCTAAGGGTGGATTCCCAACCGCTCCGATTTGGCGAAGTGGATGCTCCAAAGGGGGGAGCGGTAAGGTAGCCAAATAATAGGGCTGTGGGCAGCCCTAGCACCAATTATGATAACTGAAACTTAGTGTCAAAGGTGGCACGATATCAAAGAGAAGATGATGGTATCCTCAAGTAAAGAACTTCCTAGGATAGGGAAGTGGAGTTGCACCATGTGCAACGTAAGATGTCGGAGACACCTAGGAAATTGATTTTGAGAAGTCAAAATTAAAAGTTCCAAAGTGCAAAGTTATGTCAATGGAATCTGAGACTATTCGAGAATGAGTAGTGGAATTGAGTTAGAGAGGGAGTCTCTAACAGGTTTAGCAAGAACTAAACTAATAAAAGGGAGCAAACCACCCCAAGTGGTTGAATGAGTCTCTATATTGGAGAGACTATGCTCCTTAGAGGATGGACAAGGCATGGTGCGCCTTTGGTGTCAAACCATAGACAAATATTGGTTGGGGGCCAAGGATGGAAACGGTAATACATGTGGGTGTTACTTTATAAAAGGGTTTACCGTTCGATGAGGACATCGAACTTCGTCTATGGGTGGTGGAGTTGTGAGACACAAATCCCTAAGCCCCAAAGTGGAGCCAAAAGGGTGCCACGTGGTAGTGGCCGAAGCAAAAGCCAAACGAGCGTAACACGTTTGGACAAAAAGGCTCCGACTTGAAAGGTTGAGAGTGGGAGTGGAACTCCCAACGGAGTGCTCAAGGAACGAGCATGAAGCGAGCAATAAGCGAGGCTCCAAAAAGGGACCCAAAAGGACCAACACATGACACGTGGAAGTGTCCGAGATGGAGTCCAAGGTGGACCGAGATGGAGTCCGAGATGGAGTCCGAGGTGGACCGAGACGGAGTCCGAGATGGAGTCCGAGGTGGACCGAGATGGAGTCCGAGACGAAGTCCGAGGTGGACCGAGACCGAGACCGAGACCGAGACCGAGACCGAGACCGAGACCGAGTCCGAGTCCGAGTCCGAGACCGAGACCGAGACCGAGACCGAGACCGAGCCGAGAAAGCCCAAAGCGTTCGTCTCCCAGACCATGGGGGGTTTGGTGAGATCCAAAAGTATAGTAAGGGGGAGGACTGCAGTGGAGCCAGTTTGGCCAGGAAAGGCCAGTTTGGCCCAGAGAGGCTGCACCCAGTGTTGGGTGATGAGCTGACCACTGGGAAGTCCAAGACTAGAGTGAACATGGACCGATAAGCGGGGTAGCTTGGTGAAGTGTTCAAGAGCCGGCTCTAGTTCCCCCGGGAGATCGTCTGGCCGATGCTCCCAGTCCAAGTGTGGGTGGCACTACCTACTTGGATACCTAGTGTGGCTCAATGGAACCTCGCTCTAAGCCCATGGCTAGAGCATCTAAAGGCGAAAGGCAGGGAGAGTACCCACGAGGCCCGCGTAGGGCCACGGTGTTCCGAAATGTCGTCCCAAAGTCCTAGACTGTGGAAAGGAAGAGGAGTAGTCCTCTGGTGTGGTGACCAAGGACACGGTCACACAGGGAGGAAGTCCTAGAGGACAGCGGGACTTAGTGATCGGGCCCGTGGGCCTTGATCCAGTGGCAGTGTTGGCGAGCACAGCCAAGGACGAAAAGGGACTTGGTGGGGATTAGAACGGAGATATTGGAGAAGGCTAATCCCCATGTTTGTGGGCATCCTAAGGATGCTAAGGAGTGGATCTGGGATGATCACTCGTGGATGGATGGCCCAGTCTTTGAGTGACGGGACTAAGATGCAGGTGGTGTTAAACCATCGTTGTGACCAAGGTGAATGGACATGGCCTTAGCGTAATAGGCTGATATGTTGGTGGTACCTTGGGGTGTCATTTATGGGATCGGACACGTGGAGCACTTGGACCAAGTGCATATGTTGAGTGGCGGGGATGCCATTCTCGGGGCTAGTAAGCCCAAGTCCAAAATAGGACTTACGGGGGTTGTGAGTGAGACTCCTCCAAGTGGTCGGAGGTGTGGTTAAGCGACTAAAGTAAAATGGAAAAATTAGTCGCTTACAGTAGTCCTAAGAGGCAAAAGTAATCTATAAGAAACGGAAAATAATCAAGTGTCAAAATAACACTTGCAAAGATTGTTTTTATGAATAAGACATGAATACAAAAAGATGTATTTTAATGAACTAGCATCTCAAAAATAGCTAGGAGGCTAGGACTTTACGGGTCATCGAATTAACAAAGTCCAAAAAGCTGAATGACTCGAGTGGAGTCAAGAAATAGTCTTAAAGAATTGATGGAAACATTTGGACTGAAGTGTGTTGTACCCTACAAAAGACGGGGAAGATCATAAGATCCAAGTATGAGAATAGTGGGTATCTCATTAATGGCAAAATATGTCATACTAAAGTCCTAGAAAAGGTGTTTCCAGTAGGAAACAACTTTGGCGTAGAGTTATGTGTGAACACTATGGTGTAAAGCTAAGTAATAGTTGGCATGAGAAATGACTGCTTTAGTCTTGGCAAAAACCTAGACACACGTGAAAAGTATTGTAAGGTAGGCTTGTAAAGCTGATGGTGTGGAGACACCAAATGTACTAAAGTGTAATACTTTGAGGTTAAATTAGTGGGTTCATGAGAACCTCTTGCTAAATGAATCCCAATGGAAATGGGAATGACATAACCTACATTGGAAGGCATACGATTAGAGTGTGGTGACCCAAATAATGATGGAAGTATGGAAGCACTAGCAATGGGTTGTAAAACTTGACAACTATGAGGAAATTAAGTAAAAAATGCAAAATAATTGATTGGATTGGTAGAAGTTAACTACCTAAGATTTTTTATTGGGATAAGGAGGTTAAATGTACCCCTTCAAGGGATAAATTACTTATGTTGAGAGATAGTAAATCAATGTCATAAAGGGAAATGCTCATTGTCAAAGAAAATCATCATTGGAACACTAAAACACTCTAAAACACCAAAGAATGGTGTTTAAAATCATGACGGCATTAGATAAGGCCTAAGAGACTAAACCCCTAGCGAATAATGAATAAAAAGTGTTAGAAGTCCATCTATCTAAATTGAAAAAGGGATTTTGGCATGGCTAGTAATGGGTATAAAGAAGCCTATACGTAGCAACATTAATTCCAGTATGTGGGATTACATGGTGAGCATATCTAAATTGAAGAATCACTCCCTAAGTTATTGAGTAGGTTATACTTGCAAAATTACCCTTCTATACGAGAGAAGAATAATTATAAAGAAGGCATAAGGCCAAAAATAAGTAATAAAGGGATAAAACTGAACTATTAGAATCAAAAAGCATAACTAAAGGTGGTTATGCATGTTGGGAGTGAAGAATCAAATGGGTGTTTGAACATGTTACTATTAGCAACCGTGATGCTATAGAGAGTCTAAAAGTTTAGTTCATTTTTTGAAATTTATCTAATAGATCAAGATTGCAACAAACTTCAAAAAATGAAGCAAATTGTAAAATATGTAATTATGCAGATCCTATTAAAGAGCATGTCACATTAAAAGGTTAGTGTCACCTTGGAAAAGACACATGCTAAGTAACTATACCTTCACATTTGCTTGACCAATTTTATGGACCAAAAGTATCTATAACATCTTACTGGAATAAAGACCCTACAAAGGCAAAACATTATATGTTTGGACATCTACCAAAAGGAAGATTTTGAATAGATGTACTAGCATTTGCATCAAACAGGTAAAAGTTCAGTTCAATTTCAAAATGGGAAGAGTGTCTTGAATTACTTTTTCCAAAACTATAGGTTCATACTAGCACAATTTTATTAGAAGAAATAGATATAACAAATAAAGGAAATAAAGTGCTTTTGATCCCAAGTTCTATGATCTTAGCTACTGATAGCTTGTACTATTTGGTTACACTATTCAAACACGTCAAGAATTTATTAGCCATATGAGGCCACTTAGTCTCTTGCCACATACACCATGCCATCTGCCTGGTCCCTATCCCTTTGGTGATACTAAAAAATTGCTAGTATCATCCAAATTGTTGTCATTCGTGATGAGTTACATGATGAGCATCAATCCAAATTAGGGCCACAATCTCTAAACAACCATCTACCATTGTGTACCATTGGTTCGATCATTTCACAATGATTGCTATATATCATTCTTGGGATGATGCTTAATATTTGTATGAGTTTCTCATATGTCTCCAAGGGATGGTGCTGCAGTGGTACAATGGTTTGAGTGCAGCCACTCGTGGGGATTAGAGTGTTTTCCCAAATGCCTTCAAACACACATTCAAATTTGTAATGATTGTGATGATGCTTTTTAACATTTGCATCATTTTTGTCAAGGGCTATCTGAGTCAGTGATGCAATTTGGCATTTGTTTTTGAAGCCTCTTGCTTCGTGTGGAGCCAAATATATTGGAACAAATCAAGCTAGGAATGTTATGGCCAACACTTCGTCAAGATTTGGTCAGACTTATGCATGCACTTGCTTTAGCCACCCTTGACAATGCTTTTCGCTTGGCACAACATTATGAGATGTCGCATCTTCCACTTCTCACTGCACGTCCTTCCGCTCCACTTTCTATGAGCAATAGTCATGTTCTAATAAAGGTTGATATTGCTACTGTTTGAGTCTAAGGATAAGGGCGAGGACATGGTTGTGGCCATGACATTTGCTATTGGGCATGTGATGAAGTTGGTCACACTTATCAGTGTTGTCAGCATTTTCCAGATTGATCTCCATTTTCTAGGTGGAGACCTTAGCATCAACAATGTCCTATTGGTGTTGCTGCAATGGAAGGTCTTGACACTGAGATGCATCCGGGAAACAAGGAGTCGCATAAGTAATAGAGAGACCTTGCGTGAATAAGTCAGTGACCCCTTCATCTTTCTTTCAGGAGTATCATCAAGGGGTTCACTTGGCACCAATTCATCTAGTGTTTACTTTCCAAGCTTGTTTTTATAACAAAAGGTTTCCTATTATTCTCTCCATGTTGGTTGATATAAATTCGAGTTTATCTTCTATTGCTTGACCCATTGCCACATGTTGCTGTCTACACTTGCATCGTACAACAGAGAAAATTTTCATTCTTTATGGCAACAGTTGTACACATGCATGTGCACGGGACGAGGCAAACCTGGTTGTGCATATGGGCGATCTTGAGCTTGGGTTACAGTCATTGCAAATGGTGCCAAGTTAAGCTTTTGACCTCATCCTTGGTATGGATTGGTTACAGTGCAATTATGCCAAGTGTGACTTTGAGGCTTCTCCCCCTTGTCTCATACTTCCTTATATTTCATCCATTCCTCTCACTTTTGTACTTCTTCGTCCTTTTGCTTCTACCTCTACTTCGATTACTTTTGTCTCCCCACTATTTCCTTTTATATTTCTGTCTTGTTTTGCTCTTCCCTTTTCCAATCCCTTCAACAATCTTTATATTGCAACAGTTGACCGTCTCATGAAGGAGTATGCTGATCTCTTTGAATTTAACTTATCTTTTGGGGCCAAAATTGTCAATTGGAGAGGCTCGTCCAATCAAGGTTTCTATTCGTCGTCAGTCACCCAAAGAGATCATGATTTTATGTGTAAACATTAAGGAAATATCAGAAAAGGGTGTTATTCAAAAGTTGCAAAGTCCTTGGGTATGTGAACCTCATCTTGATGGAAGTATTTATTTCTGCATCAACTATTATCCATTAAATGACATGATGATTCCAAATGTGTACCCTCTTTCTTATACTGTTGATCTCTTGGATTATCTAGGGAGAAGTTGTTGGTTTACCAAGTTAGATCTTGCTTTTATGTACTAGCAAGTACCGATGGCCAAAGAAGATATTCCTAAGACTATTTTTCGTACACCTTTTGGTTTATATGAGTTTTTGGTGATGTCACTTGGTTTGAATAATGCTCTACCAACTTTCCAGCAGATGATGGACGAGATTCTTTGTGATATGCCAGAGGTAACTGTTGACTTCATTGATGATGTCATGATCCACTCGAAGGTGACATAGGAGGAACACATTCGTGATGTTTGTAAAGTGTTGGATTGGTTACGGGGCGTTGGTTTAAAGTTGAAGTAGTCAAAGTGCGTGTTTAGGTCTAAAGACTTGACTTATCTTAGGTAGCATATTTCTTGTGAACATTTGCAAGTTAATTCTAACAAACTTGTGCCTGTTCTAAAATTCCTTACTCCAAAGTGTGTAAATGATATGTAACATTTCCTGGGCAAGGTACAATATCTCAGTTGTTTTGTGGATCATCTTTCTAATCGCATTGTACCATTATGAGTGTTGTTGAAGTCATCAAGATCATCTTTTATCTAGTCTCTGAATTGTGAGCGAGTGTTCATGGATCTCAAAGAGGTATTGACAACTCCTATAGTTTTGGTATATTCTAACTACACTCGACCTTTCATTTTGCATGTGGATCATCTTTTATCTAGTCTCTGGATTGTGAGCAAGTGTTCATGGATCTCAAAGAGGTATTGACGACTCCTCCAATTTGGGTATATCCTAACTACACTCGACATTTCATTTTGCGTGTGGATGCTTCTGATCTTAGTCTTAGAGGTGTGTGTAAACCCCTAAATTTGGACTTCCCGGAAAGTCACCCAGCCCAATACTATTCAAACCCAAAGACACTTAACCCCAAATATCCCAAGACCCTTAATCAATTGGAAAAAGGGGTGCATGTTTATGGGCCCTTTCCCTCTATATTTGAACCCCATGGATCGTCTCTCGAGTTGTTCCCTTTGGTTGCTTACAATGTGTTGATGCAAGAAAGCCCAAATGTGTTTGGTCAATGCCATACCATTGCATGTATAAACTGTACATTACAACTAGCAGAGGTGAACTACTCCATAATAGAGAACAAGTGTTTAGCAGCAGTCTGGGGTTTGGAAAAACTTTATGCATATCTACATGGTTCTCCACATTACTAGAAGATGATCATATTGCCATTACTTCATTATTGAAGCAGAAGAACCTGGTTGGTTATACTGTTCAATGGGCTTTGAAGCTTTAGATATATGATTTTGATGTTGTTCATCGCCTGGGGAGTTTTATGGTTCATGTTGATGCCCTTTCTCAAACTCCTTTTTCTTCTTCACTTTTTTCTCATATTTCTGGCGAGTTTGTTGTTTCAGCATCTGTGGATTTTCTCAATGAAAATTCTGTGTTGTTAGCAGTTGTAATACTTGACATTCAATGTCCACAAGGTGCAGAGTAAGATCTACCTTCTTTTGATGAGGTTCACAAGGCTCAAAAGATTGAGCCATAGATTTGAAGGCTTTGAGATGGGTTTGAGAATCCTATATCACTTGCTAATGATTTGCTATTCCAGCATTTATATTCTCAATATCACCTTGAAGATGGCCTTCTTTATTTTATGGGGACGGATCCTAATGATCCTTTACGGCTGGTGGTGTCTTCTGTCTTATTCCACGATTTCTCCATACCTACCATGATTCTTCTGTTCTAGGTAAGCATATGGGACATCATTGTGTGACCGAAAAACTGTGTAGGTCTTTCTATTGGCTGGAGATGCAACATGATGTTATTCGGTATGTGCATAGTTGTGTTTGGTGCCAGGCTCGTAATACTCCCCCTCGTGCCATAGAAGGATGGTTGGAGTCAATTGCAGTTTCTCATCCATTTGAGCTGGTGGCATTTGATCTTATGGGACCTTTTCCATGATTGACTATTAGCAATGAATATATTATTATTGCTTCTGATTATTTGACTCGTTGGATGGAAGTTGGTGCTCTAGCTAGCACCTTTGCAACTACTATTGGATACTTCCTCCTCAATCGAGTGGTGTTCTAGCATTCTTATCCAGAGCAGATTCTTTCGGATAATGGTTCCGTATTTATGGCTGAGGCATTTCACGTTTTGACGTCTTGATTGGGGATATGCCACACTTTCATTGAGTTCTTATCATCCACGGTCAAATGGTTTGGTGGAACGGTTTGTTCAGACATTCAAAGGAATGATTGCGAAGTACGTGAATTTTTAGCATTCGGATTGGGATGGTTATTTGTGGTCTCTTCAATATGCATATATCATAAGGGTGTAGAGTTTTGTTGGTGCTTCACTATATAAATTCCTATATGGTCATGATCCAATATTACCAACAAAGCTAGGTTTACCTTCGCGATTACCACGAGCTGCTAATGCTAAATCATGGGATTAGTATTTGACGAGCATTTTTCCACTTGTCTAAGTAGAGTCTGCTAAACATTTAGGCTGCATATAAGTGGGATAACAATGGTGTTACAGCTCCCATCATCGTCCACCAGTGGAGTACAAGGTGGATGACTTGGTGTTAGTCTATTTTCCCCATCTTACGGTACGTGGTTTATCTAAGGGGCTCCTTACTCAATAGAAAGGACCATATCGAGTGTTATGGCAAGTTGGACCACAAGTTTATGAAATTTGCCATAACGTCCAGCAAGCTGATTCTCTAAAAATTGTGCATGTACAATAGTTGAAACGCTTTGTATAAAGAGATCAGAAATAGTTAATACCACTTATAGATCTATTGATGCCTCCTCCTAATGTTCCTCCAGATCCCGGCCCATCTACAAGAGAACTCTGATGGTCTTTCATTATTCTGAGAGGAGGGGATGATGTGAAGTTCAAGTGTACAGCTATGATGTTATATATTAATATTAGCATAGTGGGATTTTAGTAGCCGTCAGATTGGTTTCAATGGACCACTCACTCCTGTATATAAATTAGGGTTTTTGGGCTAATTAATATACACATTTTTTGTATTTTGCACTCACAAAGGCATACTTTCATATTAAACAAACATCATGATAATAAAATAAAGAAATCACTTGCCTCATTTTGCATCCTTTATCCTTTGCCAAACTAACAACAAGAAGGCTAATAGCAGGAAGCCTCACATAGTTTGTTAACTTTTGCTAGATGAGTGTTTTCAGCACCATCATAACATTTATGTCTTTGGCTAGGAAATCTTGGACAATATCTGAAAATGAGTTTTTGTTCCTCTCTCTATATCTTTGTCTTTTTCCTTGTCACCTTTTAGGTTCATTCATGCCTATAAAGAAAGATATTATGTACGGTTTAGTTTGCTGTCCTACAATTACCTATCTCCATGTCCATTCTTCAAACCCTAGGCATAGTGCCTTTTCATTTCTTTGGTTTGGTTTGGTTGGTGACTTTAACACTGATTTTTTGGTATTTTCTTGCCAATTATCAAATAGTAAAAGAGCTTCTTGTTACCACTCATGATTGGTACAATGTGTGTTAGTTGTTTTGCTTTCTTATCCTGGGAAGTGGTTATTGTTGACAACAGGCTTTGATTCAAGGTTAAGTTTTTGGAAATTTTTTATAAAATGAGGTGCCCTAAGCAAGGTCCTACTGGAAAATCACAAGAAAAGAGGTGGAGTTTTGAATAGAATAGGGTCCTAGATCGTTCTCTGTTTTTGGACAGAGATTCAGTATATTAGTATGGCCTTAAGAAAAAACATAAATGCATCTAGGTGAGAATGTATTGAAAGTGCTATGGATGTGGAAAGAATAAACAGCTCTCACAGGGGTTATTATTGTATGAGTCTGAGAGATCCTTCTCTTAGGGATCAAATTGAACAGAAAACCATGATGGGCTAAGTATTGTATCCCTTGACATATAATCTCTGCCTTGTATCACAATTTCTGCTTCTGCAATTGCTTTGCATGAGTCTGAATCCATGTAATGCAAATTCAAAGATCCTTTTCATCTCCTCGCTGTAATTGAGTAGAGCATAAGCTCCAATGAGAACCGTGCAAAATCACCACAGTTCTCTCAGGCATTCTCTCTTGAGAATGTGCCATTTGATTTATCTCACTCAATCTGTTTTGCTTGCAAGTCTGAGCAAACTCCCAATCTCTTAAGTCACATGTTTTTTTGCAAGCAATTTACATTTTAACCCATGCATTTTCTGAGAATATCACTTAAAATTGATCTATCCCTTTGATTGAGTTTGGCTTTAGTATTAGGTTTTTTTTTTCATAAATTGCTAATGCATAAATTACATTCACTACTTTCAGGGTGCATCTTCTGCCTTGGTGTTGAAATGGGCCAACACAGAGAAAGAAAGGCAAGCTCGAAAGATGCAAAAGTCTCAAATGCTATCTCCTGCAACTAACGGTGCTTTGGCCACAACCTGCGTCTGTGTCATTTGGAGACTTTTTACATTCAAATTTCAGCCGTTAGATCTTAGAATCTTAGAAGAATATGTGACGCTTCGTTTAAATTTATGAGTATGATTCCCAAATCCACAACTTAAACACCATATAGAATATTATAACTTGAACATAAGAACTATATATAAATCCTACTGCATTAGCTCAAACTTCTACAACAAAATGTGAAATGAAATTAATTTGAAACATCATACTCTTATTCTGAGTTTTCAGATATTGGTGTTTTAATACCAAATTTATGGTCTTATGACTCTTGCAGAGTTTGCCCATCTTGAAAGTTTAGCTGAAAGCAATCATTTTGACCATGTAATAATAAAAAATATATAATGTATGCTTAGATATTGAGATGCCACATAATCTCTTGAGAGTTCTTTCCAACCTGTGAAAGTCTCCCATTGGTAATGTTTTGGGCAACACTTGGCTGATCAAATTATTCTGGATGCCTAAGGAGCACCAATATCATACTCATCAGTTGGCTTTAACAACCCATCCCACATAGCTTTTGAAGCTTTGAGGGAGTCTGTCAAGGCAACAAGAAACAGTTTACCAAAGAATTTGAAAAGATCTGTAAGAAGAGATCATACGGTGTCAGCTCTTGATGAATCTTGTCAGTCATTTCTTCACTACATATGGGTTGTGGATGCTTGTCATACTGTAACCACCTCAATTAACTACAGGATTCGGACACTTTTGTTTATATTCTCATCAAGTAAGTTCCCCTATGCCTTTCAAGGTAAATTTGAATGTATGAAGTGATTCTATATGCTCTCTTGGGTCACAAGAAAATGATTGCATACAGCTTGTTCGTTGGAGGCGTGAGTGCTATCTGTTCTACAATGAGCATGGATTGGAGGATGGTGCTTCTACTGTGGGCAATCACCTTCTGTGGATTTCTCACACGATCACTTCCTGATGAATGGTACGACGATCCTGGTTTGTTCAAGTTCTATGCTGTTTTGGTGATGAGGTGATTTACAGATTTACATTGCTTCTGGTGTATTTCTACATGTTAGAGTCTCCACTTGAATTCCTACAAGCTTGCAACAATCAGCTCCAACATTCCAACTACTTGGGAATGGATATGAGAGCTTGATGTGAAGCTGAGATTTCAAGAGATGGCTGAGGCCTTTGCCTGACTTAATTATATTCTTACCTTTGGTTACTTTTAATCAAACTGATCAACGATTTTATTGACAAATATTTTTTTATAAAAATAAAATATACAGTCATGCCGGCTTTGATTCCATTTATAATTGTTTTAAAAAATGTTTAGGGCGGCATTCCGTTTCAATTTTCTTGGACCACCAAACACTAGCCAAGGAAAGAAGAAAATGGCCACAGCCTTGCTACTGTTGCTGCTCCTACTCGGACCCAGTGAGGCAATCCCAGGTGAGCTTCATTTTTTAGGATCTAAAGTAGTCAAGATCTCTGGATCTAACATCATCCATGATCTTCCAAAGTTCACAATCATCGCTACCACTACTACCCAATCGGCGTGAACTATGGTCAGCTCGGCAACAATCTCCCCGTGCCGCTCAAGTCCGTGGAGCTCATCCGGCAGCTCAAACTCGGGAGAGTCAAGATCTACGATGCAAATCCTTCGATCCTCTCCGCCCTGGCGAACACGAGCGTCAAAGTGACGGTCATGGTGCCCAACCAGCAGATCCCGAGCGTAGCATCCAGCCAGAGCTTCGCGGACGAATGGGTTAAGTCCAACGTCACGGCGTACTACCCATTCACTAGAATCCGGACGGTTCTCATCGGGAACGAGATTCTCTCGGACTTTAGCATCCGGCAATCCACATGGCCAAAACTCGTGCCGGCCATGAAGAACATCCACAGATCTCTTGCCAAGCTCGGGCTCCATCGCAAGATCAAAGTTAGCACTCCTCACGCGCTACTAAACGTTCTCCAGGGCTACGTCTTCCCTCCTTCCAATGGAACTTTCAGGGACGACATAGCCGAGCCAATCATCCGCCCCATGCTGGAGTTTCTGCACTCCACAAACTCGCCCTTCTTCGTGGACGCGTATCCCTTCTTCACCTGGGAGTTTAACCGCGCCACCGTTCCCATCAACTTTGCGCTCTTCAATGGATCCGGAACTCCATACCGGGACCCCGGGAATGGCCTCGTCTATGACAATCTGCTCGACATCCAGCTCGACTCGATCACCGCCGCCATGGCCAAGCTCGGCCACGAGAGCGTGAAGCTCGGCTTGGCCGAGACCGGGTGGCCAACCAAGGGTGGAATCGACGAGCGAGGCGCCAACTTTTACAATGCCGCGCTCTACAATCGCCGCCTGGCCAAGAAGCTCGCAACAAAGCCTCCGCTCGGCACTCCAAAGCGACCACACCAGCAAATCCCAGCTTTCATCTTCGCGCTCTTCAATGAGAATCTCAAACCCGGCCCGGTCACCGAGAGAAACTGGGGACTCTTTGCGATTGCAGACAATGGTTCCACCGCGATTCAAAAGTACGAGATCGATCTTACTGGCAGGCTTAGCGATGGTGACTACAAACCCATGGCATTGCCGCCACCCGAGCCTTTACCAGGTACTGCTAAGATATGGTGCGTTGCTAACCAGAGTGCTTCGACTAGCCAGCTCCAGGGTGGCATAGATTTTGCTTGCGGCCCGGGTGGTGTCAATTGTAGCTTGATCACTGATCCCGGCCAACCTTGCTTCTTGCCAAACACCACAATCTCTCACGCCTCGATCGTTTTCAACGCGTACTACTTTCTCCAGAGGACGAACGGAGGGAGCTGTGTTTTCAACGGGGCTGCGTTTCTAACTTCCAGCGATCCAAGTAAGATCAAAGCTCTCCTTATTTTCTCTTTGAATGCTTTTCTTTTTTTCTTCTTTGTGTTCTTTTACTTCTGAGAGGTGTGCTCCATGCTTCAGTGAAAGAGTTGCATTGAATTTGAAGTACATCGTAAAGGAATTACTGATGTTTGTCCTCGTGATTGATAACGATTGCATGTACTGCATTCTCAGGCTACGCATCATGCGAGTATGCTCCAACTATTATCTGAGCGCTATGATCCTGGAGAAGTCAACTCACAAATTATGTTTCACACAAAACCAAAAGATTGAAAACTGGTGATTGCTTCTTCAAGTTGAAACATGATTGAAATGGAAAGCTCGCAGGACACTAACTTCCTTTAAACACTTTTAACTCTCTCTTGTACCTCTTACTCCGTATTTTCAGTGGCTGCTTTGAAACGTAGTGTAATTTAAATACAAGTTTTATGATGGCTGAAAACATTGATCGTGCTTGTTTCTACTTTGTGGGTGGAACTTGTGACGCAGACAAATTCAATATGAGGAATTTGGGCTCAAACTCGAGCCAAAACGTTAAGTATTTGATGGATGGAAAGGCAAAATATCTTTAATATGTTCTGCGTATATATGTACGCACCCCGCCCTGACCAGATGTGCACTTCTAGAAAAAAGACCTCGAACGAGTATTAGAAAAAAAGAAAAACAAGCAGTAGACCAAGTTGGTCCTTCTCCACACTTGAATCGGCAGGCGAAGTTGTGATGAAGAGAAAATTCCTGCCAGGATCATTTGATACGATGTTTTTTGTCAAGTCAATAACTTGGGTGATCTGGATCGGTGTGAGCGAGTGGTCCCCCCATGTGATTAAAGTACCTGTTTGATTGATTGATGTGGTGTGGACCTGGCAGGGCCGGCTAGCTGGAGAGCTTGTGTTGTTGAGAAGGGAATGTGTTGAAGGCTCCCTTACCATAACTTACGTGAAGTATACGTTGTCTGTGCTGGGACGGCTTTGTCCTGGGATGAATGCTCTCCATGTTCAAGATGTGATAATCTTTGGGTTTTGTGATCACGGATAAGATTAATAGCCATGTTTTCCAGATCAAAAGTCTGCGAGAAAGAGACGTGATCGCTGCGGCATATATACTGGGCTGCAAATTCTTTGGACTGATTATGCTGGCTTTGGTGGGACGAAAAGACTTGCAAGAGCACCACCCTTCAACATATATAGTGTTTATATCAAAGACGATGGACAGCGACACTGTGAGCAACGTAAGGCCTTTCTATTTATGCTAGAGCGCTCTGGAGGAGGCGAAAGCTTTGTAACAACGCGAGGTAATTGTCAAAGCCAAGATGTCAAGTCGGGTTGAAGAGACACAGCTACGGTTCCACGAAAGTCTGGCCTGAGTTTTTGTAGCTTTTTTCTTGCTGGGGGTATTCCTTGCGTCATGCCTCGGAGCTCTTGGCAGCAAGTGAAAACGAGTGATCAAATCCCAAGAAAGTTATCCAAAGGTTTACAAGCGCGTAACTTTAGAGTTGAACAAGACATAAGAGCTTTGTTTGATGATGATCTCTGATCTTTCACGCTTCAAGAATAAATCCACGTCCACGTTTTCGTCCTAGATGCTGGCATTGAATGCGATCAGGGGTCAGTCACCAGTTTTAAGGAGCATGTCCAGAAAGAACAAGGCGAAGCCTGGCCATGGCGATATCATAATTTAAAAGCAAAGTAGGGGAAAGCCATCGAAAGAGAGGGAGAGGCGTGCATGCATTGTTGCAACGCAGGCTGCAGGGCAAG
The DNA here is from genome assembly GCF_000143415.4 of Selaginella moellendorffii. Classification (NCBI taxonomy): domain Eukaryota; kingdom Viridiplantae; phylum Streptophyta; class Lycopodiopsida; order Selaginellales; family Selaginellaceae; genus Selaginella; species Selaginella moellendorffii. The sequence goes on along the minus strand of NW_003314282.1, from coordinate 1,350,122 downwards.
GACAAGCTATCGTGCTCTGCTGCCAAGAAAAAGGAGAAGAAAATTTTGCGAGATCTTCGTCTCGCAACTCGGCTTTATCAGCTGCAGGCAACGCAGGCAAATCTGATCGCTTTTTTTTTTGTCCAGTCAGAAGTTCAGAACGCAAGGAAAACAAGAAAACGAAAAAAATTAACAAAAGAGTCAATGAATAGTATCTTGAAATTTTCTTTTTGGTATTTTTTTCTTAAACTTGGCTTGTTTTATTTTCTCTCCTTTGCCCCCATGCGCAATCATATATTCGTTGCCATATATTTCATGTTGCTGAAAGAAGTCTTCTCTTCTCTTGATATAGATCCTGAGCCTGTATTTTTAATAATGCCTTTCATACTTTTGATTAAGGAAACTAAAGAACAAAGAAATGTCTTGTACTTTATTCTTCACTCAGCATAACTTGGCTTGAGCTTGTTTTGTTTTTCTTCTCTGTATTTGTGTTTTTTATTGCACCGACCAACAATGACAACGTCCTTCGTATCCTTCGTTTTCTTTTTTCTTTTGTTTGTTTTTCTCGTTTTCCCGGAGCACAATGTAGCTGAGAAGGAAGGTCAAACACAATTGACTTCGAGACTAATTTGTGAGGCAATATTTTCTCAACCGAAAAAACAAAACAAAGAAAATAATACCACCACGCCGAGCAAGCCCGGTCGCGAGGCGGAGCGATAGTCAACTGCCACGTGTCGCAGCCGGCGATCTTCCCGCCGGCTTGTCGGCCGTACGGTGTGCCTGAATCTATGACCTCACGCGCGGGCCCATGTGGTCATGGCACGTGGCACATGTCCGCGGTGAACATAACGGCGGGCACCGACAAAACGGGAGCACGTTCCCTGTAAGATTTCCTGTTAGAGAAACGAAGATAAACTTTCCATTTATAAACTTTCTCTTTTACTTTAGATCCATATCTTTTGTCCTTGTCCCCCACTTCGAACCAAGCTAGAGACACGTTCCATTGTTCTTCGAGAAAATGCCACTCCTTTTGCGGAGTTCGTGCACCAAAACGAGACGAGAGAGAATCAACCAACCGATCGATCGATTAAACAAGCGAGGAAAAGATCTGGTCGAGAGGAACTGACCAGATCCGTCACGACGATCCATATTCTTTGCTTGAATCCGCCTTTGTCTCGTCTGCGAGGAAAACAAAAAGAATGCAATCGCTGGTGATCGATCGCAAACAAACTTTAGAAGTGGATCGAGGAGGGGAAAAGAAAATCACTCTCGATCGAGCAGCCTAGAAATCAGAGATCAAAGTGTTTCTTTCCTGGCGAGTTACAGGGATTTCTGTCCTCGACCGTGGCAACACGGAGCATGTGAGCCTCGAGTTGTTTTCACTTCTCACGGGCGAGAAAGAGGCCCCCAGCGCTGATCTGATTTGAGAAATCTGTAGGATGAGAACAAAAGTCACTGGTCATATTTACAGTACCTCAACACAAAAGAAACACATCCAGAGCCTAGCTCGACTCCGCACGAAACTTGGCTCCGTTTCAACAGCGCATTGGTGCGCTGGAGACCGCTGGACTTTCCGACTCTTCTTTCTTTCCTTCGATTAGATCCTAGTTACAGCCAATTCCTCCTGCAAGAGAGAGCAACCATTGATGAGTAAAAACCACCGAAACCGTTAGAAATGGAACGTAAACTCCGACTTACCTGCGTCACTGCGAGCCTGCGGACTGCTGCGAGTTGGAGCAGTCGTCGTCCTCAGAGTGCTGGCCGTCGAAATCCTCCTCAATTCCGCAGGAAGCATGCCCGTTTCCAAAGGCACGGATGTGGTCCTTGAGGGAGCGCTTGTGCTTGAAATCTGAGCCACAAGAGCAGTACCACAGCTTGCCGCAATTCTTCTCGTGAGTCCGCCAGTCCCCTCGCACAGCAAACGCTTTGCCACACTTCCGGCAAGGAAACGGCTTGATGCCGTGCTTCCGCTTGTAGTGCGTCTGGAGTGTCCGAAAGTCCTTGAGTGGCCTCGCACGGGGATGGTCGATGTTGTTACGGCATCCAACAGCGCAGCAGTAGCATGGAAGCCTTAGCATGGCTGTCGGCTGAGCACCTCGCAAAGATTCTGGTCCCCGCCGATACTGAGAACCATGCCCCCACATATGCATCTGGAAGAGAAACAAAGGACATAAAAGTTTGTCTTGAACTTGCAGTTTCAAAAGAAAAGAAAAGAAGTGAACCTGCATGTTGTTGTAGCGATTGAAGTTCTTGCTGCACACTGGACAAGAAAATTGTGTTGGACCGACTAAAATCTGTGCTGGAGTGGGAATCCAGTACTGTCCTTCGGAAAGCCTTCCTTTGCACCGCTGAAGCCGCTCTGCTTCGTAAGCCTTCTTTATCTCGTCGTCACTTGTCTGGACTGGGGGACCGATGCTTAGTGCCACTGTTACGTTACTGCTCCCAATTCCATCACTTTTAGTCGAATCCTGGTCTTCTTCTTCTTCATTTTCTTCCCGATACAAAGGCTGTAGGATGGGAGTCGATATTGGTAGGATTTCCTTCTTTGGATCAGCACGAGGGCCCAGGCTCAGAAAAGGCAATGTCTCCTCCTTGGAACTGGATGGCGAGGCCTGCACTGAAACATATGGGGTGTCCGATTGCTGCGCTTCTGTTTTGATCCCAGGCGACGAAGAAGCCTTCCAAGGAAATGTTTTGACACGAGCGTCGAAGAACGGAATAGCAACTGGCAGCTGCGAGACGGGTTGACTCACGTAAGGCTTGAGCCATTCCGAGAACCTGAGCGAATAGGCAGGAAGAAACCGAGTGTGCTGCTGAACCACAGTGACAGAATTCTCTCCATTGTATCTAGAGTTCATTCTCCTGCGATCAAGTAGCAAAAACGTGAGACACTCCACACATCTAAAGGCCGAAAGCCTACCTTTCAAAAGCACAGAGCTCTACAGCAAGGGCGAATTGGAATCAGAGGTTAGAGGTGCTGAAGACCATTATCGGTGTTGAGCTAAACTGGTTACATCGGCACGTGGGCAACCACATACGTACGTAGTTATCGATGTCCGCAAGAAAACACATACAGTGCGAGGACTGAGAGCTTTTGCTCGAAAGAGCGAGAGCAGAGAGGAAGAGAGAAAGAGAGTGCGAGCTAGAGTGGCGGTGTGGCAGCTCTATCGGACAACAGACGGTGTGGAAAAGGGAGCTGAATAGAGACAAATGATTGAAAAGAGAATTGCAAAGACAAGCCCGGGTGGTGTGAAGGAACGATGGAAAAGCCGGGTGAGAGTGGGACCCGAGGAATCAAAAACTGATCGGTGACACGATGGGAAGTGAGGAACGTTTGGAGCAACACGTACTCAAAACGAGGAGGAAACGTAGTCCTAGAAATTCAAGAGGGTAAAAAGAAAAACTTAGCTGATCTCGAGCAGAGTGCTTGTAGTAGCAGCAGCAGCAGCAGCAAGATCCACTTGTTTGCTCGGTAGACCTCCTTTCAACATCCTGTCAAAGCCGCCACCACCACAGGATTAGAACATATCAACAGTCTTATAGCACAACGTCACGGGAGACAGACCATCTCCAGGTGGGACCATTTTGTCAACTGTAGATAACAAGTGTTCTTCACGAACTGAGAGGCCGGTCAGCAAGACTATGCACCGCACGCTTATAGGAAACAAACAAAACACGAGTCCAAACACCATTCAGCGGTAAAGAAAGCAAAAACAAAGCTAAAGGTTTCAACCAATGCATTGATAAATACGTAGCTGCGAGTTACTTGCTACTACAAAACCAGTCAAGAAAACATGCACAGCGGAAGAAGTTGACAACAAAGAGTCGGCCAGTTTGAGACAAATGATAAATGCTTAACTTAAGGACAGCAGCATTCGCCTCGTCGAGAGAGAAAGCGATTCGTCTGTTCATGCAACGAACATAGCTGTAGCACCCATGAATGATCTATAGATCGCACAGTTAAAGTTTGCCGTGTTCTGTGAACAACAAGAAAGAAAAAAAAAGAAGAAAACTGGTAAGCCAGCTCGATGTACATGCTTAACTTAACCACGGCAGCATTCTCCTCCACCAAGAGTCTTTGATTTGTCTGTTCATGCGACGGGCGTATGCGTAGCACCCATGAATGGTCTTAGATCGCACACTAAAAGTTTGCCGTGCTCTGTGAGCAACACGAAAGAAATCAAATGAAAAAGAAAGAAGAAAACTGGTACTAGAGAGAGTACCTTGCTTGATGCTTATATGCTTAACTTAACCATGGCAGCATTCGCCTCCACCAAGAGAGTCTTGGATTTGCCTGTTCATGCGACGAGCGTATGCGTAACACCCATGAATGATCTTAGATCGCAGACTAAACGTTTGCCGTGTTCTGTGAGCAACAAGACCGAAAAAAAAGAAATTGAAAAAGAATGAAGAAAACAGGTACTAGGCTAGAGAGAGTACCTTGCGTGATGCTTAAAGTTCTTCGTAGTCAAAGGAGGCTATTGAGAAGCTGTTATCGATGCGTCCATCCAGGCTAGGCTCCCTGGAAAAATGTGAAGTACACATGGAAGAAATTTTCACGAACGACAATTCTCGGAAGATTTTACCTGGTGGAGTCAAGCCTGCCATCGCAGCGGCGCAAAGGATGCTGTCAGGAAGGATGAAATCGACATGCGGCAAAGAAGCGCCACATCTCTTTTTTAAAAGCTCGCCGATCGATCCGACCCGCCGAGTAAAAAAGATTAGAAATCTAGATCGAATCGAGGCAAGGCGAGACGAACTTACATTTTCTTTATAGTTGCCGCTCCTCGATCGGCGGCTCCAGCGCCAGAAAACAACGCGATCTTTCCCCCAATTCTTTAGAACCCTAAATCCCGTTGAAGAAGCATATACCAAAATTGTGCTTGGCCAAATGGCCAATGGTCCATGGTCAATAGAACTCCCTTCGGTAATGTCAACTTCAAAGACTTCTTCGTGTACACCTCCACCATGTGGAGGTAACATTGAGTTCCAATAGGTGGGAATATATTAATGGTTCTCTTATCAGCTAATGGATTCGCATCTAACGTCATGTTTTGTATTTTCGAGATAGAATCTAGCACAGCATCAATGGATATGCCAAGGCATCTTCGGCAAAGGCCACGTGTCCGTAGGTTTTAGAGCATATCCCTGGGTATAGGGGAGAAATTTTAAGCTTCTTTCTTCCAAAGGTCGGATTTCTGGGGACGGCGCTAGCTCCAGCGCTCTTGCGGCATCATCCGGGCGCTTAAATATCGATCGCTCGCAAGGCATCGCCACCGATCCGAGCGAGAATAGGTTCGTAAGGGTCAGTAATCCGCTAGATCTGTCCGTCGCGGCAGCGCCCGGCTCTAGCGATCATGATCGACACCACAGACGATATTGCGGAGGAGATTTCGTTCCAGTCCTTCGAGGATGACTGCCATCTCCTGGGAAATCTCCTCAATGACTGCTTGCAACGCGAGGTGGGGCACGAATTCACCGAGAAGGTGGAGCGTCTTCGCGTCCTGGCACAGGTGAGTTCTTATCTTATCTCCATTCGTTTGTGTTGTCTTTATATCTCACTGTGGCTTTTGGATTTTATAGAGTGCTTGTAACATGCGAGCTGCCGGGGTGGACGACGCATCCGAATGGCTTTCCAGAAAATTGAGGGACGAGCTGGAGAACATGAGCTCGGAGGAGGCTGTGCCTTTAACCAGAGCTTTCAGCCATTACCTCAATCTCATGGGCATAGCTGAGACTCACCACCGGTACGTGCTGTGCTTTTTCCTTTCCTTCACTTTTTCTCACTAAAAGGTGTCAACAACCTTAAATGCAGGGTGCGTCGCAACCGATCCACGCCGGTGCTGTCCAAATCCTGCGACGATGTTTTCGAAAAGCTGATTCAAACCGGTTATTCTCGTGAGGAAGTGTATGAGGCAGTGTGCAAGCAGGTCATTCATTTTCGTTGTGAAGTTTCCTGCGATGTGACGATTTTCTGTCTTCTCTGACCAGGAGGTTGAAATAGTTCTAACAGCGCACCCCACACAAATCAACAGGCGTACGCTACAGTACAAGCATGTCCGCATTGAGGTTAGAATATATTTTGTTTTGAAAAAAGCTCATGCTTATCTATCTGCGCAGCATTTGCTGGAAAGGAATGATCGACCGGATTTGACGCACGAAGAGAAAGAGCAAGTTTACGAGGATCTGGTAAACTGTTTTTCTATTGGTAGAAAGAACTGATCGGCAATGTCTTGCTTTACAGGTGAGAGAGATTACAGCCCTGTGGCAAACAGACGAGCTAAGACGACGTAAACCGACTCCTGTGGACGAAGCTCGTGCAGGTCGATTGCCTCGAGTTTGGAATATTGTTCTGATATTGTTTCTTTACTTGAGTTTAGGCTTGCATATAGTTGAGCAGTCGTTATGGAAGTCTGTGCCGCAATATTTGAGACGAGTGAGCACTGCTCTCAAAAAGGTACATATAAGTGGTTGATGATTCTGTACACTAAAAAGATTGACTCTTTAGCACACTGGTAAACCACTGCCTCTCTGTTGCACGCCCATAAAATTTGGCTCCTGGATGGGTGGCGACAGGGACGGAAACCCAAATGTAACTGCCAAGGTACTCGATTGACGTCTCGCCCCTTGGACGTCATAACTAACCGACTGATTTTTTGCAGGTGACAAAAGATGTCTGCCTATTAGCGAAGTGGATTGCTGCAGATTTATATCTGCGAGAACTTGATGCTTTAAAATTTGAACTTTCAATGAGCAATGGCAACGAAAAACTTATTCGTATGGCTTATCAAGTTCTTTCGGAAGGTATATGTTTTCTATTTTTCTTAGTACTGACGAGTAGTTTCCTTCAAGAGCATGGACAGACGGAAGAACACCATCGAAGTCATGCAAGACACACAGAGCACCATAATTTTGCGCTTCCTGTTCACCTTCCAGCTGGAGCAGATATGTGCGCTTCTACTGGTAACTATAATGCCAAACTTCTAAGCTGTCGTAATAACAAAAAGCCCAGAGGTCGATGGAGAGGCTCAATTACCGTCTTTGAAACTCCCGTTCAACCAACAAACTTATCAGGTACATCTTTGTGTTTGCTTTGCCTCTAGATTAACTTCCCTTATAACAGGCTCTGACGTCCAAAGAGGCCACATCCTCCCCTAGAGCTGTGAAAACGGAGACAGAGAACGGGCTCCCTCCAACCCCCGTCACCCCAAGGAAAAAACCCGGATCTGAAGTTCGCTCCAGCCTTGAGAAACTCTTAAATCCAGGTTTGGAAGCTCGACATATGGATTCTCCATACCGAATTGTTCTTGGACACGTGAGGGATAAGGTGAAAAGGATATTTGATTTGTTTGTTTGTCGATTGACTATCTCACATGTCACTCGGACAGATATTTAGCACTAGACGACGCCTCGAGGACATACTGAATGGTTTGCCAACCGATTACGAACCCGGCCAGTACTACGAATCAGCAGATCAGCTTTTGGAGCCACTATTGCTTTGCCACGAATCTCTGGTATGTGCGTTATATTTTGAAGTTGCCGGCTGATCCAGCGCTCTTTTCAGCAATCGTGCGGCTCCGACGTTTTAGCGGATGGAAAGCTGGCAGATCTGATTAGAAGAGTGGCAACGTTTGGTTTAACGCTGATGAAGCTGGACCTTCGTCAGGTAATGAAATGCACTTGGAAGTCCAAAAAAGCTCACACTTGTTTAATAGGAAGCCGATAAGCATACAGAGGCCTTGAATGCAGTAACTGAGTTTCTTGAAATGGGGACTTATAGTCAATGGGATGAAGAAAAGAAACTGGACTTCCTGATATCCGAGCTGAAAGGCAAACGACCGCTTCTTCCTCCTTCAATTGAGGTTTTATTTTATAATGTTTCTTTTCCTGAAAGCAAAACATTTTTTAATCCGCCGTAATGTCTCAGGTGTCCAGAGAGGTTCAAGAAGTTTTGGATACATTCCGTGTAGCTGCAGAACTTGGAAGCAATTCTCTTGAAGCGTATGTTATCTCCATGGCTTCAGAGGTCAGTCTTGTCTTCTTTTTTCTTTTTTCTTTTTGGTTTTTATAAATAATTCCCGAAATTCTGCTACAGGCTAGCGACGTTCTTGCTGTGGAGTTGTTGCAAAAGGAAGCACGACTTATTGTGAGCGGGGAGCAAGGCAGGCCTTGTCCAACCGGATCGTAAGCTTCCCAGTTACACGTTGGTTATCACTTACATCACTGTTTGTAACAGGCTCCGGGTTGTGCCCCTCTTCGAAACCGTAAAAGATTTAAGAGATGCCGGTACGGTTATCCGCAAGCTTTTACGGATTGACTGGTATCGAGCACACCTAATTGCAAATCACGATGGACATCAAGAGGTATACTTTTTCTTTTTGTCACGAGAGCTTGGATTAATCTCTTCCTCCGCAGGTGATGCTTGGCTACTCGGACTCCGGCAAGGATGCCGGCAGGTTTTCGGCAGCCTGGGAGCTATACAAAGCACAGGAGGACGTAGTGGCTGCGTGTAAAGAGCACAACATCAAAATCACACTCTTTCATGGACGAGGTGGAAGTGTTGGACGTGGAGGCGGGCCTACTTATCTCGCTATTCAATCTCAGCCTCCGGGATCTGTCATGGTATGAAGTGTTTCATGTGAGTATCCATGGTCACTGATTGTTACTTCAAATGTATCAGGGATCTCTGAGAGTGACAGAACAAGGAGAGATGGTCCAGGCGAAGTTTGGCGTCCCGCAGACAGCAGTCCGGCAGCTCGAGATCTACACGACTGCGGTACTTTTAGCCACACTCAATCCTCCAGACCCTCCACGCTCCGAGAACTGGCGGCTGATCATGGAAGAAATCTCCGACGCAAGCTGCACAAACTACCGCGACGTCGTTTTCAAGAACGAGCACTTCATCCCATACTTCCACGAGGCGACTCCGGAGGCCGAGCTCGGCAACCTCAACATTGGAAGCCGTCCAACTCGACGCAAAAAGGCGGGCGGCATCTCCCAGCTCAGAGCCATCCCGTGGATCTTCGCGTGGACGCAGACAAGATTCGTCCTCCCCGCTTGGCTCGGCGTCGGCGCAGGCCTGGAGAAAGTTTTCCTCGAGGGCCACAAGGAAGAGCTCCAGGCCATGTACAGGGAGTGGCCGTTCTTCCAGTCGACCATCGATCTCATCGAGATGGTTCTCGCCAAGGCCGACCCGTCCATCGCCAAGTACTACGACGACGTGCTCGTGAGCTCCGCGGCTCGCAAGGACCTGGGAGAGGAGCTCCGCCAGGCCTTCCACACGACCGCAAAGTACGTCCAGGAGCTCAGCGGCCACCAGAAGCTGATCGAGAACAACAAGACGCTGCGGCGGCTGGTCGAGAGCCGGCTTCCATATCTCAATCCCATGAACATGCTCCAGGTGGAGGTGCTGCGAAGATTGCGCCAGGACGAAAACAACCAGAAGCTCCGCGACGCGCTGCTCATCACCATCAATGGAATCGCCGCTGGAATGCGAAACACTGGCTGAGAGGAGCTACGGTACTCCTTTCTCTCGATTATAAATTCTTCCTGGAGGTTTGCTCTTTCCTTTCTCTTGGATTTCTCTGGTCTGATCGTTTCACTCTTTTCAGGGACTGCTTCCTTCCTTTTGCCCACCGAGTGTATGATATGGACACCGAGTATATGATTACAATAAACAGGATGTGAAATTTTAAATTTGAATTTCCCGCCACTTCTTAAAGTTAAAATTCCCGCCAGGAAAAATATTTAGGGCAAATGGTTTAGGGTTCTTCATGGAGCTCGGAGCGCCAGGGTAGGCTCTGGATTGATCAGGGCAACAATGCTGCGCTGCAGTAGCAGGCCACTGGAAATCTGTGGGAGCTTGCTGGCGCTGGCGCTGCTGCTCGGGCTAGGGATCGACACGGCGCTGGCCCTTGGCGCCATGACGACCTTGGCGGCGATGCGCGGCAGCTTCACTGACGCCAAGAACTCGTTCGCGCTGTGCGTTCTCCGCGCTGGCACAATGCAGCCTTTCTGCTGGGGTACCTTTGTCATCGACAGCAACATCTCCCCGCCAGGGAATTCCCTGATCTGGGCGATGAATGGGGGCGCCTACTTCGCTTGCGGCCTCCGGGCGGATTCACGGTCTCCTCTCTGCTGGGGGCAATCGCCAGGCAGCGATGTCCCGGACGAATTCAAGAACGTCAGCTACGCGGAGATCAGCTGTGGCGGTTGGCACGCCTGCGCTGTGCGGTCCAATTCCTCCTCCACCGCTCCAGGCCAGATCGATTGCTGGGGCGCCAGCGATTTCGGTCAGATCAGCCGCCCGGATCGCCCCTCTCAGATGGTGTCCATCACTGCCGGGGACTACTTCTCGTGCGCATTGGTTGCTTCCACGAGGCGGCCGAGGTGCTGGGGGAAGATCTCCAAGTCCGGCAACACCACGGAGGTGATTCCTCACGACTCGGTGTTCTTCCGGATCTTCGCTGGAAGAACTCACGTCTGCGGCATTTTGCTCGCGAGCCGCGAGGCTCTTTGCTGGGGGAACAACGAGTCCGGCCAGTGTGATCCTCCAAAGGGTCTCTCCTTTGCGACTCTAGCCGCCGGGATCGACCACTCTTGCGGGATCCGAGACGATTCTCACGAGGTGGTGTGCTGGGGGGATAACAAGCACGGTCAGCTGGAAGTTCCATCGGATCTAAAGTTCTCCACGATAGCGGCAGGGGATTTCTACACTTGCGGGGTGACCCTGGGCGAGCGCCAACTTTTGTGCTGGGGAAGCGCCAGAGCTCCGAAAACTATCCGAGTGAAAGATGGACTTTGCGTGGCCGATTGCGAGCACGACCAGTACGATCTCATGAACACCGACGTCAAGGACTGCGCCGGACCCGAGGAGAAGATCTGTTTGCCGTGCGCGAGGTGCAAGGCTGGGAGCTACGAGACATCGCCCTGCGTTCCTTTCAGTGACAGGAGCTGCTCTAGCTGCAAGTGGTGTTTCTCGAGGGAGATGCGCGATCATCCGTGCCGGCGAACTTGTCCAGCGCCGCGGAGCTTGTCGATCTCGGGACCGCAACCATCCGCCGCTGTAGCTTCGGAGCCAGCTGCTTTGGATTCTGGCAACGTGACCTTTCGACCACCGGGCGTCGAGCACTCTGATCAAAGTTTCAAGCGTTACCGGGACGTGACCGGAGTAATGCTGGTGATCATCATCTCTTTGGTTACAATCTTCACAACCTAATCGTAAGCGCTTTCAAACTTGCTTTCCTTTTTCTCGTTGGTACTTAACATCGAACTTTTTTTCTGCCAAAGCAGGGCAAAGTTTTGCGAGCTGACATCGAAGCGTCAGATCGGTCGGTCGGTACCAGTGAGAAAATAAAAACTACGTAAATAATCGTGGAAAGGGAAAGGGAATGTCAACCTTTGTTGGTAAGCTTTCCAGTTTCCATGTTCTCATAGGTAGATCTAACACATTGTTGTGTCAGTGCTGCTAGCTCCATAATTTTTGGCGTCCGGAAGAATTTGAGCTGGTTTTCAAGCTCTCGAATGTCAGCCATCTTCTCATTCTTACGGTAAGAAAGAATTGTTTCAGGTAGGAAAAGCTATGGTTCTCTTTGCTCTTGATTCTCAAGCTCGGATTTTTCTATTCGGTGCCTTTAAAGCCTGATGCGATGCTACAGCTGAGATCTCTTGGCCATTTTGATTGATTGACTTCCAGCTAGCAAACTCCAACAAAGACTACAGTGATTTTCATCAAAGCTCCGCGGCATCGCAGAAGGCATCGAGAATTCTCGCGAGCGCGCCAAGAAACTCCGTTAAAATTTGTTAGAGGGAGGGGATATTCGTCCGGCGGCCCACCGAAACCATGTGAGAAGCACCGAATAAAATTTGTGCCAGGAGAGCAAAAAAAGGAGTGATTTGACTCGCAAATTCTGTGCGCTCCGCAGCTCTCAATTGATCGTGAGAAAGTGACAAACGAAACGAGGACGAAAGAAAGCCCTAAATCTAAATTTCGCTACCAAATTGGAAATGGAGGAGGAAGAACAAATCCATGCTTTTGTTGCTGCTTCTACACACCGACATACACCGCCAAGAATTTAACCCATGGCGCAAAGTTCTTCGTTTCCTCTCTCTTTTTTTCCCTCTCTTTTGCCCCCAACTTTGTTTGCTTTTGCCTTTAAGAACAGGGTCTTATAATTTCCAGGCCGCGAGGAGTTCGCAAGCACGATAGAGAAAAAAAAAAAAGCGTAGAATGAGATCAGCGGTAGTAGCCACGATCTTCCTTGTGCTCGCAATGGTACCAGGTACACACCGCAAAACATTCTCCCCGAATTCTAGCTATCAGGATCTTTCTTGGGTCTCGGCATTGATTGATTTCCTGGTTTTCCCATCGCGAATCCGCGCGATCAGAGCTGCTGGGCAGCTGCATTTCCGCATAGACGCCCCAATTCGCCATCTAAGCCTTGATCTGGCCACGAGATATTTGCTTGTGGGCAGTGTGCCAATCGGGGGCAAATTCGCTTCTGGGTGACTGGATTCCTGCTCGATCGCCTTGTGGGCACTTGCATTCTTGCCTGGAATCCACTCCCCAGCCTCCAAAACCTCCGATCTCGCTGACCCAGTTGTGGATTTGGTTCTTGTCCACAGGTGCTCTGTTCCAGGACGCTGGAGCGCCTCCTCCTCCGACATGGTGCATAGCGCAGCGCCGGGCGAGCCTCGCGCAGCTCCAGGTCGCGCTGGATTGGGTGTGCGGCCCCGGACAGGCGGATTGCGCCAACATCATGGCCGGGCAGCCCTGTTTCCTCCCAGACAATTCCAGGGGCCACGCTTCCTACGCTTTCAATAACTATTACCTCAAGAACAACAAGGCCTATGGATCTTGCAACTTCTCGTTTCTAGCCACCGTGACCACGCATGATCCAAGTAAGATCTCTTCTTCTTCTTCTTTTCTGGGTTTTGGTTTGATCCTTCCTTCGATTCTACTAAAATTTCTACTTCTTTGGCACTAGGCTATGGATCGTGCTACTATCCCTCGCATCTGTGACACCAATCTCACCGAAATCTATGTATCAATCATGGATTGCTTGGCTGGGTGATCCGGGAAATACTTTTGTAATCGTTGAGTAAAAATCGAATCAAAGCACCTTATAAGAATATTCACGTTCAAAATGATGCCAGGAATATCCTTAGTGATAAGTTTGCTTATTAGGGTTTTAGCGAGGCGGGAATGGAGTGCTTGCATCCATGGCGGCATTCCATCGGCATCGATTGGCGCTATCGATGCGATAGGATATCTGGAGCTCAAATTATCGGGCCTGCGCGGCCGTTCCAGGTGAGAAAGCCCTTGGCGGCGCGGGCAAAATGCGCCAGGGCTTTGATGGATCGAGAGGAAATTTGTGGGATTGGAGGAGTAGACGCGATGCCTACATTGCGAGATCTCTGTGGGAGCAAGGTGCCTTCTCATGTCTTGGACAGGTAGTTTGTTTCCCTGAGGGCGTTTCAAATGGAATTTCTAATTTTTTCTTCTTCCAGAGCAGAAGAAGCTGGGCTTAGATTTCCAACGCAAGTCCAGATGGAGGCTCTTCCAGTGGCACTCGAGGGACGGGATTGTATTCTCCACGCACAGGTGCGTACAATGCTTGCTTTAATCCGTTTTTTTTCTTTCTACTAAGCTTTCAGCAGACAGGCTCCGGCAAAACTCTAGCATATATGCTGCCGATATTGAGCAAGATCTCGTGCCAGAGATCAGCAGTACAAGCTATTGTCGTGGTTCCCACTAGAGAACTTGGTATTCAGGTAAGGAAAGTGATTTTACTTGATGTTTCTTATCCTTTCTTTTAGGTGGCTCAAGTTGCTAGATTGCTTGGTGGTGGTGTAGTCCTGGAAGAAACTGATGAGATAGACACCACAAAGCGGACGTCAGTGAGCGTCATGACTTTACTCGACGGTGGAACCTCAAGCAGGCAAAAGAAGTGGCTGAGAGCTGCTCCCCCTCAGCTAGTAATTGGGACGCTCTTCACAGTTTGCAGGATGATCGAGACTGGAAACTTGAAGCTAAACGCCGTGTCCACAATTGTGGTCGATGAGGTAGAATAAAATTAATCGATGAATGGGAATGTGTTTAAGCAGTGTCTTCCTTGGTTGCAGCACAGGTAGATACGGCTGTGCACAAAGGAACTCAAATTCTCGTGTCGAATCTTCTCACCAAGTATTCTTTTGCGGAAAAGCGGCAAACCATCTTTGCCAGTGCCACTGTGCCTCAACACAATCGGTTTATCCACGATTGCGTCCAGAACAAGTGGACCAAGGTAAGGTCTTCACGACTCGAAGTTCAATCCATTAATGCTTTGTTCTTCTTTTGTAGCCCAAGATCGCACATATCTACGTCCGTCCAGAAGTGAAAATGCCATCCAATCTTTCTCACAGATATGTGGTAAGCTCTCCCTAACAATATGAATTCTACAAACTTGTTTTCTGTGCCTACAGATATGTGGAAACGAAGACAAACTTAGTGTTTTGCATGCGACCATCATGGCCGACGCTCCAAAAGCAGCGTTTGTTTTCGCCAATGAGCAAGTAAGTCACCATCTTTGCTATTGTCGTACTAAGGCTCCTGCTGTAGTCAGAAAAGGGGAAGAGAGAGGGGCTGGTTCCCAGAACAAGAGCAATGCTAGATTTCTTCGAGCATAAGAAGGAAGAAATGCCCGAGTCGGAGGCAAGCCAGTGGGAGCTGCTGATACTGGAGGAGTGCATGAACATCCACGCGAGATTTGCAAACTCTCGGGTAAGTTTGTGTACCAGCTGCTTCCGATCTCTAAAACCATCCACGCAGAAGCTCAAAGACAGCAAGTTCCTACTGTTTGCGACGGACTTAGCTGCCAGAGGACTCGACGTCCCGGAAGTCACTCACGTCTACAACTTGGAGCTGCCTTCGAGCACCGTGGCGTACATCCACCGCGCCGGACGAACAGCCCGCAAGCCGCTGGAAGACGAGCAGTGCGTGGTCACGACGCTGGTAAGCGAGCGAGAGGAGTTTGTGATACGCAAGCTGGAGAACGAGATCGATTGCAACTTCGAGCTCGTGAAGTGACACGATCTACTCGGGCAAGCTTTCCAGAAAACATGGATCTTTACAAATGGATCGGTCTAGTTTTTGTAAGTTTCTCGTTCTTATTCTTGTTATTGATAATCGATCGATCCATGGACAGTTGGACTTGATCTTCTAGCATTCCATGAGGAGAGAGTTCACGCTATACACGAGCACGTCATTGTGGTCCGTGGAATCAAAGGCTAGAGTGCCGCGTACCAGGCGAGAGTGGCGATTCTGGCACTGGAAAGGCAGCGTGAAGAGTTCCACCCAAGCCGCGCAATTCTCCATGCTACCGCGAAGTGGATGCCGGAACTGGATCTTAAACTTGCCGTGCTTGTCCGTGGTGGTGACGAAGCTGGAGTGCGAGCAATCCACAGCCACCGTGACCCCTGCGCATGATCTCGGAGAGTTAGATCACTGAAGAACACCAAAGATCTTTGATCCTTGGAAACGTCTTGGAGCGAAGGAATTTTCCATGCATACGTGAAATGATGAGGGAAGAGGAAGAAGTTACCGGAGAGTGGCTTGCTTTTGCCATCATCGCCACACTTCTTGCATAGAACTTGGCCGCGAATCAAGATCTTGCTTTGGCGGCAGTGATGGCCGTGGCCATGCTTGTGGCGATCACCACTGCTTGTAACAGGAACTTCTTCCTCGGGATCAGGAGTTCCAGCCGGAGAAGGGGCGAATTTACGCGATGGAAGAGAAAAAGCTGGAGGAGGAGAAAGAGGAGCGAAAGTGGAAGATGATGGAAGAAGAGGAGGAACTCCTTTTGCGGTGGTGGTGGAGAGTTCTTCCTTGGGCTGGGTCGATGATCCAGGAGCTGGAGCGCTAGCTTTCGCGGGAAACGATGAAGATCCCTCTGGAGCTCGCGCTGGGGCGAGTAAGCTCACATCCTCCTGCCCGGACGACAGCGCCACTGCTGCGTCGGAGCTCGATGGAGTCGTGGGCGATGACGATCTTGGCTTGGGCGGAATGGGATTCGGCTTTGGATCGCCGGGGCGAGGAACCAAAAGAGGATGTGGGGGAGTGAGAGCTGTGCCTCCAGGAGCTGTGCTTCCGGATTGCGCGGGAACGGTGCTTCCGGATTGTCCGGGAGCTGTGCTTCCGGATCCTGGCGACTGATCGCTGCTGGCAGAGGAGGAGAACGATGGCGATGGAGCTGAGGCAGCGAGTTCTTCCGCGGTTAGAGGGATCGTGGTGTTGCATTGAGTCACTGCTTCCGACACGACGATCAGCGAGAGCAAGAAAAAAAACTCTAGATTTCTCATTCTTTGCTCTTTTTTTTTCTTTGTTCCTCCTTCCCCGCTCAAGATTTGGCAGTGTTTTTAATTCGCCACGAATCGATAGCCGTGCAAGCATCGCTCTCGCGCTGCCACCATCTTTGCATTGCCATAGCTCGGCATTTTTTTCTTCCTTCTTTGTCCTTTCCTTATTGGGTGTAAGAGCGCATTAGGGCTTTTTCTAGGGTTTTGGGACGCGAGCGAGGCGCCAGGTACGTCGCCTACGATTCTCTGCTCGATCCTCGCCGGATCTTGCATTCTAGATCAGGAAATCTGGCTTTTATGTGATTTTCTTGCAGAATTCTTGCTCCAAATTCGTGTTTCTTCGCAAATTCTTTCTCTTGAATATTTTTCTAGAGATTCTAGTAGTAGTTCTTCTCATTCGCATTCTTCCTTCCAGAAATTTTCTTGCTTTCGTTCGTGTTCTCGAGCATTTATTCTTTCTTGTGTTTATTTTTGTTTCTACGTAGAAGAGTATCGAGTCGTACTGAAGAATCAAGGAATGAAGGACGGTGGTCGGACAACCGAGACTGAGCCTTCGGGAGGAACCAGCAGAATGTCCTTTGGTGGAGTGGAATCGGACGCTGGCGAAAGCGCTGCCTCGGATGATTTTGGAGGAAGAACAGCCGATGGAAGTGGTGGAGAAAGGAGAAGCTGTTCTGGAAGAGGTGGCGAAGCTGGAGTTTCAGCACTCTTCACGGGCGGAGGCGACAGCGTTGGAGTTCCAACCCTTTCTTCCGGCTGAGGTGGTGGCGCAGTGACCTGCCGGATGAAAGTCGAGGAAATCGGAGCTTTAGCACCGGGTGGCGGCCAAACGTTCGCCTCAACAATGGGCTTCTCAGGTGGCGGCGAAAGAACTTGTCCGTGCGGCGGTGGAAGAGCAGTCGCGGTTGGCGCTGCACCCGCAACATCGTGTCAGCTCGAAAGAGGTGAAAGAAGTCATACCTGGGGGCAACTGTCGAGGTTGGAAGCTGGGTGGAGATGGAGCTGGCGCTTGGAATGAAGGTGCCGGTACTTTGCTAGGCGGTGGTGCTAGGTGCTGCTGATGACCGCGGCCGTGTCCGTGTCTGTGACCAGGAGGAGCCGGATGCTGGTCGTGGCTTCCAGGAGAGCTACTCCTCGGGGAATGGTGGTGAGAACCTTTGGAGGGAGGATAGAAGCCTTTGCTGGGGTGATCAAAACGGTAGCGGTGGTGGTGCTGGTGGTGCTGGTGGTGATGATGATGATGAGGAGGAGGAGGAGGAGGAGATTGAGGAGCGTGGTGATGCGGAGGCGGTGGATGGTGGTACCAGTGGTGGTGCCCGTGGTGGTGGTGAGAATGAGCAGGGTGGTGGTGAGAGCTCTTGCTCGAATGGGTGACGCAAGCGGGAGGGCCGAAGACGAACCTTTTGACAACGAAAGTCGTCCCGCTGATGGCACTGATTTCTACGTCCCGGTGGAGACTAGTTTTCGCTCGACTACAAGAGTATGGGAGGGTGGAAGTCAGCACGGACACCCTGCACTTCATCTTCTTCCTCGCGTAGACGTCGAAAACATACCGCCCTCGGTAGTGGGAGTTCTGGTAATAGGTGTCTCCATCGCACGAGAGCCTCAAGGTTACATCTGGTATGGGGATACAAAATCAGCGAAGAGTTTTCCAGAGCTCGGGAAAAGTTTCAAGTACCTGAGAGCGGAGTCGGCTCCTCGGAGGAAGAGCAGGTCTTGCACTCGACGCTGCCCCTGACGTAGACGAGCTCTTCTCGACTCAGCGCTACCGACGCAGCTTGCAAGAGGCAGAGAAATGCGACGACGAGGCGAATGCTGGCCATTGTCAACGCTCCCGGTTTTTTTTTCTCTCGAGGTATGTTTCTTATAGCGGCAGCCATTTCAATCTAATAGTATTTGCGTGCTTGGCATTGTCCTGACGCCATAACTTTCGCATGCAGGTGAAAGGACGCGTTAGGTTCCCCCCAACTACAACAAACTGTTTTCACGGTCCCGGGAACCGGAAGAGTTCCGTTGGATATCGACGGTTCATGTCGAAAAGTGCGATACACGTCAGCCGCTCTAGGGTATGCATTGCGGCTCTTTGCTCGTTCGTGGTTGTCACGGAGGCCATGGGAAATGGTCCGAGCACGTCCGGAACTAGTCAGGTGCAAAGGCGTCGGAGCCCGGAGTTTCGTTTCCCATTCTTCTACCAGCAGGGATACAGAAGTGGACAGTACTTGATGAGGCTGTCCGAGCATGGACTGGGTGTTGTTATGGTGCCTCCGCAAGTTCATCAAAAGGCCATCACTATCCGAAACGATGTGAACTTGAAGAGGGGAACTCTGCGGCTGGAGGAGGATAAAGAGAACGCGGGGAAGCACTTGGTGTCGTTTTTATTCGATGCAGCCGTTCCTGGGAGGTAAGCACTTCGTTTCTTTCTCACCTCCAGCAACATTTGTTATGTGCAGCGCTTCGATCCTGTTTCTCGCTGGCCCCGGCCCGAACTTTAGCCTTGTTCCTCTGAAGCCGCATTTGTTTCGGCCTCAGCGTGTCACCTTTGACAAGGGACTGGGACAGAGGTTTTGTCAGCTTCCAGGATCAGGTGTCAATCTCTCTCTCTTTGAGGCTGACGACTTATCCAAGGACGGGAAAGATGAAGTTTTCTCTTTGGTTGTCAGACTGGAGTCGATGCCAAAGGAGCAGTCGAGCGATGCCTCGTTACCAGTCGGTGGCCCTCTGCCGCGGAGTATACACGCACAGACAACGTACGTTCTTTTGGAACGGAAGGCTAGCGGTCAATATGGAGTTCGAGTGTTGAAGCAGATCATCTGGGTTGAAGGAACACGCTACGAGCTTCAGGAGATATATGGTGTTGGAAACACCGGTGACGGACATCCTGACAAACACGCAGGCAGGGAATGCGTCATTTGTCTCACAAACCGTCGAGACACCGCGTTGCTACCTTGCAGGCACATGGTAAATCTTTTCTTTGAGCCTTTTTTTCTTGTCTAACTCTGTTGGATGGTGCAGTGTATGTGTTCCGAATGCGCCAGGATTTTGCGATTCCAAACGCAGCGGTGCCCGATTTGCCGTTGTGTAGTTGACAAGCTCTTGGAAATAAAAGTTCCAAGAGCCGAGGACGATGACTTGGAGAATAGACTCGACTAGCTCGGTGAGCTCTTCAAATTTCTTTGGAACAGACAGGAGTATAAGGATTCTTCTTTATCTTTCAGGATTTTCTACGAGAGCTTTTCTGTGCTCTACTCAGGCATGGGCTCGTGTATCGTCCGTGCTGCAAATGTTGCCGCGTCCTGGAGGAGGAGGTAGTGCCCGCCTTACAGGTGGCGGCGGTGTTCCGGCTACAGGCGGTGGAGGAGCTTGGAGAACTGGACTTGGTGTCGATGGCGAAGGGGCCAGGGAAGGCACACGCGCAACCAGATGTCCATCTTCAGAACCAGGAAATTCAACCGATGCTGGAGAGCGTGGAGCTTCTACAGGATGAGTAACAGCTTCTAGAGTCCGTGGAGAATGGAAGTATTCGGGAAAATGGAAGTCATGAGGTGACGGGGAATGAGGAAGTTCCATGGGTGCTGGAGAATGGGGAGCTTGGACGGGTGGTGGAGGATCCGGAAGAGCTTGTGGTGTCGCTGGCGGCGGCGGTCGAATTATGAGCCGCTTGGCTGGTGGCGGCGGTGAGTGCACTGGTGGTGGTGGTGGTGGTAAATTTTTGCGGTGGGGTGGTGGATTGTAAGGAAGGTGACGGGGTTGTTTATGACGACGGTGATGGTGATGGTGTCGATGATGGTGAACAGTGGGACGGTCGATGTCACAGGAACTGGGATAGAAGGCGAACCGGAGTGTTGACGGGTGTCTGATGTTGAGGGTCTTCAAGGAGGGATAGCGGGGAAGAGCTTTCGAGCACGATTTTGGCAAGGAGGACTTGTCGACTCGGACCTTGCACTTTGTGACGCTCGGCTGACGGAGGCTGAAGTGGTAAGATCCATTTGTATCGGTTTTTTCATTGATCTCAAAGTCGTCACCGCAGGATAAAACGAGGCGAACACCTGCCGGGAGAAGTCAGGAGTGTTCTTACAAAGCTGGAAAGCGAAAGCGTACGTACCTGCGATGCCTTTGATCGATCGGAAGCAGTCGAAGCAGAGGACGCTTGCGGCGAAGCTCGTGGTGGAGTGATGCTGCTCGTGGTGGTGGTGGTGGTGAAGAGCTCGAGAATCTCTCCATAGCTCCGAGGCTTGCGTGCTCGCTAGAGCGAAGAAGAGAGTGAGCAGCAGCCAAGAGGCGAGAGATAGCCTCATGGTTAAAGTCGGAGTCACTTGGACACACATCTAAGGTATGCTCTCATCCTTTATACTTCGTGACTCAAGGTTTCTAACGTTTTTGTTTATTCGTTTGTGCGTAGAGCGCAATAGCGCGTGCTGTCCTCGCGATGAATCCATTCTCTTGGCATGCAAAGGTTGGTAACAAGAGAAATCTCTCCCTCTCTTCTAATAGTTTCCTGTGTTCCAGGATTGTAGACTAGATTTGGAACGTCAAAAGAGTTACAGTGGAAGGTTATCTAGACCGAGAAGGAAACTAGTTAGATCAGCAGGGTGGTGGTGGCGGTGGCGGCGGCGGCGGTGATGGTGGTGGTACGATGGTTCTCGGTGGAAGTGGGTGAAGTGGTGGTAGCGGTAGCGGTAGTGGTGGTGGTGGTGGCGGTGGTGGAGGTGGCGATGGTGATGGTGGTGGCGGAGATGGTGGTGGCGGTGGTGGCGGAGATGGTGGTGGGGGAGATGGTGGTGGTGGTGGTGATGGGACGGGTGGCGGCGGTGATAACGATGAAAAGGGTGGTGGAACAAAGCGAGGAGGCTGTGGTTTTGGCAAGTGTGGATGACCATGGTTGCAGTGGGACTCGAAGTTAAAGCTGCTGCAGCGATAGAAATCGAAGCCTTGACGGAGCCCCGAGACGTCGATCTCCTCCACGGCGGACTCCGGGCGGCAGGACTCTGGCAGGGAGTCGCTGTCTACTCCAAGCTTGCATTTCTTGGATCTCCTCCGGTTGAAAGTAACGTCGATCCAGAAATTTCCAAAGAAGCTGGTCTCGCTCTCGGCCGAGGCGGAGCCGCACGACACTGTCACGCGGATGCCTTCATCAAACATGTCTCTCACAGTTAGAATGGAAACAGCACGAAAGAAGTGGAAGAAACAGATACCTGGAACTCCCTGCGCAGCCAACGAGAAGCAACGCTTGCAACTCACTCGTCCCGACAGCCTCAAGAACTGCAAGTCTGGATCTCGGCGAACAGGAACCGGCCATGGATTGCGTCCCGGGAGGCGATGGTGCCAAGGAAAATGCCACTGAGATGAAACTGCTGGCAAAAAAACTAGAGCGACCAGCAGATTAGCAACACTCATCGCTGAGTCACGGTAAAACTCCACCGAGAGAGGTATGTGCTTATATAAAAAAACAAAGGCCTTAACGCTCGCGCTCATACGTACCATCATCTTTGCATGCTGTTCTCTTCTTGTTTTCCGGTTGAGCTTAGTAGCGGAAGGAAAGCAGACAAAGAAGGAAATGGCTGCTCTTATTACCAGAAAAACGTTTTAAAAAGTGTACCTTGCAACGGCCTCAGCGTGGTGGTACGTCGCATCCCATCTACATTACGCTACAGTTTGCATTCTCGCCTCCTTGTTCTCCAGGGAGAATAGGCAGCCTGGACGAAGAAAGTTCATCAAAAGGGCAAACGAAGAAGAGAAAAGAAAACTTTAGCTCTCGCTATATACTTACTGTGGCAATCCATCTTCGCCGAGTTGCAATCCAGGAGCAAGCTCCGCGACAATCTCAGCTGGCGGCTGTCCGCAGCCCTGCATGCTCTGCATGAGCTCCGTGATCTTGTCGAAATCGCCTGGAGTGGTGTCGTAGACTCGGCAAAGTTCCAGGATAAGTTGGTGCTGCTTGGAAAATCGGTCGTGATCTTCCTTGCTGAGCTTGGATTTGTTGGCTTCTAGCCAAGAAGGATATCTCTCGCCAATCTCCTTCATTGGCTCGTGGAGGATTTCCTTGGAAAGGATTTGCTGCATAAAATTCCCCACCAAGGATTCCAAGTCCTGGAAGAGAAAAAAAAACATTCCTTTAGCTCAAGAACAAAGAAGGAAATGAGAGATACCTGTCTTCCTAGCAGACTTTCCAAAAGGCCTTCGTCCGGCTGTGAATCGATGCTATTGACCGTGTTCTTCGTCGTCTCAGCGAGTTTCTCTAGCGTCGCGGCCAATGGATCGGCCGGTGGTGCCGCCTTCGCCATGGATTTCTTCTTGGATTGTTGCAATGACGGCAATCCCTTCCCCAGACCCGCTGGATTCTCGCTCGGAGTGACCGGCGCCTCTTCACTCTGCCTGGAATATCCAGATTCAATCGGAACTGGCCCTCTCCTTACCTTGTCATTGAGCTCGCTGCCAAATCCCTCGTTAGATCGTCCAGAGCACCTGGAATCACGATCGCGATCAGAGAACCAGGAATTCCATCTGCGGCACTCACTGTCGAGGAGGCTGTCGAGCGATTCATCCGTGCCCGCCATGAAAAACCCTACCGCTGTTGGCCAGGCTCGAACACGCGACCTAGTTTGAATTGCCTCGATTTTGAATTTTGGCGCCACACTATGTTCTAGGGTTTAGGGTTCTTAGGATTTATCCGCCGCTGCCGTGGCCGCTCCAGCGCTCGCCATTCGGCGATTCTCCACGCCCGATGCTTGGGATGGCTCGGGACAAATCGCCGCAGCCTTTTTTGCGATGGAGGACAGATCGCAACAGCGCCTGGTAAGTGATTCTCGCCATTCACTTCCTTTCCCAGGCAACTCTCTTGCTCCATCTGGCCATCCTCCATTCTCCTCTGATTTCCATCCTTAAACCATGCTAGCTCCCAAAAACTTATCGTTTGCCATGATCGGGTTTTTACTTGTGGCTTCCACGACAGGCTTTGGCTACATGAACACGATCAGTTCTATGGAAACAAGGGGCCTTCCATTCCACGATCCAAGTGGCTCCTTCCCGATATGT
This sequence comes from Selaginella moellendorffii, assembly GCF_000143415.4. Lineage (NCBI taxonomy): Eukaryota > Viridiplantae > Streptophyta > Lycopodiopsida > Selaginellales > Selaginellaceae > Selaginella > Selaginella moellendorffii. The sequence continues at coordinate 1,326,776 of NW_003314282.1, read as the reverse complement.
GTCTTGCAAGCCCAAGTCCTGACACCCATCTGTATCGACGAGACGCATGTCACGCAGATGCCTCCTCCAGAGAAGAAGTTCTTCGCCATCTCTGGTGGAGCTCGGTTTACCTGTGGACTTGACTATGGCTCTCGCTTTCCACTGTGCTGGGGTAAGCTCCAGGTCCCAGCTCTTCTCCAAAACGTTAGCTACACGAGTTTGAGCTCCGGTGCAAATCACTGCTGCGCCATCCGGAGCAATGACAGTAGAGTGGACTGCTGGGGAGAGGAGCTAGCGATTGCCCTTTTGGAGGACGAAAGCCTGGTATCTGTGTCTTCCGGGGTGGATTTTTCTTGCGGGGTGACGCAAGATGGAGAAGTTCTGTGCTGGGGATACGTGCCGGATCAAGTTCCACAGCCCAAAAACGAGATTTTTACGTCGGTGTTCGTGGGAGGCTATACGATCTGCGGGGTGACGAGCTCCACAGGGGAAACACTTTGCTGGGGGCAGGACTCGTCGGCTTTCGTGGTTCCCGCTGGCTACAAGTTCTCTAGATTAGCAGGAGGATATCACCACATGTGTGGGATACGATCGGACAATCACCAGGTGGTTTGCTGGGGTTTGAACAAGGCTCAGCAGCTCCAAGTTCCCAGGGACGCCACCTTTTCGGCCATTTCGGCTGGAGACATCTACACTTGCGGGGTCACCCGGGATGCGAATGCAAGGCTTCTTTGCTGGGGAAACAACGCCGTCCAGTACCGGGAGATCGACTTGCATGCTAGCCAGGCGGTGTGCACGAACGAGTGTGGGAAAAACCAGTATCGGGTAAACAGGACCTCCTCTCCGCAGCAGTGCCCGTCTTTGTCTGACAAGGTGTGCTTGGAGTGCTCGGCATGCGTCGGTGGCGACTTTGAGATTTCTCCATGCGGAGCGGACTCTGATCGAAAGTGTGGCATGATAATCGGCAAAAACAACTTACCAGCAAGCTTCAATGGCCCAGGGAGGAGAAATCCAACGGGTTTGTTCTTCATCATGCTGCCTTTGGTCGTCACTTTGTCGCTTGGAATCACGTTCATAGGAGTCTGGGCTTGTCAGGAGTACAGAGAGAAACTTGTTTCAAACAAGCAGCGGCTTAGGAAGGAAGTGATCTCTCTATCTTCAGTGGAACTCCGGGCAGCAACAAACAATTACAGCGAGGAGATGATCTTGGGGAGAGGTGCTTTTGGGACGGTATACAAGGGAGTGCTCCAAAATGGCCACCAAGTTGCTGTAAAGCGAGCAAATTCTTCCAGGTAAGCTACTAGAGTTTTGAAGTTCCTTCTTGTGATGGACAACTTATCAAAAGCTTGGTTTTCTTTTTACCAGCTCGCATGAGATGTTTGACAAGAAACTGGAGCTCCTTGGGAGAGCTCACCACTCTTGCCTGGTAAACCTCATGGGCTACTGCCAGGAAGACAAGCTTCTTGTCTTCGAGTTCATGGCCAGAGGCACACTTCTCGAGAACATCTCTAGCTGCGAATGGATAAGCCGTATGAGAATCGCGGCACAGGCTGCGCGGGGGCTCGAGTATCTCCACAGGTATGCGTCGCCAAGCATGATTCACAGGGATGTCAAGACTGCAAACATACTCCTCGACCGTGACTGGAACGCTCACGTCTCCGACTTTGGCTTGGCACTGTGTGGACCTCAAGGCAGCGCGACACACCTGAGCAACATGACAATCGTCGGCACGCCAGGCTACTTGGATCCAGAGTATGGCCTCTCCTCCAAGATCACAGCCAAGGGCGACGTCTACAGCTTTGGAGTGGTTCTCCTGGAGCTGCTCTCCGGCCAGAAGCCGGTGGATCCGTCGAGAAAGTTTCAGAGCCTGGTGGCTTGGGTGCTGCATCTGGTGGAACGCAGGGAGTGGAGCTCGGTGCTGGATCCGAGCTTGCCAGCGCCTTTGCAACCAGAGCCGCTCTATCGCGCGGTGAAGCTGGCTTTAGAGTGCTCCAAGTTTGCGAGCAAGCAGAGGCCATCTATGACGCTGATCGCGGAGAGGCTCGAGGAAATCGTGGAAGCTATGGCTGGAACTCCTCTTCTTTCCATCTCCTCCTAGATAGTTTGCTTCTTTTCTTTTCTCTCTGGAGCAAAGAAAAAGCTTGAAGCGTTGTAGGGAGAAAGAAAAAGAGAAAGATGGTGTGTTTGTATCGCTCGATCGACTTAAGAGCTATCTTCCACATGTGGAAAAATAGATACAAGTTCCAAAACCAAGTTCCAAAACAAAGTTCCTTGGAATGGTTCTTAGATTTTCCCAGCACAGAGTGGAAGCGTTTGGACTCGACAATCGTCCGCTACGTCCCTCCTCGACGCAGGACAAAGAAACACACCTTGGGCGGTCTCAGCAATGCGCAACGCTTTTGTTTCCTTTCTCTTTTTTCTTTTGCTTTTTAACTCCATCTTCCATGAGCGACCAATGCGAGCGCGAGCGTTTTCTCTGTAGATTATCATGCTAGCTCGCAAGAAATTTCCATGGGCGATCACTATTCTCTTGCTGGGATCATTGGGATCTCTTTTTGTCCTTCCTACCGCAGGCTTTGGCTCCATGAGCACCATAGCTTCCATCTCGGCCCGCCCTCCATCCGTCCAGCCAGGTTCTTTCTCTGTGTGCGTTCTAGAATCGGAACTCTTGACACCAACTTGTATGGGCACGGACATAGCAGAAGTGGAGCTGAAAGACAAGAAGCTCTTCGCCATCTCTGGTGGAGACAACTTTGCTTGCGGCCTAGAGTATGGCTCTCGCTTTCCAGTTTGCTGGGGCGATCTCCAACTCCCAGCTCGTCTGCTAAACGTGAGCTACACGAGCATAAGCTGCGGTTCCAGCCACTGCTGCGCGATCCGGAGCAGCGACAGTAGAGCCGACTGCTGGGGAAACAACGGCAGCCCTCCAGGGGAGAACTTCTTGTCGGTGTCATCGGGAAAGAATTTCTCTTGTGGTCTCACTCAAGATGGCGCACTGCACTGCTGGGGCGGCGTTCCAGAGAGCATTCAAGAGGCAAAGAACGAGAGATTCGCGTCAGTGTTCGTGGGAGGACGATCGGTTTGTGGGCTGACGAGCTCCACAATGGATGCTCTTTGCTGGGACGAAGACCATCATGGGCGATCTTCTCTCGTTCCTCCTGGCTTGAAGTTCTCGTCTCTCGCTGGAGGCCTCTCGCATACGTGTGGGATTCGAGCGGACAATCACCAGGTGATGTGCTGGGGGGATGATCACTTGCGGCAGCTCCAGGCTCCAAAGTCCGCCACCTTTTCCTCCATCTCGGCTGGGAACTTCCACACTTGCGGGGTGACGCGGGACGATCCCGCAAAGCTGCTGTGTTGGGGAAACAATGTGGCCGAGTTTGAGATCGTCAACTTGAATGCAAGCCAGGCCTTGTGCATGGGCGAGTGCGGCAAGAACCAGTTCCAGATGAACAAGACCTCGTCGCAGTGCCCGTCTCTGTCCGACAAGGTGTGCTTGGATTGTTCCATCTGCGTCGGGGGCAACGTAGAGACTTCTCCGTGCGGTGTGAACTCCGATCGACAGTGTGGCAGCGTCAAGATTGGCAGTGGCCGCGACGCCAAGAGGCAGGGTGGCAAGAGTGTCTTCGTCGTGGTCTTGTATGTCTCGGCGACGCTCTCGCTTGCTCTCATCTTCATGGGAGCTGTGTGGAGCTACCTCTGCCGGATCAGGAGAAGGAAGGGCAAGCTCCGGGTCTTGTCCACCAGGAACAACGAGCATTTTGGCAATGGAGTTGTTTCTATCTCCGCAGAAGAACTCAAGTTGGCGACAAAGAACTACAGCGAGGAGATGATCCTGGGGAGAGGTGCTTTCGGGACGGTGTACAAGGGAGTGCTTGAGAATGGCTACCAAGTCGCGATCAAGCGAGGCAAGGCTTGCGAGAGGTAAGTACTTGAATCCTCGAGCTTATATAGCGAAAGCTTGCTCTAACTGGAAACTTATACAGGTGTGATGCCATGTTTGACAAGGAGCTGGAACTTCTCGCTAGAACTCACCACTCTTGCCTGGTAAACTTGTTTGGATACTGCAAAGAAGAGAATGTCCTCGTCTTCGAGTTCATGTCTCGAGGAACTGTCCATGACAACATATTCCAATCGCCAACTTCTAGATCCGGCCCTCTGGAATGGGTGAGCCGGATAAGAATTGCGGCACAGGCTGCCCGGGGCCTCGAGTATCTCCACAAGTATGCATCGCCCAGCATCATCCACAGGGACATAAAGTCGGCCAATATTCTCATCGACTTTGACTGGAACGCACACATCTCCGACTTTGGGATCTCGCTGTGCGGGCCTCAAGACAATGCAACGCACCTGAGCAACATGACAATAGTTGGAACTCCCGGCTACTTGGATCCCGAGTATGGGACCTCTTCGCAGCTCACGCTCAAGAGCGACGTCTATAGCTTTGGAGTGGTTCTTCTCGAGTTGCTATCCGGCCGTAAGCCGGTTGATCTATCGAGACAGATCCAGAACCTGGTAGCTTGGGTGATCGATCTGGTGGGACGTGACGAGTGGAGCTCGGTGTTGGATCCAAGGTTGGCAGTGCCTTTGCAACCCGAGCCACTGTTCCGGGTGCTAAAGCTGGCGCTTGAGTGTACAAGGCTCAAAGGCAAGCAGAGGCCATCCATGACTCAAGTCGCCAAAACTCTAGAGGAAGTATTGGAAGCGATTGCTTCTTCTCCTCCTGGTGGTGGTGATACTTCTCCTCTTTCTTCCACTGTCGATGTCAAAAGCCTTAAGGAGATTTTTGAAGCTATGGTTGTTAATCCTGGCTCTGGTACTGTGACTTTCTTTCTCCCTTTGGAGAATTGACATCGTTTTCATTGATTTCTGCAGTTTCTGTGAGAATTGGCTAAGTCTCTTGTGTCCGTTTCACAAACAAGCCCGTTCCTTTGAGAAGCTTTTCAGATCCATCAGCAGTGTCACTACAGGTTTGTATTTCCTTTTGGCTGCTCTCTAATATTTAAGAACTTTCTTTGTCCCAGGCAATTGCTACCGGATGATCTGGGTTTCTTCCACTGGAGATCCTTGCATGGAGACGCTGCCTCACATACGTCTGTAGTGGGTACTTCCTGCACCGTCAGAAAATAGCGGATGCTGCCATCCAGGAATCACAGGAGATGGCGAACTCACGTCAAAAAGGATGGTGGCATGACTTTCAAAGCTGGACTTCCTCCTTTGGGCTGGACTTGGATTCCTTGCGCACAGAGCACCTTGAATATTGGACGTGGCAAGTTCTCCAGGCATGGTGCCAAGCTAATATGGTATATAACGTCCCTTACACCAGCTACATTACCACAGTCAACATATATTAACAATTTGACTTCCCAGGATATAACAACCTCACGCCCCACAAATATGTTGGACCACCTGGGGCAGATTGCAGTTCTCGTGGGATTTTTTGCTTGGTGTGACGTCCTATCTCCTCCATGAGTTAATGCTGTCCCATGTGATAGCCTTGTGTTTTGTAGTTTGGAGTTTCTTAATCTTATATGCTGTGCTCCTGGTGTCACTGATTCTTCAGTTCTATCCTTCTTGTGTGGTGCTGGCAAGAGTGGAGCAACTGTACAGAGGAAACATTATGAGGTGATAAAAGAGTTCATATGTAGTGTAAACAACACTAACATTGTGACTGCCCACATCATGGTAGTAAGAGTGAGAAGTTTTGGGGTTGCAATGTATTAATCCTTGTAAGAAATAAACATTACTTTTAAAATAACAATTTTATTTTACCTTCTTACATATATGTTAATAAGACTTTAAACAAATTATTTAGGTAGTTTTTGGTAATATAAATCTAAGTGAATTTCAGAAAATTTTATCAGTCTCTATAAAGAGTAAATATTAAATTTAAAAAATAATAATTTAGTTTCTTTCATATGAATGTTATAAATCCAAAAATATTAAGCACAACCACACTCTTTATAATTTTCTTCTTCTTCCCTACTTTTGCCTTTTTCTTTTTTATTTTTTCCATATGAAACTTGAATTCCATATCTTCCAAAAAAAAGAATAAAAAGTTCATTTTTTATTTTAAATAGGAAAACTATACCTTGAAATTTTCTTGCTATATTTTTAATCTATAACTCTTAATTAGGATCTAAAACTAAAGAAAAGGCCACTATCTGTTTTAATTAAAAACAAAGAAAAAACATAATTTAATTGTTTTATAGAATAAAAAAACAATCTTTACTATAAATGATTCCTTAAATTATTTGTTAAGTTTTATGAAAAGGCCATCCTAGTTAAGGTTCATTGTGATCAAAGAATAAATAAATTTAAATTTTTTTATAAAGAATAAATATTAGTTTTAAAATAATAATTTAATTTTACTTTCTTTCATATAAAACTATGAGTATAAAGACCTCAAGTAAAATTATATTCCAACCCTGTAAGATAAAAAAAGAGATTGTAAATTTGAAAATATATAAAATATATTTTCATTTTATTCTCTATATTAAATTTATTAGTGTAGAGCTCTCATTAAACCAACAAAAAGCTAATAAAAAAACTAATGAGACAATGAAACAATGCTTATTGAATAAAATTAATGCAAACACTTGACTTTTTTTTCTTCTTTACTTCTTCCATATGAAACTTGAAATCTTTATAAAAAAAAGATAAAATAAAACTCTTTTATTTTTTTAAATAGAAATATTATACTTAGAATAAAACTTTAAATATGTATTTTATCAAGTAGAATCTAAAACTGAAATAAAGGCTTCTATATAATGCTCAAAATTTTTTAACTAAAAATAACATATTTTAAGTTTTATAGGGTAAAAAAGCTACCTTCACAAAAGTCTATTCTTTTTAGTTAATGTTTATTACAATTAAGGAAGAAATAAATTCAAATTTTCATATAAAAATAAGTGTTAAATTTAAAATAATAATTTAGTTTTTCCTGAAAACCAAAACTTCAAAAACCCAAATATAACCACAAATTTTATGAAATTTTTCTTCCCTATATTTACCTCCTCTTTCTTTTCTACTTCTTTCACATAAAATTTAAAATATTTTTTTGAAAAAAGAAAAAAAGAAGTTCTTTTTTTCCATGGAACTCCAAGCTATTTGCTAGAGATAATTCTTTGTTTTTTTCCTGTTCATTAATATTGCAATTTTCTTTCCTGGTTCCATTTATCTCATTTTTTTCATTCATTTCTGCAGTATTTGGCTCTACATCTCACAAAATAATACAGGTTTGTATTTTCTTTTGGTCTTTAGGAACTCAATCTAATCTTAATTTTATGATTGATAATTCAATCAATTATTACTGAGACAACGTCTCCTACAAGTTAGCCACATTGAAGGGCAATTGTATCAGCACTTGCCTCTACTGTTTCTGTTTTCTTCAGAGTAGTCATAGCTCTTGTTTGAATTTCTTGCATGCTACTACTGCCATTGGTGTTGCTCGCAATTGTCAATGCTGCTGAAAAAGGTAAAGCAAAGTTTTCTTTGCCTTGTTCCACAGCAACGGTGGTTTCTGAAGGGATGGATGATATTTGGCTACTATCCTGGAAAAGATATTCACCCATGCTGAGTCATGTTTTTATTTTATGTTCAGGACTTTGCATTCGCCCATATCCGTTGGGTTGGGAGCACTGGTACTCTTTGCCTTCCTCGCAGTCTAAGTTCCACCCACAACGCTGTGTGAGCCATCTAAGAACTATTCATGCTGCCACAAGAATGGATAGGGCTGCATGTGAAGAGATCAATAGGGTAATAACCTGTAAAATGGATCATGTGTGTATGCGTGCTGCTATAGATCTATGGCGGCCAGCTTTAAATAAAAACTCCGATTTTCTTTTCTGAGTCTCGAGCTTAATATCCATCCTTCTTTCGAGATACCCCGTGAAGTTTTCTTTTCAATCAAAATGATCTTGTGATTGTGTCCAGTTCCAAAGCAGGAGTTTCTACAAAAGACCAAAGGTGAATAGATTCAATCATGTATAAATAAAACACATTTTCATAGCTCCTTTTAGATGTGCCATTGGTGAATCGTGATTCCCATTGTTGGCAAGGGGCGATCGCGTCCCTCAAGACGATGCAGCAGAATTGCGAACTTTGAGCATCTCGTAATGCTATATTTCGCTCAAATTTTATTGAGACTCAAGTATATTAATAGTCATTTAGTGAAGTTAAGCAGTTTCAATAGAATGCTGCCAATTTGCAAACAATTGCATAGAGGAGAAACGAAATTGCATTACATTGTGAAAAGCTTCGCAAAGTTTTCTAAATGTCCTAAACTAAACCATTGAAAGGACATGTTGTGATATGCGCCTGTAGCTAGCTGTAAGCCATGCGTGTGCAATGCGAAGCTACGACAATTGGGAGAGTTTCAACTCTTGTGGCCTGATGCTGGCTGCAGCAACAATCTGCTGGGAAGAAATGCTGATGCAATCCCAATTCTTTGTCAAACGAAAGAATTGAGCCATTCAAGTTCGTAAGCTCCACCTTCCTACAAACTCCTCAAACATCCTATAAGAACTGGACTGTATTGCCTAATGAACCGGAGTATGAGGTTCGTGGCATTCTCGATTCCAAAATCCTTCCTAAAAACCACCCAGAAGTTCGTGGCTTTGTTTGCTGGAGCGCATGTAGCTTGTGGAATAGCAGCTCAGGCTCTGTTGGGGAGGTGAAAGGAGTAGTTTTAAAAGCTGTCGTAGCTTCTCCTCAAGCTTGTAGTGACACTGCTTTTCCGGCGTATAGATTTTCGGGAAGTCTCGACATGACTGTTTAGTCTGATTCCCATCTGATGTGCTTTGGAATGGAGGGCGGCTTTGGAGCGTCGAGACTTTCTTCCAGATGTCGTTTGCGTGTATCATTTTGCCAGCCTTCAGGGCTAGGAGGAGCCTTGGCAATCCATGGATCCTGTGCTGCCAAAACCATACGCACCACCCCTTGCAATTCTCTCAAGCCCCTCATGCTCGAGCTTGTCACCACCATGCCGTCAAACGCCACACACGCATTTGGATAGCTGGTCACATCAATCTCCACAACCTGTAGAACGAAAGAAAAACAACATTAAAACTTGGCTTATCCGAAGGTGAATCCATCCATACCTTGGGATACCTCTGGCTAAAGTGCGTCAAGATGACTTGCTCCGCTTGCATTCGACTTCCAACTTGCAGAGCCTCGCTCACGGTGCTGTGCCGTTTCTTCCGAGCGTGACTTTCCAAGCAATCCTCAAACGTGGCCTCGTGAATGAGCAGCGTGCAGCCGGCTCCAGCTTGAATGAGCCGGTCCGAAGGTCGAGTGTCACCCGAGTAAACCAAGTGCCATCCAGTTTGTCCGTGTAGCACCAGACCATAGGCCTCGTAGCAGTGATTAACGGGAACACTGGCAATGCTCTTCAGCTGTAGAGTCTCTAGGACACGTCCAAGGTGGTGCGAGCCTTCAAATTCTGCAAAGTGCATCACTACGAAAGCTGGTAATGGAAAACCCGACTGTGCGTGAGCATTACCAACCTGATAAGGAAAAATGATCTTGTCATGAAGCAAGAAAAGAAGGAACCTGTACCTCAGTAAGCCACTTTACGACGGCAGTGGATCCAATAACCAGTAGGGGCTTTGTTCTCGCCCGTGCTTGCGAGCAAACAATGGCCACAGCTCCCAGGACATGGTCGGCATGTTTGTGGGATAACCACAGACACTCGATAGAGTTGACGGCTTCCAAAGCTTTGGCCTCGCCGTAACTCCTGAAAATCTGTCCGAGCACGCCTTCACCAGCATCGAGCAGCATTGCAGCGGAGCCTCGGAGACGAAGTAAAACACCACTGCTTCCCCGGTACTTACTCGGCTCTGCCGAGCCCGTGCCGAAAAACTGCACCTCAAAGTCATCGCTCGAGCACACTGCTGTGTGGCTTTGTCCACAACTCTGGCGTAGCATACTTCGTTTCATGGCTCTTGCCACGAGCTGGTTGGAACTGCAACGCTGGCTCTCCATGTTGAGAAGTTTGTCTCTGAGCCAAGGCTGCAGTTTTAAGAGGTCCTCTTGATAGTTCGTGAAGTTGAAGTTGTCGATACATTTCGAGTGATCCATGCGCACGACAATGTCACCGCAGCTTCCCCGTTCCAAAACCATCCGCGAAAGAAGGTGACCACTTGTAAGGCTTGAACGTTTCGCTGCTGAAGGCTCGCACTCATTGCAGTTAGCTGGGATGGGAAAGAACTTCTTGCTCACCATGTTGAGCATTGCTGTGGTTCGTAAGGAAGCCTGGAGTCCATACTGCGGCGAGCTTGCATTAACCAGGACATGGAACGACTGATAATTGTCGATCCATCTGCTGTACTCTTCAGATGTCACCACTGGTCCCGGGCTCAAATGAATCACTGCTGCTATTCCTTGCGGGTGCTGCTCGCAGTGCAAGATAGCATCGGCTTCCATACCAGACAACGTCGAACAGTCTGGGATATCCAGTATGAGCAAAGAAGAATTAAGTTTCTTCAAGTAAAAAGTATACCCGAGGACAGTGGTGACAGGAGAAGAACCTGGAGCTGTACAATCCGCAATGCTGTGGTTGCCTCTGGTATCTCTGACGAAAACAGGATTGGAGTCTTCATCGAGCTCAGGCAAGAGATCTTCCTCATGATGCCGAGAGAAAGATGCGTTTTGCTGGTAAACACAAGACTGGCAGCAGTTTCCCGACGCCAGAATGGGGGAGATAACGACATACTCGTCTTCAAAAACAGGTACGTTTCCCTCTGTCCATTCACTGACAAAAACCTGTAAGAAGCTGGGATCATTGCAGTAGCCACTTAAAATGCAAACTTGAAACTCACTTTTGGATGCCGCCAGCGAAAGATGTGACGAAGTGCGTGAACAAACGCAGAAGAACCCCGTGGTCCAGTTACTTCTAGTTTTTCGTGACCATCTTGAGCGAGCCTTAGAATGAGACCACCGATGCCACCCTGTGCCAAAAACAGAATCAAGTCATAGGTGATGGCAAGTCCAAAAACTTACAGCTGCAACTGGACGAATCGAAGTAAGCACAAGGCAAGACAGCTTTGCACAAGGCCGAATCTTGTGCTCCAGAACAAGTCGACTAAAGCCCTCTGGAGCATTCACCAGGTACTGGCCTGCTCCTCCGCCGTGCGACAGCAGCAATGAAGGACCGACTCCATCGCCACTAGCATTCAAAATCGTGACTTCCATCGCCTAAAACCCAAAACCTAGTTCAAAACTTCTCTGCAAAACGGGCGAGTTAGCTACGAGAAAACAAAGAGAGATGACTTACCTGCGTGACAGTTCGTTCTTGGAGGCTGAAGCAGCGTATATGTTCGACATAAGCATGCACGCCGTTTCCTCCTCCTCTCCAGTGTCCGCTTTCATCCTCTTCGCCCGCTCGGTGTCCGAATGGATTTTACAGGCACCCAGGATCGTCGTCCATGCCACTGGAGTTGGCTCATACGGCATTCCACCCAGTAGCTCCTCGGCCTCTTTCAGCCTTCCAGCTCTTCCCAGAACATCAACCATTCCAACGTAGTGCTCCACACCTGGTGCCAATCCGAAGTCTCTCCTCATCGACACGAAGTAGTCTCGGCCTTCGTCCACCAAGCCCAGGTGGCTGCACGCTTGTAGCACTGTCGTGAATATAATCTCGTCCAGCGCCATGCTCTCGAGTGCCATGCACCAGAACGTCTCCAGTGCCTCGTTGTTGAAGCCATGCTTTGCATAGCCGGAGAAGAGTGCAGTCCATGTAGCCACGTCTCTCTTCACCATCTCGTCAAACACCGCTCTAGCTTCTCCAAGGCTTCCACACTTGCTGTACATGTCTACCAGCGAGTTCTGGACGACCGGGTCTCCGTCAAAACCATCTCGGACGATTTCCCTGTGAACCACCATTCCGTCTGCCAGGGCTCCCATGCCTGTGCATGCGTTTATCACGCTAGCGTACGTAAAGCCATCCGGTCTCACGTCCGAAGTCTCCATCTCGTGATAAAGGTCGAGCGCCTTCTGCGGATGGCCACCTTGAGCATACGCCGAGATCATCATTGTCACTAGGATCGTGTCCTTTTGAGGTGTCAAGTCGAACATCCGCCTCACTTCCTCCAGATTGGCACACTTGAGGTACATGTTGAGCAGAGAGTTTTTAATCACAAAGTCCAGCTCCATCTTCTCGGATAGAATCCGAGCGTGAATCTCCCGGCCCTTCGAGAGAGATCCCACGCTCGAGCATGCGCGGAGAACGCTCGCATATACGTACGCGTCCGGCTTCTCCACTCTAGCAACCATCTGTTCGTAGAGCTCCAGAGCCTCGGACGAATGACCATCTTGGGAGAAGGCCACGATCATCGTAGTCCAGGCAACCACGTCCTTGTTGGAGATCCTGTCAAAGACTTGCTTCGCTTCCCTGAGGCTCTTGCACTTGGCGTACATGTTGACGAGGGCGCTGCTCACAACCACGTCGAGCTCACTGCCTCCAGCTCTCAGCCTCTCGTGCACAGCCTTTCCCTGCTCCAAGCCCCCGAGCCTCGAGCAAGCGTCCAAGACGCTGGCAAACACGAACAAGTCCGGCCTCACTCCTTCCAGATCCATCCGCCTGTAAAACTCCAGCGCCTCCTTGAAGCTCTCGTGCCGGACGAGCGCTGCTATCATGGAGCTCCAAGAGATCACGTCTCTCCTCACTCCCATGCTGCTAAACACCTCCCTGGCCTCGTCCAATCTCCCACACTTGGAAAGCATGTCGAGCAGCGAGTTAAGCACTGGAGTCGTGGCTTCCAGCCCCTCGGACACCACCCTCTTGTAGAACAATCTCCCCTCCTCCACAGCTCCCAGGTCCGAGCAAGCTCCAAGAACACACGACACCGTGAAAGCGTTTGGCGCTACGTCCATGGCCTTGAAAAGCTCGATCGCTTGCCGGGGATGCCCAGTGTGGGCATACGCTGCGATCATGGCAGTCCAAGCCACTGTATCCCTGTAGCTCATCCTGTCGAAAACTTCTCTTGCTCGATCCACGCTGCCACACCTCGAGTACATTCCAATCAGCGCAGTTGCCACCACGATATCTGATCCACAGCCACAATCCACGATGTGAGAATGGATTCTCATCCCGGTAGGGAGATCCCCCGGCTCCAAACAAGCCGCGAGGACCCCCGAGAAGAAGAAACTAGTCGGTCTTACCTTGGCGGTGTCCATCGCTCGGTAGAAATTCAGCGCCTCGCGCATTTGCCCGTTCTGGGTGTAAGCCATGATCATCATCGTCCACGAGAAGCTGTTCTTGGCATCGATCGCCTCGAAAGCCTCCCTGGCAAGATCCGGAGCGCCGCATTTCCCATACATCTGGACAAGGAGATTGCCGATGAGCGTGCTGCCGCTGTGATCGCTGCCTAGGACCCTCGCGTGGATCCGCTTGCTCGCCTCCAGGTCCCTGGAGATCCCGCATTTCCGTATCAGCGCCGAGAAATCCATGAGGCCGACGCTCCTCTTGCGCTCGTCGAGAACCTCCTCCGCAAGTTTTGCCCACACGAGGAGATTCTCTACCTGGAGACGCTTGAACCCGGCGATCCAGGAGAGGTAGCTGCCGGACAGCGATCGGAGCGGCTTGCCGGCATGCCTGCCGAAGGAGACGATCGTCTCCCCGGCCCCGATGGAGGTATCCATAATCCCAAGAGCCCTAAATTTTCTTTCATTCAAAGGAGCTACATTGGAGCGCCATAGAAGCGCTCTCTTCCAGGTATTCCACTAGGCGATCGATCACTCCAGGGCATTCTCACGGGCACTGGCATTGCGATGGAGAATACGCCCAGGGTGATGGGATTGGGAATGGGGATAGGATCTGCGGAGGCGGTGAGATCGTGAAATTTGGGTCTGGTTCTTGAGGCGATGCCGGTGGCAAGACATCCGGGTCTGGTTCTTGAGACGATCGAGGTGGGGAGGATGGAGAGAGATCTGGAGCGAAGATTTCGGGTTGTTCTTGAGGAGGTGCCGGTGGGGAATGGGATCTTTGAGACACTGATGGAGGAAGGACCAAAACCACGTAGTTTGGTGTTGCTGCCGATGGAGGAGAAGGATTTGTAGAGGGCGCTGGTGATGGATTCGTGTCCTCGTATGCTCGATCAAGTGGTGGAGGAGCTGGAGTTGTGTCTTCTACACCAGTTGGCGACAACGATGGAGAAGATGATGAGCTTGGTGGTGACACTGGGACTTCTTGATCGGGACTTTGCGGGAGAGATGCTTCGGTGGGAGCTTGGCTTTGCGAGTCGGAAGGAGAAAGTTGTGGGGTTTCTTCCGGGGTTTCTACAAGAGGTGGTGGTACCGCTGGAGCTTCTGTCAAAGAAGGTGATGGGCTTGAAGTGCCATCTTGTCCGGGCCGAGGACGAAGAAATAGATCAGATGGGGATGGTTCCTCCGGTGGCTGTGACAGTGGAGTAAGAGACTGCGAAGGTGCGACTGGGAATTCTCGAGAAGATGGTAGACTTTGCAGCGGAGAGAATGCCGGTGACAAGTCTGGGCTTTCGGCTGGAGGACTGGCTTCCTTGACAACAGGTTTAGCGATGGATGCTGCTGGAGCTGTTACGGTCGCCGATGGAGATGGAGCAAGAGCAGTGTCTTGGTGACGAGAACTTTTATGCTCAGAATGGTGCCCGTGGTCCGGGCTTTTGTGCCGTGACTGGTGATGGTGGGAGCGTTTATGGCCGTGGTGGCGATTGTGGTGGTGGGACTTTTTGGGATGGGAGACTTGAGGCGGCGATGCAGAAGCACTGGGACATTGTTCCGGTTGGAAGACAAAAGCCGCGACGTGCCGGCTGCCTCTGGTTTGCGCGAAATCTATATCCACCTCTCGACCATCTTGAGGAACAGCATTGTCGCAAGACCGTGGAAGTGAGCTCGTTATCACGCTCAGGCTGCATTTGGCACTCGGGTTTCTGAGATGAGCCACGAACTCGCCACTGGACCGGGTGTGGATGATCCTGGATCGATTGGTATCGGCACAGATCAGGTTGAGATAGACTCCTGCAAGGAAAAGAGAAGAGGCAGCGAGACTAGAAGAGAGAAGCTCGAAGTATACCTTTGAGTCCTTGCTGGGAGTGAGAGCAGTCACGGCAAACGACAGTACCCGTGAGCGCTACGTGCGAGTTTCTCTGGTGGTCATGGCGAACCTCCCTGCTAGAAACAAGCAGGCACGCTTGGAGGAGGACTGCTAGGATCAAACTGGCTCGAGCAAGCTCCATCTCCTTTGGCAACAGTGTAGAGGTAAAAACTCGGTTTTTATGGCTCGATCGATTGGTTCTACCCATGACATCTTCTTTGCATGCAGGCTCTAGGACGTGTGGGATCGACGTGAAGCATTTGATATCACCACCTAATTTTCCAGGCCGCTGGTGGTGATCCAAATCGATAAGTTTGATCAAGCAGGAAAAACAAGCGCTTTCTCGATCCATGGTTCCATCAAGGCAAGTGGTCGTCGGGTAATTCACTATCCAATGCCAATTCCCGTTGTCTTGATCTTCCTTTCGATTTTCTCCAGGTTTATGATGAGGGCGCGGGCACGAGAGCTTCTCGCAAGGACAGATGCTAAAGTTCAAATTTTTAAAATTTAATCAGCGATGCTTTTGTTCTAGGGTTCTTCGCGGGGATGGATGTAGAAGCTCCTCCCGCTGATCCGGGGGATGCTATCCATCCCTCCCTTCTTGTTACTTCCGCCGACGATGGGAGTCGCGAATGGGAGAGCCAGTGCTGGGGGTGCTCCTCGTATCTCATCCTCCCTTTCTTCTCCGAGGCATTCAAGTGTGGATGGTGTGGAGCGGTCACACTGAGCAAGCCCAGGCAGAGAAGCAGCCAGCGATGGCGCAGGTGTGCTACCATCCGAGACTGGAGTTTGGTGGCAGTGGTTCTCATGATCATCGCTCTTGTCACTGGTAAGTTCTCAAGGTACTTTGCTTTCCTTCTAAAACGATCAAAGATAGGATTTTGCAATCACCCTCTGAGACCTTTGCTTTCCAGGTGGAGGAATATGGACTGTGTACCCGGTTTTATATCCACAGCCAACTTGGAGTGGATGCTTCCACATTTTCATCGCGCTGTCTCTGGCTGGAGCAACGCTTGCGAGTTACAGTCTAGCAGCATTCACTCCAGCAGGAGCTCTAGCGAAGGTGCCGTGGGGATCACTCCAGCCCATTGGCAAATCAGCTCTAGATGGCTACACGTACTGCGCTTACTGCGAATGTCCCAAGCCTCCGCAAGCCCATCACTGTAGAACTTGTGGAACTTGCGTCATGGACATGGATCACCACTGCCCTTTCGTACGTTGTCTTCTTTTTGTGGTTTCGATTTTCACCTGAACTGAAACTCTCTCCTTTTTTTGTATACTCTAGATCGGGAACTGTGTTGGAGCTCACAATCACCCGCATTTCATCCTGTTCCTGGTCTACGCGACGATAAGCAGCTGCTACGTTTTGCTCATGTCCGTGCTCGCGGGCTTAGCGATCTGGCCACCACTGCTGCAAAGATACCAAGGCTCTGGCGAGTGGGGATTGTTTCACTCGGTGGGAACAATTCTAGCAGCGAGCTTTCTCGAGGCGTTTGAAGAGTTTGAGGAGGACGAAGACAAGGGGCTGCCGAGTGTATCGGCGAGGTCTCTGGCACTCATCTATCTCGTCATCACCGCCATGGCGATTCTGATCGGGCTTGCTCTACTCCTCCGCCAGCAGATACAGCTCTTGTACGCAGGGCAGACGTATCTGGAGTCGATCCAAGCAGGCGATGGCGAGCTTTTGCGGCCCGGGTGGCACAACCTGAGGCGATTGTTTGGGAAGAAGCATCCAGCTTTGTGGCTGCTTCCTGGATTCACATCGAAAGGGAGCTACTTGAAATTACAATGAGAGCTCGTTCTTGGCCGCATGCAATAGTATAGTGTTCATTGAAGATAAGATCGAACCCAAGACAATAAGTTTTGCAGGGACAAGTCAATGTAATTGTATTGATACATAGTATTAGCTGTCACTGTCCCTAGTTATGTAGAATACAATAGAAAAAAGTCTTAAGACGTATGATAAAATAAAAGCTAATGTTAAATACAATTTTTTGAAAAGAATATTCTCCCGAATTCTAGAATCTAATCCTTCTATAAATTGAGCACATCCAAGCCTCTTTCTATCGCATCCTTCTTTGTTTGTTTCTTGTTAGCTTGCTTCAGATAGTTATGGCCTATCCTCGAGTTTCTTCCGTTCTTGTGCTGCCATTGCTGTTTCTAGCAATTACCAATGCTGCTCGTGTCTATGATGGAGGTACATTTTAGCAAAGTCCTATTTGCATACATCTACCATAAAATGTGTGTTCTTGTTCCACAGTAACGATCCTTGCTGAAGGGGTGGATGCGATGCACGATTCAAGATATATGGCTACTATGGTGGAAAACAAAGGTAGCTCAGCATTATATTCACCCATGGCCAGGAGCTAAGCTCATTGTTTCCATGTGTTTGTTTTTGCAGTGCTAACAAGCGTCGTGGGTGACACTTACTGTTGCCTCAAGAACGGCTATGGGTGCATGCAAAATTGTGACTCATCCAAAAACTACTCATGCTGCCTCAAGAATGGATATGGCTGCATGTGGATGTGCGAGAATGGTGTGGAGCACTACTGCTGTGAGAAGAATGGCTATGGCTGCACCAAGATGTGCCCCAAGTCTACACTCACTTCTGGCAACCTGTAAAATGGTGTGGATGTGGATGTGTATGCGTGCCGCTATAGATCTATGGCAGCCAGTTCCAATAAAAACTGAGTGGCTCACTCTCCGATTTTCTTTTCAGAGTCTTGAGCTTAATGTCATCCTCTATCTTGTCGCATTTTTTCACCACATTTCCCAAGTTTAAATAAAAACCGAGTGGTCTTTCATTGAAAGATCTCTCTCCTATATATTTTTCCAGAGTTCTTCTTTCAAGATCTGGGATTCATTAGCTTTCAGCAAGACTCGAGAGAATATGGTGGAAATCGCTTTGATCATGGGAGCCCCTTTTTCGACTTGGGAAAGCAGATTTCACTAGGAGGATGCAATTTAAGACTTTCAGCGTGCGGGCACCGGTATAAACGAGACTCCGACCCGGTCCCGACTACGGCTGGCCTTTCTTTGGAAACCCGGCAGTGTGATTTCCTGGAGTGAGTTCGTATTTCATAAAAAGCAAGAACTATCCAAACAGGTTCATTGTTACAAACAAGTAGTTTCATATAGCTCACTTTGGATGTGAATTCAGGAAGCAGGCTACAAAGCTGGGTGCTTCTACGCGAGTTTTTCGTGGGCTGGGCTGTATCTGCTGGACAGAGGAGGACAGCAAATTGCTATATGGCAGTGATCAGAATCGTTCTTACCAAGTGAAACAATTCCAACTTTTGGTGAGAACGCGGAATCTGCGAGCACGGACATGAGCAAAACGTGGGAGCTGCTAAAGTAACTGTGGCGTAGACTGGCTTGGATGAAGAGCCACTGTGATTGTTTAGAAAAGAGTTTCTATGAGCTGCAGAATCACGTGCATGGCATCGTGCTTGCGTAAATGCAGCAACACTGTAGCTCGCGAGTCGCTGGAGTTGCTCCAGCGAGAGAAAGTCCACTCTAGATTGGCTGTGGATATAAAAAAACTGGAATGACTGCTAGGCTAGAGGTGCGTCTTTTGATTATGTATATTTGCATAGAGTCATCCGTGTCCATCGTAGCTTCCACATATTTCTTTAATATCATCCTCTTTGAAGTCTTTGAAGTGCTGCACCTCTTCAAGTGACTTCAAACCTTGAGGCTATAAAAGTTTAGCACTAAAATCACAAACCTACAACACATAAGCTTAGCAATACCTGATTTCTAATCCTTCTTAAGGGAAGCAAATCCTTGGCAACCTTATAAAATGCAAAGCTAGAAAGCAGTTGTTAAAAAACAAAGTCAAGTGAGGGATCATAGCCTTGTTTCACTTTCCTGATGGCATCTGTTGCCATGCTGGAGTTCATAGCATTAAACATATAATCTAAGTTTATGCGTTTATGTGTTTGCTCGGTAAGTATGTTGAGGACTGTAATTGGTCTCACCGGCTTGAGAAGAAAGCTCTTTTCTTGCAGAGGTAAGAGATGTTCATCCACTAGGAGGAAACACACGAGAGAATCCAGAATGCTAATCCTCTCTCGGATTCCTGCAGTCAGGTTTGAATCTCCCCCAGTTGATGCAAGGCGTTTTCACCAGGCAGCGGACTCTCATTCTTGGCCTCTTTCGAAGTGAAGTTCTTACACTGAGCTAGAGGTCGTGAAGAAAACACGCATCGCTTCCAGTCCAGAGAACAGCCCTATGGAGCAAACCTACAACCACAGGATGGGCTGTAAGAGAAACACATTAAAGCACAATCTTCGCAACGGGGAGCTGTCTGGAACAAGAGGACATCTCCCAACAGCTCCAGGGGACGCCATTCGTGCTTGGATCGTGGACCATTTAGACAATCCGTAAGTTCTTTTGTTTGTGCTCTCTTCTATTAACCAAGGAATTTAGAGACCGAGCAAGAGCCAGAAAGAAGAATTCCCAAGGCTGAACAGGGGAAGTTTATAAATTTCACACTAACGTACGGACAAGAACTTGAGGAGAGACCTTGCCTTCCTCCTCGCGCGAGGCGATCCAGACGCGATCAGCTCCTGCAAGCTCTCCAGAAGCAGCGCACTGGACGATCCGGAGCTCATGTCTCGCGATTCCTGCTGCGTCTGCTGCTCCACCATGAGGCAGTCCCGGATCATGTCGCCACCGTGCTTGCACAGCGCCAGAAGCACCGACAGCGAGTTCTCCTTCCCTTTGACGCTCCCAGTGCGCAGCAGATTCACCAGCAGCGGAATCGCCAGTAGATCGTCGCTGAGAGCTTTCAATCCTTCGTTGCTCTCTCCTAGCAGAGCTAGCACCGCCAACGCATCGTCCTGGACATCGCCATCTTTCGAGAGCATCGCCACCAAAACTTCGATAGCTCCCGCGTTCACCACCCTGGCCCTGTTCCCCGGATAGAGCAGCAGATTAAACAGCGCGCTCGTCGCGTCCTTCTTCGCCTGGAGCGATCCTTCCAGCAGCAACGTCACCAGCGCCGGGATCGCCACTGCCCTGCTGCCGATCCGGATCCGGTGCTCGTCCGTGGAGGACAGACTAAAGATCGCCGCCGCAGCGTTTTGCCGAGCCTCCATGCTAAGTCCCTGTTCCACCACCGAGAGTATCGGGTCCAAAGCATTCGCGGCCATGATCAGCTTCTTGTTGTTGTCGTAGATCGAAAGGTTGAGCAGCGCAGTGACAGCATTCTCTTGGGTCTTGGAGTCATTACACGCGAGCAGCGGGACCAGGAAAGGGATAGCGCCAGCTTCCGCAATGCAGATCCTGTTCCCCGTCCCGTTCTTCGCGAGTAGTCTAAGCTCGTAAGCCACTTGTCTCTGGACATCGATCGAGCCTGTGGCCAGCTTGCCGACGAGAAATGCCGAGGTGGTCTTTGCGATCTCGAGAGCCTCTCTCGAGTTGGAAATGTCGTCGTCGGGAAAGCCAGCGTCGAATAACTCGAGGCTGACGTTGTTGTCGTCACACCAATGGAAGATGAGGCTTCGTAAAGCGTAGTTTGGAATGAGGCCGAGGTGTATCAGCTTCTGGCCGCTTGTGGGGCACGTAAAGTGACCGGCAGCAATCCATTTCTGGATGTGTTCCTTGTCGTATGTTTGACCGGTCGCAATGGTCACCGGGTTCCTCATAAGTTCCAAGGAGATCGGGCACCGGAACTCGTCTGGAAGAACTCCGACTCTCTCCTTGAAACCATCAAGCTCGGCCATAGTCTCCTCGAAGGCCTCTTCCCCAGCTCCATACAAGAGCCTTGCTGTGGACCGGACGAGACGTATCAAACCTCGCAATGTCGAGTATGCCACCTTGTCTCTGGACGCGACCTTCTCTCTCAATTCTTCCAGCAGTCCCGTAAGTTCCAGCTTACAGTCGCTCCAATTTTTCAAGCCGAGGCCAGCAAAGAGCTTCTGGAGTCTCTCGAGGGAAACGTCTGATGATGGTCCGTCACCTCTTTCCATAAGATCGCATAGCTCGGCTTTGAGGAGCTCCTGCCCGGGATCTAAAGCCTTGCACCAGCCTCTAGCGCTTTGCAACTTCAAGAGCAGGACGTGCTCCTTTATCTCGTCCGAAATCTCCAGCAAACTTAGCGGAATTACCTCCAAAGCCGCGGCCATCTCCTCGTTGGCCACCTCAAACTTTTGGATCGTCTCTGTGGAGCTCACCATCGCCCACGTTCTGCTACTGCTCTGGCTACACGAATCCACGAGGAGATTACACTTGGCGAGGAACTCGTGCATACTCCTAAAAGCCAAAACTGCTGACGGAGGCAGCGGTGGATTTGCATCCCTGATCTCCTCGAAAAATGGACCCAAGAGCTTCACCCGCCGGACAATCCCCGAAACGCAGTGCCGGTAGCACGCCTGTGGTCTTTCGTGAACCGAAACCTGGTGTGCCAATTCGATCAAGTCCCTCACTAGCAGCATTCCCGGATGGCTTGGATACGTCTGATGATGGTTCGCGGCATGGAGCAGCGCAAACGGCCTCTTGAGCTTCATGATCCTCCTGCGCTTGCTAAAGTACCAGAAATCCGCCATCCTCGAGCCAAACGAATCCTGGAATCCGATCGATTCGCGAAATTTCTCGCGCCTAGTGGAAGATTTCTGCCAAGAACCTACTAGATCACAACGAAATATCACAAGAAAACCCCGATTCTCTGCGTGCCGTGCTCGATCACTGGAAGATTCTCAACGCCGTGCTTGATTGGGACTGCGGAGAGAATCTGGCACCGAGAGAACTCGCCGTGAAGAATCTTGTCCGAGAGTCTAGAGAGCCCTAAAACCCTAGCGCTAGATAGAAGAATGTGATAGCCGAGGAATGCGACAATACTACCTCCTCGCGCCTTGCCGTCCATAGCGATTTTCAAATATGTGCCATATGGCCGCTAAAAGAGTTAAAAAAGGATTCTTCCGGAATGCCGCCATTTGGCAGCACCACAGGCCTCTAGCCCCGCCATTGGCCAAAAAGAACAAACCGCCACGTGGATGGTGACGATGGGCACTATGCCAACGGTTGGATGTGCCAATTGGCGGTTGTCCTAGCTAGGGCTCCTGTCTTGTCCGGTCAAGCGTGGAAGAAAGAACGCAAAGCGCCAAGGCAGTGAGGTAAAAATCTTCTTTCGTGGAGATCGTCGGGCGATCGATCCTTGATCGATCGATTGATCGATTGGATCAGCGAGCGCGGCCGTGGATGGATCTTACGAAGCTAGATCTGGTGCTGGCAGGGCAAAATGGGGCTTTCTTTCGCGAAGCTGTTCCAGCGATTCCTGGGGAAGAAGGAGATGCGCATTCTCATGGTGGGGCTGGATGCCGCTGGAAAGACCACGATATTATATAAGCTCAAGCTGGGAGAAATCGTGACAACGATCCCTACGATCGGTATGGTTGCTATCTTTTGGTTTTTCGAGCTTTATTTCTTGGTTTGGAGCAGGATTTAATGTCGAGACTGTCGAGTATAAGAACATTAGCTTCACAGTGTGGGATGTTGGCGGTCAGGACAAGGTACTAGATTTTTTTTCTCATGCTGACTGAGAATTTATACTTCTTTCCTGTGATCTAGATCCGGCCACTCTGGAGGCACTATTTCCAGAACACTCAAGGTTTGATCTTCGTTGTGGATAGCAACGATAGAGATCGTGTTGGGGAGGCTCGAGATGAGCTCCATCGCATGCTAAACGAGGTTTGCTCTTCGAAGTTCGAAGTTGACATTGTTTTCTCATTGATTTCTCATTGATTTTCTTTTTCTCAAGTCCAGGACGAGTTGCGAGAAGCGGTCTTACTCGTGTTTGCCAACAAGCAGGATCTACCAAATGCCATGAACGCTGCTGAAATAACAGACAAGCTCGGGCTACATTCACTCAGGCAGCGCCATTGGTAGCATCTCTTTTCCTTCTCTGAGGGGATCCTAACGCTCTTTCTTTTGGCTCTAGGTACATCCAAAGCACTTGTGCTACCTCTGGAGAGGGTCTCTACGAAGGTCTCGACTGGCTTTCAAACAACATTGTCACGAAGGTATTAGTCTTTCATTTTGTGAGCTCTTTCCAGCTTTGATCTTGTTTGTGCCAGTCTTGAGCTCGTGGAGATTTTGTTTTCCTTGCGATTGAGTTTATCCACCACTGTTAGCATTAAGTACCGGTTAATGCAAAGGCATTTCTTCTTCCATGGATATTTCTAACGAGGTAAGGAAATAACTGAGATCTATGGGACGCACACAAAGGTCTTGACAATGGCAAAGTCATGGGCATTGCAATTGCCATCTTTGTCACTAGTTCCAAAGATTCAGCCGAGAAGGACTCCCTTATGCCGGTCACACAAGGTAACTATTTGTTCGTCTCTGCTGGAAGAAACATCAGAGTCTTCGAGGATTCGAGCCAGACGCCTAGAAGATGAGAAGGCCGGGCTGTGCGCCACACTCCTCGGGCTACATGCTCCTTTGCTACTTTTTCAATCGGACATAGCCATGGCAGCGGAAGAAGCAGGTCCTGGCTACTCGGCCGCGAGTTATTACACTTCGCTGGGATTGTTCGTGCTCGCATTGCCGGGTCTCTGGTCGCTCATCAAACGCTCGGCAAAATCTAAGGTACTGTTTTGAGTATCTGAAAACTAAATAATCTCTTTTCACCTTTCAGATAGTCCGGAAGACTTACGTAGTTCCTGGCCCATCTCAAGAGAGTGGCAAAGCACCAAAACAAATTGCTGGTGAAATCTCATCGTTTTTCACCAGAAACAACTTCACCATTGTCGACAGCGGTGAAGTAGTCAGGTAAACGTTTGCTTCTGCTTTCCAGCAATCCCCGTCATTTTGTTTCCGTGTTCTAGATTCGAAGGACTGATGGTTCCAAGCCGGGGCCAAGCTGCTTTCATCATCTTTTGCACGTTTTTGAGCTTAGCTAGCGCAGCTTTGGTACTCACGATCACAGTTCCAGTGGTAGGAGACAAGTGGTATTGGCTCACGGCTTTCAGTCCCCTCGCGTAAGTTTGTCACAGATTTCTTAAGTTTCTCGTTAGAGGTCACTCATGAAACTGATGCAGTGGCGCTTACTATTGGACGAATGCATCTCGAAAAGAGGAAATCCAAGTAAAGCTCGTGGTGGCCGACGATGAGTCTTCCACAGATGTATTGGTCCAAGGCGATGACGAGCAAATCGAGCAGCTTCGTAAGGAGCTGGGATTCATGGAGAAAGGCATGGTTTATGTGAAAGGCATTTTGCAATGAGGTAACTTCGGATACATAGCGAGCTCGTCGAACTTACAATACAATAAAGGGAAGACTTACAGCTCTTTCTCTTTCTTCTTTTTTTTTTCCCTGTTGAGGGCAGAGAGAATTCCTGTGATGAAACAGGAAGCAAATTTACAGTGCGGCTGCCGAGAAGATGGTTACCAAAACTGATTGTGGAGAAACAATCTTACAGTGGTGGCCGACTTTCGTTGCTACGTTGGCCCCCTCAAGTAAAGTTTTTGGTTTTTTACTGTGCTTGTTCTAGTCCAGCAGTGGAGCCATTGTTCTTTATGTTCTTCAAAATCTGCGATTAATTTGGAAGCTTTGATTCAATGTAGGAAAAAAAAAACTTTCGCTTTTTTCACCTGTCGCAGCATGAATGTTTCCTTTTGTAACGTGTTTACCCGTTCCTCTAGCTCCGCATTCCTGAGCTCCAAATCCCGGGCTTTTGCTTCGAGCTCAACAACGTAAGCCTTTTTTCTCTCCCTGGCTTGTTGTGCCGAGACTCGATTGCGTAAAAGTCTGCACAAAGAAAGCCTTGTTTCAAGTTAGAGAAAAGAAACAAACTGTCAAAGAAGTCGAGCTTAGAACTGCGAGTGAAAGATGGGAGTACCTTTTCAATCGCTTGTGTTCTTTGTCAGCAGGAACAGCACCCCTCTTGCGAGAATTGGATGCTGCCGTGTCTTGCTCTGGCAACGCAGTCACGATTTTACCTCCAGGTAAGTCGGGGACCTTTCTTACTTCCGAGTCACTCTCATTTCCTGCCCAATCCTCTACTCAATGCAAGAGCTAAAACGAAGAGCGAAAGAAGAGAAACAAAAGGAAGAAAGAAAAACAAAAGAACTTACCGTCCACTTTCATCTCGGCGTTGGGAAGAGCCATCAAATCGCTGAATTGCTTGTGCATTGTCGGCGACGCTGATGCCGCTGCTTGCATCCTGGAACAAATCTGGAGCTGGCTGGAGAGGCAGAGAGAGAGAGAGAGGAACTTCTAGCAATCGTTCCTGCCCGCCCGCCCGCCCGTCCAAGAAAACCAAGAAAAAAAAACACCAAGCGAAATGAGGCTCGACATCTCCCGTTTCGCTCGTCGCGTACCTCAGAATCATCGCGTCGATTGCTATGGATGCGTCCTCTCGTCGCGATTGGGGCAATGCCGAGCTGTGGAAGCGAGAAACACCAGCACCAAGAAAACTCCTCCACTCTAGGGTTCCTGACGCCAGCCCGTCCGGCGCGTCACAAACACGTCAGATTTGACGGGCATCAAAACGGCATCCGACACGCAACCGTTAAAATTGACGGCTAGAAACGTGCCGCGTGGCAAATATTAGTTATTTTTCGGTGCATAATCTGAAAATCATGAAAAAGAAGAGTTTGAAATATTGATTATAAACAATTTAAAAATCCAGAAAGATGGAATATGGATGTGTGATGATAGAATTCCTCAGTCGGAGCTAGAGACTGTGCAGTATAGGCTAAGTATCCATGGTTCAATCAAGGATGGCGATGATCCCTTTAAAGAATCTCTCATAGTTGATTCATTAATCTAAATTTTTAATCATATAGCCAATGGAAACCAGGGAAACTTCATTTTTTCTACTCTCGACTCTCTCGACTCCAGCAAGTTCTCCCGTCGGTGTGCCGCGTCGGCTATGGAGGAGGAATGACGAATCACGCCTTCTGTAAGATCCTCCCTGGAGCTACCGTGGCTATACTTGGTTACTAGGGTTTGCGGGCCCGCGGGCATGGATCTGGTGGTGACGCCTCTTTGATGACGATCCAGCAGCTGCTAACATCACTACCATTATAGACAGACATAAAAAAAAACCATCGCTCAATTCAGTCTGGCACCCTTATTAGTAAGCCCTTTAAAAAATCTAGCCACAATTGATTATTTTGATGATCCATTTCTCATCCTCTGCGACAATGACAGCAACGCTCGGAGAAGCCATCCTGTTTTTTTTTTCGACCTTTGTGCTGATTCCCTAAGCTTGCGAGCTTCCTTTTGTGACTCCATCTCCCAAAGAATCCATACATTGTTAATAACCTAATATGATGCCTTTTCCCAAAATCTTTATATATTGAAATTTTAAACTAAATATAGATATTAATATTAATTCACAAGTTCCATGTTCACACCCTTCGAAATAGGCCAAGAATGCTAATTTGCTGCCTGCTGGCACAAAACCATGAGATTGAGGAAATCCAAACCTATGCAAAAGCTTCTGGATTCTTTAGTGTGTTTTAGAACGTCTCTTCCAACTTTCCTCGCGTCCTTTATCTGTCAAGAAACAAGAAAATCGAAATCGCTCAGGAACTTAAAAAGCCACTAGTTTTAAAGCTGAGCGTCTCACCTCTCTAGCGCACGCATACCTCTGCATATACGAGTTTTCTCTAAGCCAGCATATGTTGGAGCTGTCTTTCTGGTGCTTATTAGTTTTCCAGTTGTCTGGAAAGAGGAAACAGACCTCTCCCTTCAGAAACTCCATCAGATCGTGGAGTTTATGGTGGGAGCTTGGACATGGTGCAGTGACATCGCCCGATCAAGACCGAAGATCCGCGTTCTGAAGAATCCATCTGTAGATTGAAAGAAGATATTTCTTTCCTGCTCACCTGGAGGAAGAGGATGAGGCTGATAGCTCGTCAGTCTAGACCAGGCCAGGAAAGAAAACGAAGCAACTAGAGCAAAAACCAGGGAAATGACTTTGGTGATTATAAGATGTGAGCTCTTCCCGTTGAAGCATTGTTAATTCCATTACGTTGAATAGAATGATTTGCCAAATAAATGACAGCTTGGCCGAGTGGTCTAAAGCGTTGGATTTAGGCTCCAATCCTCAAGGGCGTGGGTTCAAATCCCACAGCTGTCACGAACTTTCTAAATGTTTCATGGGTATTTTTCTGGCTTGGATGCGTCAAGCCGCCTCCAAGCAAATTTGTTTGACCAAATGTGCGTGATCCAAAAAGCTTCCGAATATTCAGTTGAATACGAAACACCATATAATGTACACCTATGCTGAAGTTGGTCATGCTTTGAAGCAATCCTATGGAAAGAAGATTTTCTCTGCCGACTGCTTTGTAGATTCTCTTTCTTGCGCATGAGAACCGGCTGGAAGATCTCAAAGTGCCAGGCTGAGCTCCACGATCTGAGGAGAAGCAGCTTGGCTGGAACTTGGATCATCCTCCACATCCGGCAAATGTCTCAAGGCAAATAGCCGGTATCATGGATCAACTTGCAAGGCTGAAAGAAGACCTTGAATACGGTGGGTATGTAGTGAAGTCTCCTCTTTGTCGTCACAGATGTTGCTCCACAACAAAGGGAAGTTTTCCAGACATTTACGAAAGTTCTCTTTTGATTTTGATTCTCTTTTTTTTATCCAGAGACAAGACAGTGCCCCCTCAGTGAAATAGTGAAGAAAATTCTTTGTTGGGAAATTACGACCTTACGACCTTTGGATGAAAGTTGTGGTGATAAGCTTCTTGTATGTGGCAATACTCTTGGCCAAGCAATCTACTACAGATTATTGATGATGTTGTCAGAATGCAAAAAGCTTGGAGTGGAGTTGGTAATCTACCAAACCTCTTTTGCTGAAAATTGTCCACCAATACATCAATTGAAACCTTCTCAAATAGTAACAGTGATTCAGCCTAATCCTATGCTGAAACAAAAGAAATTGATCATGAGCCACTCCAAAGTTCTCAATCCAGTTATAGTTGAAATAACTGTCAAAACACTCCATGTGTGCCATTTGAGGAATCTCCATAGCATGGTGGAAATATCTAATTAGGGAGGTTCACTTGGAGGAACTTGGAGCTAGAGAGAGCCTAAAATTATAGGCTATAAAGCTAATGTCTTACAAAACTAACTAATGCACCTTGAACACTCATAAGAGACAAGGAACGAAAAGATCCCTCCTTCTGTAAGAGTCAAAGTTTCAGATTGAAGTAAAGCTCCTGTTTTTGTTAATACTAAAACATCAAACAAGAATATCCAAGGATACTATATCCATTGTCACCTGAGTATTATAAACCATTAAAATTTGTTACCTCCTCTGTCATCACCATATTAGCAGCAGGAAGCTGAGGACATCTTTCCATTAAAGACCAACTCTCTGCAAGCCCACCATGTCCACTTGCCATGATCCACCACTGCGTTCTCTCTAGTATGGCAGGATCCACAGCCATGGCTTTTACACAACGATGGCCGCTGGAGGCAGCACTGATGACTTTGTGCTGTAAGTACTGAGCTTGGAACATGAAATCCTGGATTACACTGAAAATCTTTTCCCACTGATGCTGTAGGTATTGTTTCACCTATGGGAAAGTGCAATACGTCAATACCGAACAAGAAATATGAGATCATGTTGTGGCATGGCAGCAAAGCTCTATCAGGTACTTTCCAGCTAACAACTACTATATATGTTTCAAACAATAACCTAGAGACTTTTCCATTGTCTTGGCGTCCTCTGATACCAATGTTATGATTCGGCGCAAAAAGACAGAGATCTAGTCACCCTAGACTATACTACGCCACCTCTTGAGGTTCCTCACCACCCAACCACCCCCGAGCTACCTCAAAAGCTCCACTGCACACTGTAAGCCCTAGGGTAGGTTAATTCCCTTACCCTAACATGCCTTAATATACCCTTGAGCCTCCCTTTGACCGACGTTGACCAATCTCAAGTAGGAGTTTCTTGAGTGGGAGATTTGTAGCCATATCCCATATAATGCACTTTTTCCATCTTTGTGAGGATTTACTGTCTAATAAGGGGGTGGTCCAAACTTGAGTTGAGTCAAGTCAATGCTAATTAACATAATCAATCATAAGTCTTATGAGGAAATGTCATGTCAGAAAAATGTTATTCTTTGGTGAACTTGAAATCATAGAGAAAACTTGTAATTTCTAATGTGACCTATATAATAAAATATTCATTGAGTAGTTTTCAGAATTAAAAGTTTGTGTGAAACCATAAAAGGTTTTGGGCCTTTTTATCTTAAATAAAAATAGGAATATTGAAGTTTGCACGAACCTAAAAATTTTATTGTACATAAATAATTTAAAACACTAATTCACTTATTCATTCTTTAGGGTTTCATAGAGATGGGAAGCAAGGAAGATAAAAAATTTATGAGTAGTAATAGCATACAAAAATGTGAGAATGTTAATTTTGTTTCACTACCATATTTCAAGACTGAAAGATAATCTTGTAAAAAGGCATGCTTGTGTTGTTAGGATTTTATCCCTTATACCCTAAGCCAATTGGCTAAAGGGGTGATCACTTGTGCAAAGCCCTCTTCTTTATTCTATTATCCTAACCTGGTGCCTAACAATCCTCCCTTCATCAGAGAATGATCATCCATGATCATACTTAGGCCACGCTCTAGTCACCATGGTCCTTCTTTTAGGGTCTACCAAACTTTGGTTCTCCCTCTAGATCCACCATGTTGAATATTCCTTTAGAATATTCTTGCCCCACTCATCAGCCATGAGAATCGAATTGGTCTCTGATACCCATGTTATAATCCGGTGCAAAAAGATAGAAATTTAGTCACCCTAGACTATGCTATGCCACCTCTTGAAGTTCCTCACCACCCAACCACCCCCGAGCTACCTCAAAAGCTCCACTGCGCCGCCGCTCCACTGTGAGCCCTAGGGTTGGGTTTTGTCCTTTACCTTAACATACCTTAATATACCCTTGAGCCTCCCTTTGACTAATGTTGACTATGTAATCAAAGCTGGCGCCTAACAATTCTTCCCCCCCAACAAAGTCCTTGTCCCAAGGACAAGTTATACGAGTGATCATCCCTTTCTAGGGGACCTTGCTCAAGCTCCTGGTCCATCTTCCACAGCCGTATACATTAAGGAGGCATTGGGCCCATCACTCCGAGATAATACACTTTTCAACTAGCTGATATAAAATACCGGATGAATTTTCACCCCAGCTGGCAGCCGCACCCTATAAGCCACTTTACCAATGCGCTCCAGCACTTCATATGGACCAGCATATCAATGGGAAAATTTATCACTCTTCCCTGTCTGTAAAGGCACTAAGGTGTTCTGCCACTCATTTGACAGAAAGATCACTCGCACAAAGACGAGATCACCCACCTTATATTCCCAAAATTGGCGATGCTCATTGGCAAACTTCTCTGCTCTATCCTGATCTAAGATCAGTCATTGTAATAAAGAATCCTATCCACCAATGAGAAAGGGGCTTCCATCTAGTCACTCAAAGAGGCCACCTCAGCATCCTAAGCCTGAGCATGCTCAACCAACTACCTAAACTCATTGACCACATTACCCAAATGATGACAAAATCGTGTTTGTAACATTGTCACATGACAAACACAAGATAAAACATCTGCCACCACATTTGATTTTCCCGAATGATGCTCAATAGAAAACTCCCCAAACTCTATGAGTTTAATCATCCAATGAGCTTGCCTAGTGTTCAACTCCTTCTATGTGAAAAGATACACAAGTGGTTTGTGATCTGTCAACACCACGAACATTGCACCATAAAGATAGTGCCACCATGTCCGCAAAGCATGAACAATAGAGAGTAACTCTTGCTCATATGTGAAATAGCATTGCTCTGTGGAATTCAAAGTTTGACTCTCATATATAATAGGCTGTCCCTCTTGCATGAGAACTCCTCCTGGGGCATAACTGTAGCGCACGTGGTTTTGACCCTTTATCCTATGGTGATTTACTATAGGATAACACCACGAAGCGGAACCTAAACCCTCTTTGTGCCACGTGACAGATGCCACGTGTCACATGCCACGTGTCCATAGGAACCCGAGGTTCAGGGCCTTGGGCCACTGAACGAAGGAATGGTGCCAAACTCCCAAGCATGGAGCCAAGGAGTGATGGAACCGAACCACGGAGCAACTCCTGAGCATAAAGCCCAAGGAGCAAAGGAACAGGGGCCCGAAGCAACTTGGAACAGTCCTAGAGTAGCCAGCATCCCAATGCCAGGACCAGCACGCAAAACGGAGCCAAACGGAGTCTGGCGCAATTTCGGCATACCGGTGGCCTAATGCAAGGACGTGGGTACTCCACCAGCTAGCATGGTGTGGAGCTTGGGATTAGACCCAAGCCGGACGCAGAACAAAGACAGGCACGCAAGCGGGAGCTAGACTATGCCTCAGGTTGGTCGGCCATGCCCGACCTACCCACTATCCCTACTATACATTTGGAACCCCCCCATAGCCCCCCCCCCTTGAGGAACACACGCTTTGGGCTTTCACCCTAAGCCTCCCTTAGTATCAGGAGTTAGTCTCTGGGACAAGCTCGAAACTTACTAAATATGG
>NW_003314282.1:1089758-1295086 GCF_000143415.4 Selaginella moellendorffii | reverse complement strand
CCATTATATTCAGGACGATCTCTACATTCCGTAGATATGCCAAATGAGCAAATCTGGACACTTTCCATAAATAGCATTTGGGACCGAAATGAGACTAACATAAAGGGCATGATAGCGAGGGTGTTTGGCAGACACGGTAAGCTATCATGTAGCGATATTGAGGGACCAATCTCAATACGCGAGGGTTCTTGTCAAGCTAGTGCAAGACAGAGCAAAAGAGAACTAACAAGCCGGGCCGAGTATGCTCAGCTAAATAGACACTTAGGAATTCCTTCCTTATGCTCATCCGGCCAAGTACAGATGCAAAGTCCAGTTTACTAACACTTGATCAAGAGGGACTAATAAAGGGTCCAGCAATACCGACCTCCTGCCATCGTGGCAGTAAGGTAAGAGTGTCCGTAAGGACTGGTCGACAGGTAACTTTCGATACCCAAAGTCCAGCAATACCTTCCAGTTAGAGTTGTTTACACGGTCACGCCCTTTTAACGGAATAAGGAACATCGACAGAGAAGCGGGTTATGTGACCAGTCTACAGTAGCTACCCCATGACTAGAGATTTCACCATGCACACGAAGTGCCGAAACCAGTCTGCCTATACTGGCCCAAACTTAAAGATCAATAGATGGACAATATCAAAGTCAGAAACAATGATATCTTAGAGTCTTAATTATCAGTGAATATATCTTAGATTAAAACACAAAAGTATTCCAAATAAGTTATCATCCGATAAACTAGTATTATAGGATAGGAACCACCAAGACCATCTTTTTGGGAAACATAGGAATCACCATCCAACAAAATTCAATAGCAAGTATATCATCAATGAAACTCAATGATGAAACTTAACCATTGAAGATTGCAGATAGAGGGCTAAACAACTTACAAAAGATAACTAAAAGAACACAAAGTATCATCGACTGGCAAGCAAAATGCTCGCGAATGTATCACCCGAAGGAAATAACATCCCAATCTATCAGAACTAACTCGAGCAACAATCAACAGAATAGAATGAATGTTGCATGGCCAACAAACACTCGTTCATACCAACTATTGCACTAGCTAATCTTTATAGATCCCGGTCAATAATACCAAGGAACTAAAGTTGCTCAAGCAAGTGTCAGTAACATCCTACCGACGTCTCAAACCCAAGAGACCAATCCAGAACAAACCACAAAGAACATGTGGTATTGCAAAAAGCCAAAAGCCATCAAAGAGAACAACGAACCATCATGAAAGAACATCAATCATCCCATCAATAAAGAGATGCTGAATCATCATTGAAGAAAGAATCTACTATCTTGAAGAACAGTGAATCATTCTATATCAACAATAATCAAACAAAACTTTTTGATAAAGATAATCAACTATCCTAGATGATAGTCAATCATCACCAATGATTGCCATATGCAAATACTAACTTCAATATTGAAGCTAATGAGTCAAAATGCCTTCCCCAACAACTTCTAACAAATGGAACAATGAGCATGAAAACTCAAGGAACCAAAAGCTTGAAGAAGCCTATAGCGAAGTTTGGTCTAACAATGATCACAAGTTTCGTATGAACCAACTTCAATGCTAAAGAAGAAATCATGGTACAACCCACAATATCCTCCTCAACACATCCATAAGCTAAACTTCATAATGCCAAAGCTAATGAAGAGTATGTTTGCATCAATCCAAAAGCTAAGCATAACGAAGCTACGCTCAATAAGTGATCACCAAATGATCCTCCATGAATCCATCTATAGCAAAACGTAATTCACTTCATAACAAGCACAAGAAGAATCATTAATGATTAATATATCTCAACTCAAATCCAATAAGGATTTGATCACTTCAATATTGATCACTAACTCTTCCACTTGTAGAGTTAGCATAGTTCACGACTGAATCACTTTTCAAGGAAAAGCCAAAGCTCAACCCCTACTAAATAATCTCGTCTAGAACACAACTAACTCAAACTTGCCACTCAGTTCATTTGAACGTCAACCTAGTTGCTAACTAGCAAATGCGCGAATGCTAATAACACAAAGCTATAACCAAATCATCAACACTATCTCTATCAAGACTAATGAAACTCAATATCAATCGAGAGAGAGACATCTCATTTCACTTGAATCTCAATATCAATATTGTCAACGACAAGGCACCACTTCAATGTCATCAACATCATAACAAAGCTAAAAGAAAGCACGAGTGAATCACCACTCAAAACTCTTTAGCAACCAAGCTAATCAAAGTCGAAGATACTTTATTTAGTATCCGAGACTAATCCTTCAACAATACTCAGTTACAGATAACATTTCCTCAAGGAGTGAATCACCACATCCAAGACTCCATGAAATCCAATACTATGAACTAAATGCAACCAAATGATATAAACAGAGGTAGAGTCAACATACCAATATGGAAAACCATATAAGTCTAATGACACGATCCTCCGCAACACCATCCGATAAAACAAGCCCATCACTACTGAATCATCATCAAGTGAAGCAAGTGTAACAGTCTTCAACAAAATCTACAAGCAATCACTAGTCACAAAGCAACTAACAATCACTCTTTCAACTTGCCTTCACAAGACCCAAACACTAAACTCATGCCATCGAGTCATATACTTGTCCAACATGAACGTAATACCTCATGAACGAGATAAAGGTTCATAGACAAGCACAAACTAAATGACCACTCGAATCCAACTCAACCGCAATAAGCTCACCAACACATCTAGTCAATAGCTCTGAGCATACATTGAAAAGGCTAGCTATACATGATCAACACTAAGTCGAAACTCAAGTGAAGACCATGAGATGGACTTATGTCGGTACACAACCTCCACTTAGACAAAGCTATAATATGGGTACCAACATCTCACCGCAAATAACTAAGTTGGACATCACTATCCTCAGCCGAGGCGCAAGGCTACCAAGACCAAGTCAAGATCAGTGAGAGCTCACTACTCTCATAGAGTCTAACGAAATGTAGGGTGCAACCTGCCACCAAGCATAATGCTACAAAAGAAAGGCACAAGGGTCACCCTTCTTAGAAAAGCGCAATAGCCACTTTTCTATACCAACTCCAGACTCTATCCAACTCAATTGCCTTAGCCCCAAAAGCTAGCATCCCTTTCGGGTCGCATCATACAAACTACCTACAAGGTCTAAGCTAACCTAAGTCAACTCCAACCCCTTCACTAGTTTGTACTAGCTTACGAAACGGAAAGGTTTTCGGACAAAGTGATCAACAGATCAGCCATTGGAAAAGCCTAAAAAAATTTGTGGAAAATTTTCCATCCTAGAGAAAGAATGACTCTCAGTCTAGGAATACAAACTTTCAAGACTCAACCAACTTCCTCCTACTAACAACTTCACATAAGTTCACCTTGACACCAATTCTCATGACCCATAGTATGCTTAAGCCTCGAACATCTTTTTGCCCATTCTTCCGATATCCAACACCAATATCCGCAAAAATGCAAAGTGAACATCTAAAGCTTGACCACGAAGACCACATCTTCGGATATCAACATTGCACTACACTCTTTTTCAATCACCTTCAAGATACAATGTGAAGCCAAAACACTAACAAGAAAAATGACATGGAAAATCAAGCTCTAAGGAAAATCCTCGTCACTTGAAACAACAATGCCACTTCCACTAACACAAGTGTTAGCAATGTCAATGCTTCAACTACACACTTTCTCCATCCAACAATCTACTCCAAGTGTTAATGGATTAACTACTAAGCTATAGCAAATGAATGTTACAACCCTTTCCAACACCTTATGGGTAAACCCTCAAGAAAACAAGGTACCAACTTAAGCTTAGCATAATGGACCACTATTGAGAATCTAGTCAAAGCTACTACAATGCTACTTCGTGCAAGTAGACTAGCTTCTCCATCAACCACTTTGGGGTTGATCATCGTTTAACCAAGCAACTTCGTAAACACATTGCTCATTATCACATGAATATGATATGGAAATCACAATGTCTTGATCATCAATCAAGCAACACCACGAGCAATGCCAATGTCATTACTTCAAAGGTTTATGTGAGCATCAAGTGTCAACTCGATTTGACAAAATGTAACATAAATATCACACTCCATCAATAAAGATTTACAACATTTAACACCACTAACTTTTGTTCACAACACGGACAAGCTCATGCTACTCTCTTTTTGACCAAACCCAAAACTAATCCAACACCAAGCTATTCAAAGAGCAATAGCAAGGTTCTCCGGAAAAGAATTGAACATTGCAACCCAAGTCTTCCAATAGCAAGCCTAGACAAAATGGTATAGTGTTTCACCACTATCCATCCCATAACTCACCATTTGTAAGACCATCATCTCCAAGATGCATCAAGGTAGGGAATCTTGATTGCATAATATGAACATGAGCAATGAGTCAACACCTCGTTGCAAATCATCTCTCCAAGAAGAGAAAATGATTTACGTATTTGATCCTTCGTCCCCGATGACTCTCTTTTTGGTCTCATCTTTGACTAAACCTCAAGCTCGCTTTCGCACAACCTTCAGTCCAATCCAAGAAAAGTTTATGAGAGAGCACAGCAACAATTACTTGAAATCAATAGACTTATCCCTACAGTCTTGATTGATCCATTTGTAATCATGCCTAAGAAGGATCCACTAGTGCCGTGCTAATTAGCTACGGACCAGCCTATTTACCACTCATAGCAAACCCAGGAAAAGTTTGCTTTTACCCACGGTACAAGGAACAACTCATGGAACCACCGATAGGCTAACATTAATCCTGCCAACTCAAAGTGTAACCTCGAGTTGCTAATGTGCCTCACACACGAGTCCAAACTCAAACTCGTGCTAACGGAACAACTCAATTCCATCATATGAGCCCAAGAGCAAGCTCACATTATTAGGTACAAAAGGTAACCAAAGCCATACCCAAGGAACGAATGTAAACCCTTTGCACCAAACGTGTACCCACTCGGATCTGCAACGAGACTAGTTGCCCAATCTCATTGTATAGTACTCGCTGAGACTCATTCTCTGATACCAAATGTAGCGCATGTGGTTTTGACCCTTTATCCTATGGTGATTTACCATAGGATAACACCATGAAGCGGAACCTAAACCCTCTTTGTGCCACGTGACAGATGCCACGTGTCCATACCACGTGTCCATAGGAACCCGAGGTTCAGGGCCTTGGGCCACTAAACGAAGGAATGGTGCCAAACTCCCAAACATAGAGCCAAGGAGTGATGGAACCGAACCACAGAGCAACTCCCGAGCATAAAGCCCAAGGAGCGAAGGAACAGGGGCCCGGAGCGACTTGGAACAGTCCTAGAGTAGCCAGCATCCCAATGCCAGGACCAGCACGCAAAATGGAGCCAAACGGAGTCTGGTGCAATTTCGGCATACCGGTGGCCTAATGCAAGGACATGGGTACTCCACCAGCTAGTATGGTGTGGAGCTTGGGCTTAGACCCAAGCCGGATGCAGAACAAGGACAGGCACGCAAGCGGGAGCTAAACTATGCCTCAGGTTGGTCGGCCATGCCCGACCTACCCACTATCCCTACTATACATTTGGAACCCCCCATAGCCCCCCCCCCCTTGAGGAACACACGCTTTGGGCTTTCACCCTAAGCCTCCCTTAGTATCAGGAGTTAGTCTCTGGGACAAGCTCGAAACTTACTAAATATGGAATGTCCCTAGATTGCAAATTTGGACACGGGACGAACACCATTATATTCAGGACGATCTCTACATTCCGTAGATATGCCAAATGAGCAAATCTGGACACTTTCCATAAATAGCATTTGGGACCGAAATGAGACTAACACAAAGGGCATGATAGCGAGGGTGTTTGGCAGACACGGTAAGCTATCATGTAGCGATATTGAGGGACCAATCTCAATACGCGAGGGTTTTTGTCAAGCCAGTGCAAGACAGAGCAAAAGAGAACTAACAAGCCGGGCCGAGTATGCTCAGCTAAATAGACACTTAGGAATTCCTTCCTTATGCTCATCCGACCAAGTACAGATGCAAAGTCCAGTTTACTAACACTTGATCAAGAGGGACTAATAAAGGGTCCAGCAATACCGACCTCCTGCCATCGTGGCAGTAAGGTAAGAGTGTCCGTAAGGACTGGTCAACAGGTAACTTTCGATACCCAAAGTCACATGCGCGACAATAACCACTCGCATCGCATATCACCTCGTAAGGTTTTGATGGATTAGCAATGCGAAGCACTAGAGTCTTGCTCAACAATCATTTCAGCGCCACAAAACTCTCCTCTTGTGGCTTCTTCCACTCGAATGGCACATTCTTGCGTAATAACCGTATCAAAGGAATAGCCACCTTTGCAAACTTATGCTGGAAACATCGGTTGTAACTAGCTATACCAAGAAAACTGCGCAACTCAGCCATTGTAGTCAGTGTAGGCTAATTTTCCACCACAGCCACCTTCTTTGGATTCGTCTTGACACCCTTAGATGTCACAATATGGCCTAGATATTCCACCTCCGACTTTGCAAACTCACATTTGCTCTTCTTCGCATAAAGTTTGCTGTTTCGGAGTAATAAAGGAACCTTGCACAAATGCACCTTATGCTCCTCCACATAACTTAACTGAAATGGATGCCGATAAATTGGCTGCATCCCCAACTCCAATGTAATCCCATGCTCCACACCTTGTAATGGAGGCAACCCATGAGGAAGTTCAGATGGAAAAACATCAGAAAACTCATCAAGTACATCCCGTACTACTGCTTCTCCCCCACACGTGCCTTAGTCCCCCAAGTCACAAACAAAAAGCAAGTAACTCGAAACTGCTTTTCTATTACGACAAGCCCACTTTAAAGATGTAGTAAAGAGTATAACAACTGGTGGTTGAATGCCCTCGCCAAACCACACATCTTTAACGCCACCATACTCCAACAAGACATGCTTAATACTCCACTTTATCTCTGGATCCACCTTCACCAACCATGGCATCCCAAGAATAAGATCCACATGATGGATATTTGTGAGATAAAAAGTCTCCACAAGTGTGGTGTTGCCAACCAACACTTTCAGCCCCTCGACACAAGCATCGAAATGCTGAGCAGAGGTAGCTGCACCTTCCACCGTGTATGGAAGAACTCCTCGTGTGACCAGGCCATGCTCCGCAACAAACATTGCCGAAACAAAGTTGCCATCACTCCCACTATCCAATAAAATCTGCACTGGATTGCTACGGAACACACCCTCTAGCATTAAAGCTAATTCACGAGTATCCTTAAGCGCCATCTTGTTCCATATATAGTTGAGCTAACGAGCAATGATTGAAAGTCGCTTCCTCCAACCGGAATGGTCATTCTCGTCATCCTCACGTTGCAAAGTTTGCAACTTTTTAATATCTGACTTACCGTGAGTAAAAGATTAGCCATTCTTTTTGTCCTATTGCTTGTTCTTCAACTGTGGAAAATCAGCCTTCTTGTGTCCAAGTTTGCCACAATGATGACAATATCTATAATTCTTCTTAAAGAACTTTTGCTTCTTGGACCCCTTTGCATCCAAAGTAGTCACCACCGACTTCAACTTGTGATGCTTGTTCCCATCCTTGTGTCCACGATGATCATCACAACAATTCTCAATAGAAGGACTTTGTGAACACTTGCAAGACTTGTGCTTGTCATTATCAAGTCGATGAGCCGCATCAAAGAGCTCCTCCAAACTCTTTGTTGGACTTGTTCTGATCTAGATCCTTTGTTGGAACACGACTAATCAAATGAGTACGTTTCTCAATATAGTCCTCGAGCGTTAACTAGCTAAAGGGGTGATCACTTGATTGCGAGACTTGTGCTTGTCATTTTTAAGTCAATGAACCGCATCAAAGAGCTCCTCCAAACTCTTTGTAGGACTTGTTTTGATCTGGATCCTTTGTTGAAACACAATTAATCAAGCAAGTATGCTTCTCAATATAGTCCCCGAGCGTCAACTTGATCACTTGATTGCAGAGCCCTTCTTTATTCTATTATCCTAACCTGGTGCTTAACAATCCTCCCCTCGTCAGGGAATAATCGTCCGCGATCATACTTAGGCCACCCTCCAGTCACCATGGTCCTTCTCTTAGGGTCTACCAAACCTTGGTTCTCCCTCTAGATCCACCATGTTGAATATTCTTACCCCACTCGTTAGCCACGAGAATCGAACTGGTTTCCGATACCAATGTTAGGATCTTATCCCTTACACCCTAAGCCAAGGGGTGATCATTTGATTGTAAGGCCCTTTTCTTTATCCTATTATCCTAACCTAGTGCCTAACATGTGTGTGTTTGCCATTATTATATATGGCAAGCCAGCTATATAAAATAAGGCTACGTATTAATTATGTACTAGTTTTTAGCTTTTGAAACTTTATAGCTAGTTGTGTCTAATAGTAAGTTGTAATTACCGAGATTGACAATTATGATTCAATATATTGCCATATCATAATAAAACGTCATTCCCGATATTGAAATGTAATATATTAATCAAAGAATTTTTATTGTTGGAGAGTTTATTTCTTCTTATCTGTTTTAATGGTTCGAAAGAAGTTTACTTTTGGTCCCAAAAGCTTCCTATATAAATCTCCACCATTTCCAAGCTCAACAAAAAATCCATCTTCACCTCTACACAACAATCATCTTTTTCATTTTGAGAGGTGTTGTGAAACTTTTTCATTTGTGACCTCAAGTGCAATTGAACATGAATTTCCTTTTTATAATGTTTTTAAAAGAGTTGGATTGCCTTCAATGCTCCAAGAGTGATATTAATATTTTCTTCAAGATTTTGCTCTAGATATGGTAGGAGTGCCTGATGTAAATATGTATTATCTTTAGTATCTTATATGCTACTTTTATTTGAACAAGACAGATGGTTGCATGGGTTTGGTAAATTTTCTTGAGCATTGTCTTAAATGCTTAAGAGTGGGTTTGGAAAGTGTGCATATGTGGATGTACAAGAAAATCAAAAAAGAATTAAAGACACACAGTTATTATGATTTGATCCCAATTAAATTTATTGATACCATCTGTAAGCAAAAGTAGGGTAAATAAATTTGGCTCAAATGCTTGAGTGTGTGATTCTCTCCACAAAGTATATCACTATGCTTGTAAAGGAGTACATAATTAAAACAAAAGATGGAGAATATATAATTGTCATTCAAGACCTTCCTTTTTACATATATCTAGACTTTATGAAACACAAAAAGCATGAGAAGGCATATACTCTTTACAAATATATATACTATATCTTAAACAATATCTTGCATTAGAATTTTAAAATGGATATTCATATACATCAAGCAAACTTTACTATTGCTAAATTGCAAAAGACTTTTGGAATTAACTAGATTTTTTAAGACCATTAATAATTTTTATTCTCTATCAATAATATAAATTTATTATACTTTATAAAATTAATAAAAAAACATTTTTTCATTTCACATTTCATTTTATATACTTGCAAGTGCTCTTTTCACAATACTGCTCATAGTATTCAAATGTTTCCATGTCTGTCTTTACCACCTCAAAAAATATTTCATTGTAGTTTTTTAGGTACGTGATGTTATAGTGTGTCGCAAAAGTATATATACCATCATACTGATCATCGCCATTGTTTCCACCAAAAGCTAGAAAATTTATAAAGCATTTGTTAAAAGTCATAGAATTGCAATTTTCTAAAATAAATAAAAAAGAATTCTTTTTCACCCAATTTGTTGCACCTTCTATCATTACATTTATTTCCAACTTGTGATCATTATCCTCTCTTACTTTCTTTTATATAGTTTGGTTATGCTGTGCAATAGAACAATTATTGTAGCTTCTAGATCTTGAATTACTACTTTGGAAATAAAGATTATAAAAGTTAAAATTACCAACATTAGAACTCACAAACGTTTGTGTGTATTTCCTTATTTTTGAATAAAAGTGCGAATAAAGATCTATAAATTCTAGACACTATGATAAACCCCTCAAGAATATATTTTAGAGAAAAACCAAGTCTCTCTTTTATATGCAACAAGTTTATATCAATAGCTTTTATTTTTCCTTTCAAATGGTTATATAGCCTTATATAAAATCTTATTTCAAATTTAATAATTTTTAAATTCTGATAAACTTGACATTTACTAGCCAAAAAGCATAGAGTACAAATTTAAAGAAGTGACAAGGATACTTTTTTTGCAAAAAATTTAGTTTATGTTCTTATTATAGCATGTAATAAATATTTAAATTAGAAGTGTCCTTTAGAACAATAGTGTGTAGAGAGTTGTGAAATTATTAGGTTTGCTATAACCTTAATATTTTAAAGTTTATAATATTTATACTAAATTACAATTAAAAATTGAACTTAACTCATGAGGTCAACTCTTTAGCTCATGAGCTGATAAGATGTTAGAGAAAAATGCACTTTCTAATCCATTTCATTATGAAGGCCCATTTTTCACTTCTTGTGAGAAGCCTTTCACAGCTGAAGGAGACGGTGCAGATTTGTCAGTTGTGAGCTTTCAAGTAGATCGTATTCATGCACCAATGGCTACAGATCCACACGGATTTCAAAACTTATGAAGAGCCTCCACGGCAAAATGCTTATGCGGCTGTGGAGAAAAGAAGCTCTCGTCAAGCCCTCTTGCTCCTGTCCCTGTAAAACAACTCCATAAGAAACATACCATGCAAAATGACGGCAGACTGAAACGAAGTCTTACACTGTCTTATCTGGCTAAGAGCAAGCAGCTTACGAGCTTCTTCGC
This sequence comes from Selaginella moellendorffii, assembly GCF_000143415.4. Classification (NCBI taxonomy): domain Eukaryota; kingdom Viridiplantae; phylum Streptophyta; class Lycopodiopsida; order Selaginellales; family Selaginellaceae; genus Selaginella; species Selaginella moellendorffii. The sequence continues at coordinate 1,284,330 of NW_003314282.1, read as the reverse complement.
ACCTATTGAAGACTGCACAAGCATTCTTAGAATCGCTGCAGCATCGTTGATGTCACAATAAGATCTTAAAAGCTATTAAAGTCAAGAGATAAACTGTCTAAGCTTCTAGATGTACTGCACGATGCTTTATCCTGAGAGAGATCTGACCAAACTTGTTGTGATGAATCCGAAGATAACCAAAAATCTTTAAAATACTACCATCATTTGGCGCGGCTGAAACGTTGAGTACTTAAAGTTTCCTTTTCCTCCCGTTCAGCATGCCGGGTAAAGGGGATCTAAAGCGCAAAGTTGAGACTTCTAAGAGTCCATTCCCGCTAGATTGTAGCCTATCTGAATGAGAAATAAAATTGCGATAAAGAGAAGTACGAATGCTTATCAATGAATTCATGAGTAGCGCTATGAGTAATGTTGACTCTTCATGTGTCGAGCCAATGCCACTATTTCATCTGTTAGATCGTTGGAGTCGCCATTTGAAACATAAATAGGACGGCACGTCAGATTTGGTCCCATCTTATAAAAAAAGGTTATATCCCTATAAAAAGGGAGAATTCCTTCATATGGTTTAGGGTTTACATCAGAAAGGAAAAGCATGGATATGAGTTTCTTCTGGCGGATCAAGTTCACACTTCTCTTCCCAAGCTGGGTGCCCGATAGTCCAGTCCACTACGCGTTCATGCTCATGTTGACTGCGGGGCTCGGAGCTCTCCACGAATGGATTGCCCACAAGCACTGGATGATTCTCACTGCCTATTCCACGCCAGGACCCATCATGGTCAAGGATCCGCAGAGAGACTACCCCAAGCAACATGAGGACGCGATACTGATTGCGGTGTTGATGCATGCCGCCTATGTGACCACGAGCTACTTGCTAATGATGATGGCTATGTCGTTCAACGCAGGGATCTTCATTGCAATCACTGTGGGATTGTGCATTGGATTCTACGCCATCTGGCCCCTGGAATCGTCAAATCGTGCCAGGATTGTGCCAGGGCCAGCATCTTGCTAGAGAATTAAGATTAAGATATTCTCTATCTAAACATGGGCTTAAATTATAAACATTCTTATAGTTTAAAAACTTAATATATTATTATTATTATTATGTATATAACAAAATGTATGCTTTATATCAAGGCTTGAGATTTCTCGCTCTTGGCACTCACTCAGATAATTCTCCTTACTGATGGATTCATTAAACTTACAATAGAGATGCCAGAACTTCTCCCTTCTTTCGTTTCTGGGTTTCAAAATGAAATTTAGTTGCAACAAGCCTTAGATATCACTCTAGGATTCTAAGGGATTTTAGAGATTGCGTCCCTTGAACAAAAGTTGCCAAGAACGGGGAAGAAACACCACAATAGCTGCAGCGGTTCCATGATGGCTTTCATGACTTGAGAGGCAAGTTGACGCACCGACTTGATGATGAGAAACACCCATGAAGGCCTTCTCGTAGTTGTGTAGAGCCAGCATTGTCCTCAAGTACTTGAGCTGAGAAACCATCTCCCAGGACTCTAAATCCGATTCAATAGTGGCCCTAGCATATGAATCTCCATAGGGACCTGGAACTTACAAAGAACTACTTCATTTCTTTCTATATCACCTTTTGCAAATCAGTTTCGATTGATGGTGGTGAGTCCATCAAATGTGGGACTCAAACATTTATGCCTCTACAACTGGGACTCAAGCTATAGTATCATATAGCAACATTTCAATGGGTATTTCTTAGGTTTCCAAGAGACTGGGAGAGAGGTCTTAGAAATATAAGTATTTTGATATCATTTTTATATATTTAAAATAGCAAAGGCCTTATAATCCAATCTAAATTTGAATCTAATAAGGATGGTTCAGTAATATGTGTTGCATTTCATTAGGTTTCATGTATTTTTTGGGCTTGAGAAGCAAATTGAGGCTCATTATCTGAAGTTACGTGGACTCCCTAGATTTTTATGGAAAAGAAATATTGTAGGAGTGAGGTTTTAGTCATCAAGTTGGATGTGAGGCATGCCAAGATGTTAGGTAATTGAGTGCTTGCTTAATTCAAGTGCTTTGAAATTATCAAGAAGGAAAACGATTTGCAAAGAAGGCAAGAACATTGTCAAAAAGAAGTTAGACCAGATCAAAGGACTGAATAGACTTCTATGCACCGAGGGCAGCCTCTCAAGCCTTTGAATTTCAGAGTTTGATCAAAGGCAGGTCTTCAGAAGGAATAAAAAAACAATTTTTCAAACAGGTTGCAAAGTGAGAGGACAAACCGCTTGTGGAGTGTTTTTGACAGAGAGCAGTAGAGGAAAAACCGTGATCAGAGAGGTAAGCTCTTGAGTTCTTAAAAACATTTGGCTAATTTACTTTCTAGGGTTGCCAATGTTGATAAAGCTGTGTGAGGGCTTCCTGATACCCACCTTTATTGCCTATAGGCTGAGGGTGTCTACAATCAAAGCCTGCAAAACACATTTGACAAGCTACTTTTTTGTTCTTAGTGTTTTTGTTATTGATGATGTTTTCTTTTGCCAGTTTTAGGTGAGGTACATGGAGGCACCACCTCTTTTGAAAAAGCTCAATTAGAAGGAACTTGTTTTGTGGCTGTGGAATGCAGAGAATTTGATTGTGAATGAGGCATAGCTGTATAATGCTGCACATCCTGGCGGAAATTGAAGCAGTAGGTTGAAGAGCATACGCCAGATGATGGGGGAAGTCTCCGGGAGTCATTCTTATGGTACATTTTCTCCTTCTTGTGTTGTTCTTGCTGACGATTTATTTAGGGTAAGTGATATGCTGCGAGGTTTGGAGCTGACAGTGTTGTCAAGACATGATGCAGCTGTAGACCTGGTTGTTATGAACAGTGCATGTTGGTGGGCATGTGTTGCATGACTCAGACTCGACAGTAACTGTAAGAAAAAAGAGATTTGGATGAACAGCCTTTAAGTTCCATTGAGTTCCTGGTGCCTACTTTATCTAAAGTGGGTTGAGTTTCTCTAAGCTTTATTATTAAGCAATGGAAGAGGAAGAATTTAGGAAACTTCAGACTGTACCTTCACATTTTCTTGTTCCCACTTGACAATGCTGTCACTGAGTACTCAATAAAGAACCAAAGAACCAATCAGATTTTTGGGCAATGAATTCAAAAGAAAAGATTACCGAGTGAAGTTGCAGCAAAAGATTAATAAGCAATTGCACTGGATAACAAATGATAATTAGATGCATATTGTAGGAAAAAGACTCAAGAAGCCAGAAGGAATGCTTGCAAAGTTGATTTGGCTGTTGCAATATAGCAGGTCGATTATGTGGAAACTGTGTTTTGTGTTTATTGAGCAGGTTAGCTATAACATAGGAGAGAGACCATGGACGTTCAGGGCATGTCTTCTGGCAGATAAATTTCTCGCTCCTCTTCCCGGGCTGTGTGCCCAATGATCCAATGAACTATGTGTTTACACTCATGTTCATTGCGGGGTTCGGAGTTATCCACGAATGGATTGCCCACATCCTCGCTGCCTATTCCACGCCAGGACCCACCACCGGCAAGGATTTGAAGAGAGACTACCCCAAGCACGCTCGCTGGCGATCCCGATGGCAGTGGGGATGCACGGTGCTTATGTGACCACGAGCTACACGCTGATGATGGCAATTGCGTTCAACATGGGGGTCTTCATCGCGATCATGGTGGGATTGTGCATTGGATTTTATGCCTTCAGGCCCCTGGATTTGTCAAATCGTTCCAGGATTCCTAGAGGAATGGTGGTTGCATGCTATACTTTAAAAGACTTCTCACGGTGGATGGATATAATATTAATAGGCCCATATTACTTTAAGTTTTGTTTAGCCAAAGTAAAGGCATGCTGGTCCATATTTGATTTGGAAATCTCAGTTCAAAATCATGTATATAGCTCTCCTACCTCTTGCATCCATCTAACTCACTTGCTGGACACTCTTGATGTCTTTAGGACGAGTTCTGGGCAGGACATCGAAGTCTTTTCCCGCTGTGGTCACTGCCCATGAATCCCTGGAGGAAGAGCGCTCAAGGCATTTTTGTTGTAGATATCTTTCACTTTTATTTTACCTCAATGGGATTTACAGGCTGACCAGGCACACATATTGAAAGTTGAGAAGAAGGATGGATGAATCTGTTGGGCCAGTCATTGCTTTGGTTGTTTCCCATAATGATCCACTCTACAGATGGTACTCATACTTCAAGTTCGTGAAGTCCAAGCTGTCATCAATGTCTCTCAATTTGTGGAGACTTCTAGTTTATTCATCGTCCTGGTCTAAAGTAGCAAGGCACCCCAACGTGGTTAAGGTCTATTATGCCAAGGAAGAAAAGCTCCTGGTGTAGACCATGAGATGAGTGTTTGGAGTTGTGTGCCAATGAAACTCAGCCTGTTTGAATTGATGCCCTGCGCTTCTATCACCTTGATGGTCAACCATAGTCAACACCGGTCAAAATGCATTTAAATATTTAAAGATGCCAGCATCAATCTCAGTGCCAAGAAAGCACTTTACCATCTAACCATCTGAGCTACATTGCAAAGTTGAAAATGTGAAGTTTTCATGCATTTCTTCACCATTTCAAATCTGCTATTTTGGGTGTTTAGGGTGTTTATCCCAACTCAATCATCACATGAATTAAGCTGAGCAGCACTAGTGCAATGCTGATCCCAATGCCAGCAATTTAGCGGAAGTAGATCTTTGAGAGAATGGAGAAGCATGTAATTGAGCCAATTTTTCACCCCAAATGGTTTAATTTTGTTAATAAAATATAAGCCTTTATATTGAAGTATTACAAAATATGAATCATGTTCTATGTTTTTAATTTTGACATATTTTAATTTCAAATATTCTTCAATTATTTAAATTCACAACAACACACAATAAAATATTGTGTCCTTAATTATAGAAGCAAAAATGTGATTGCACATGGGAGCATTATAATTACATAAGTGTGGATTTATTTCTTTACATGCAAAAATATTATGCACACAAACACTTTTTATTTGCTATATAAACAATAAATGTGATTGTGTGTATAATATTTTTGTGATATGATATCCCATATATACATGAGGTATGACACCTCAAACTACTATGCAAGACTAATACCATGTCATCTCATATAATATGATGTCATTGCAAATTTAGTGAGGGTCTTTTTTTTTTGTATTAGTGAGTGTAAATTTGTGATCTTTTTATTGTGATCATCTCTCTCCTCCTTTACATATTTTTTATTTGCCTCTCATTTTGCATGGCTATACCTCATTTCTCGTAGTTTTGAGGTATATTTTGATTGCAGTGCGCACTAATATATTTTTGGCATTACAATAATTTATTGCACTTGGACTTAATATGGACAGCACTTTTTGTTACCTTCATCAAAGAAAGTGCTTTAAATATGCAGTGATGGAGAGCTTAGCTTATAATATCTAATAGATGTTCAAAATACAATTCACACTCAATCTAAACCTTGCAAATGTGTAAAAAGATCTGATGTAAAGTTCAAATTTATGCAACACAAAAATTGTATATATAACATTGATATGGATTTTTCTATACATATGTAGTAGACATTAAAAAATATTATGCTCAAAATATTATTTTGTAAGTCATAACAATTTAAGCACACATATTTTTTTTTTTATATTTGTAGGCTTATATAATTTCTTGCCAAGCCACCCATCCCAGATACACCTCCTCTCTTGGGAGGTGTACCTCCCCCCCAAAACTACTATCATAAATTGTTTGCCATACTTAATCTACTTAAAAAATATAAAATATTTATGATAAATGTGCTCAACCAATGTTATATAGATATGAAACCAATTTATGTGTGTTTAAAAATATTTTAAACATATATCTTAAGAAAGCCTAAACATCCAATGGTAATTTAATGTTTTTCAAAGTTGAAATGAGATCTTTTATAGAAATAATTTACTAGCAACGCTTAGTCTGATTAATAGTAGTCTTATTCATATTTATTAATCTAATTAATCAATGGAAGTTTATAGTTAGAAACATGTTTATAATTTATAAACACAAGATTAATTTTATTGAATATCAACCATTAAATGGTAGAATAAACTAGAATATACTAAAAATGTTTAGAAAAGTTTATAAATTATAAACATATTTATAATTTATAAGTACAAGATTAATCTAAATGAATAACAACCATTAGATAATAAAATATCTTAAATAATATTCAAGCATATTTTAGGCATATCCACTATAAAAAAAAGAAATTATTATGTTATAACAATTAACTTTACCACACTATCTTGTTATGGCCAAGCACTTAGCCTTTAGCTAGCTTTCTTTCTATTTATACCTTCAGGGACCACGGATTGCCCAAAGCATCAGTACTCGGAGTTGAAAGGCTCCCCACTGCGCTAGAGTTCCACCCAAGCATCCCACCAGTTCCTGTAGCGTTTCTCATCCAGCCTGCGCACCATTCTCATTCCCTCATTGCTCGTCTTTGACTGGGAAACTTAACGCAACGAAGAAAAACCGAGAAGCTCCTGGAAAACCCTGCCGGGATCACGAGAGCCCGGGGCTTTAATTCTTTCCCCTTGGTGAGTCCCTAAACATGCTCTTTGCAACAAAAGACTATTTAAACGAGACATTTATTAGTGTGCAGCAGAAGATTAATGCAAGAGCCAGGGCTCCTTACACACTCACAAGGCGGACCTCTCAACGTTCTTTCCCTCTCAGTAGAACGACGAGCTGCCCAAGAAAAACACATGCTCCACCAATTGACGCCACAATGGAAATCACAAAATGTCCATCATGGTGCTCGACAGTGTCACTGTAGAACACCCAAAGAAGAGCAGCTATGGTGCTGAGCATCGATGAAACCATGAACCTTGGCTCCGTGGTGAAGCCCAACTCTGCCCCTTCCGCCCACACGCCGACATACAAGCGTGCCCAGGAAGCAAACAACCTGATGAGAAACGGGAGACCCCAGAAGATGCCATACGTGACGGCCAAAGCATCGTAAGCCCAGCCGTGGGAGTCATGACGGAAAGCTCGTCCAAAGATCGATGGAACAACACACGCGATGATGTAAAGAATGGGTGTGGCAATCCCCCTCACGAATTTCGGTAGCGACTTCCTGGTGATGACGAGCTGAGCGGCAGAGATGCCGTAGGCGAGAGCTGTGAAGGTCGCGCTCCAGCGACAGAAAGCCGACCACTCCGCCGTGGTGAAGATCCACTTTTCAGTGGTCGCCAGGAAGTTGAGAAAGCCCAATGACGCCGAGCACAGTATCGCGATGAATCCTGGAGCTTGGCCCGCTGGAGCTGGCGGTGGAGGAGGGTAGTCGTAAGCGATCATGACAACCGGGACGCTCGCGAGGAAAGACGCGACACTAGAGCCGGTGCCGATCCAAAACCCGCTTGCCGATGGCGATGCCGATGGCGATGCCGATGGCGATGCCGATGGGGTTGGCGATGCCGATGCCGATGCCGATCCCGCGCTTGCCGCCGAGAGATTCTGCTCGAAGATCGATCCGCGCTGCCGAGGAGGCGAGCGAGGAGATCTCTCGAGCCATAGCCGCAGAATGGAGACACAAGACACGAGAAGGAAGAGAACGAGAATCGACTTCATTCTCCTCTCCTCCGGAGCTAGGGCTCAAGAAAACGCGGCTCCGATCGAGGAAAGGCCTGGGCTTTGGCCGCGAATTTGCCACTCGAAGCATCAAGAAAACGCGGCTGCCACGGCATTTCAAATCAAAGGCCTTGGCGAATTTGCAACTATAGAGGCAATGTAGGTTAATCGAGCGATGCAAGAGGGCTGGAAACAACGGGCGCCTAGAGAGACCTCGGCCTCCGGTAAGATTTTTCTCGTCTCGAGTTCCATGGAACGTCGGCTTTTCCTGTTTGTGTTCGTGTCTAGTTCTTAGCAGAAGAAGAACGAGTAAGAGTTTTTAGCAGTGCCATGGAACTTGTCTAGTTCGTTTAGCACTTGGATTTTCTTGGTTGTGTGTGATTCTTTTCGTGTCTAGTTCTGAGCTGGAACTTGGTTTTTCCTGTCTGTGTGTGATTCTTTTCACCATGGAAGTTTGTGTGTGATTTTTTCGTGGAACTTCTCTTTGTGTGTTGTTTAAACTTTTTTGGACATGGGAAAGTGATCCGATTTACTGGCAGGCGATCGTCGTTCCCGAGAAGGAGCTCGCGCTTTTTCTGGGTTTTGCCCCGGCTGCTAGAATTCTTCGTTCCTCCACCAGTTTTTCTAGATGCGGAGTACTACGTTCTCTAATATACACTTCACAGAGCTTTGGCTGAGCTCAAAGGTGAGAGGTTTCCTTTAGTTCTGCTTCATTTCTTTGTTTACTGATCTCACGTTTGGGACTTCTTCCAACAGCAGGGATTCCTCCACCGGGGCCGAGCTTCAAGGTTGGAGAATTATTTGTCTAGTTTTGGAATCTCACGAGTTCTCTTTCTGGCAGCAGGATGAGATGGTAATGGGCAAACACGTAACGTTTATCCGTGAACTTCAAGAATGGATCGCCGCTAGTATTGATATCAAGTTTATGGACGACAAGCTGACCGAAACCAGTGCCTCGGGGCGGTCCAAGAACGTCGTCGGAGCTTCATATCGCTAAGAGGAGGTGCGTGTTCTACGCGAGCTAGTGCTTAGGATCATATTCGACAGATGCCTGCGCCAGGAAACTCGAGAAAGACGTCTCAGTTTCGAGTGTTCATGCACTGACGTTCTACTCTCGTTTTCTGGAGGCGATCTATGAGTTTGAAAGATCGACGAACTGGTGGTGATGAGGTTGGATCCCGCATCACGGGGTTTTGTTGAAGAGGAACCAAGAGCGTTGCTGCTTTCAAGTTTTTGTTTAGTATAATCTTCGTGCCAGGAAACTCGAGACATGGAATCCGAGTGATCTATGTCCGAGTGTATGGGGAATATGCTTTTCGTTTGAAAAAACCGCGCTCAAAGTTTTGCCTTATCGGTGGGGCCGAATTATTTTTGATATCTATTGACAAATGGGGCCCGACCAAATCAAATTCACTGCAACTAGACAGGAAAAAAATAAATCTTTGGTCCAATTGATCTTGGCCGTGAATCTTGGAGAAAAGCTAGTTGTATAAGAGCACAAAGAGGGACACGAGAGAAAATGTGCTCATAGAGATTTCTCCTGGATGAATGATACTACAGGTTCCATTCTTTTTTCTATTTCCTCGAGCGAATGAGAAGATCTCAACAGAGGTTTCTTCTTGCAGAGAGCTTTCTCGCCATGTTCAAGTTCTTGAGTGACTTGTCCGGAGGAATCGCCTGTGATTTCAAAGATGAGATTCGAAGTTTTGTCTTTGTACCTCAGGTCGATGATCTATCAGGAGTCACCATGCCAGAAGTTCACCTAGAAGTCGAAGGTAAGTTCTCCTCAAACCTTCCAAAGTTCCTGGAGCTTTGGAGCAACGTAAGTACCTCGAAATGCAAAGCCATAACTTCACAGAGACTCTGTTTCCTTACCAGACTTCCTGATCCAAGACCAAGCTGGCAACGAAGACGATGAGGAAGAGAATCTGATGAAGCTGTGAAAGGAGAAGCAGATGCAATCCAACTGTGAGTCCACCAAGCGCTTGCGCCTCAAGAAGCAAATCCAGCTTGAGGACAACAATTATCTTTTTCATTTTGAGGGGGTGTTGTGAGGCTTTTTCATTTGCGACCTTGAGTGCAATTAAACATGAGTCCTCTTCTTATGATGTCTCTAAAAGAATTAGATTGACTTTAATGTTCCAAAAGTGATGTTAATATTTTCTTCAAGATATTGTTTCAGATATAGCAAGAGTGCTTATATTATCTCCAGTGTTCTATGTGTTACTTTTTATTTAAACAAGACAAATGGTTACATGGGTTTGGTAAATTTTCTTGAGCATTGTCTGAAATGCCTAAGAGCAGGTTTGGAAAGTGTGCACATGTGGATGTACAAGAAAATCAAGAAAAAATTAAAAACATACAACTATTATGATTTAATCCCAATTAAATTTATTGGTACTGTCTCCAAGCAAAAGTAGGGTAAAATAAGTTTAATTCAAATGCTTGAGTGTGAGATTATCTCCATAAAGTACAGTACAGACTTTATGAAACACGAGAAACATAGGAAGGCATATACTCCTTACAAGCATATATACTATATGCACCAAGATCCTAAAGTGGATATTTATATACATGAAAAAAACTTTGCTATTGTTAAATTGTAGAAGACTTTTGGAATTAATTAGATTTTTTAAGATTATCGATGTTTATTCTCTATTAATAATATAAACTTATTATACTTTATAAAATTATTAAAAAATATTTTTCATTTTACTTTTCATTTTATATACTTGTAAATGCTCTTTTTGCAATATTTCTCATAGCATTTATATATTTCCATTTCTGTCTTTACCATCTCAAAAAATATTTCATAGTAGTCTTTTAGATACGTGATGTTATAGTGTGTCGCAAAAGCATATATACTATTATACTGATCATTGTTATTATTTCCATCAGAAGTTAGAAAAAATATAAGATATTTCTTAAAAGTCATGGAATTATAGTTTTCTGAAACAAATAGAAGAGAATTCTTTTTCACCCAATTTATTACACCCTTTATCATTACATTTATCTCCAACTTATAATCACTATATTCATTATTCTCTTTTTCTTTTTTTTGTATAGTTTAGTTATGTTGTGCAATGGAATGATTATTATAGCTTTTAGCCCTTGAATTACTACTTCAAAAAGAAAGATTACAAAAGTTAAAATTACTAACATTAGAACACATAAACATTTATGTGTATTTCCCTCTTTTTGAATAAGAGTACGAGTGAAGATTTATAAATTCTAGACATTATATTATGACAAACCCCCCAAGAATGTATTTTAGAGAAGAACTAAGTCTCTCTTTTATATGCAATAAGCTTATGTCAATAGTTGTATTTTTTTTCCTTTCAAATGGTTATATAGCCTTAAATAAAATATTATTTTAAATTTAATAATTTTGAAATTATAAAAAACTTGACATTTACTAGCCAGAAAGCACAAAGTACAAATTTAAGGAAGTGACAAGGATACTTTTCTTGCAAACATTTTAATTTATATTTTTAATAAACATCTCTATTATAGCATGTAGTAAATATTTAAATTGTTAGAACAAGAAGTGTCCTTTAGAACAATAATGTGTAGAGAGTTGTGAAATTATTAAATTTTCCATAACCTTAATATTTTAAAGTTTGTAATATTTGTACTAAATTACAATTAAAAATTGAGCTTAACTCATGAAGTCAATTATTCAACTCATGAGCTCAAGAGTGATCCGTACTGTTATGACAAAAAGAAAAATGCACCTTCTAATCCATTTCATTGATTCTTCACTTCTTGTGAGAAGCCTTTCACAGCTGAAGGAGACTGATGCAAATTTGTCAGTTGTGAGCTTTCAAGCAGATCGTACTCATGCACCGGTGGCTACAGATCCACACGGATTTCAAAACTTATGAAGAGCCTCCACAGCAAAATGCTTATGCGGCTGTGGAGAAAAGAAGCTCTCATCAAGCCCTCTTGCTCCTGTACCTGTAAAACAACTCCATAAGAAACATACCATGCAAAATGACACCAGACTGAAACGAAGTCTTACACTGTCTTATCTGGCTAAGAGCAAGCAGCTTACGAGCTTCTTCGCACCTATTGAAAACTGCACAAGTATTCTTCTTTGCTCCGGAGAGAAAGTGAATCCTTGCAGAGAATCACTGCAGCATCGTTGATGTCAGAGATAAACCGTCTAAGCTTCTAGATGTACTGAGTGACGCTTTATCCTGAGAGAGATCTGACCAAACTTGTTGTGATGAATCCGAAGATAACCAAAAATCTTTAAAATTCTACCATCATTTGGCGCGGCTGAAACGTTGAGTACTTAAAGTTTCCTTTTCCTCCCGTTCAGCACGTCGGGTAAAGGGGATCTAAAAACGCAAAGTTGAGACTTCTAAGAGTCCATTCCCGCTAGATTGTAGCCTATCTGAATGAGAAATAAAATTGCGATAAAGAGAAGTACGAATGCTTATCAATGAATTCATGAGTAGCGCTATGAACTCTTCATGTGTCAAGCCAATGCCACTATTTCATCTGTTAGATCGTCCTGGAGTCACCATTCGAAACATAAATAGTTTCGAAAAATCACAGCCTTGTGAAACTTCGTAAGGTTGGAATTGCGACGAGCATGTCAGATTTCCCATCCTTATAAAAAAGGTTATGAATTTTGGTTTAGGGTTTACATCAGAAAGGAAAAGCATGGATATGAGTTTCTTCTGGCGGATCAAGTTCACACTTCTCTTCCCAAGCTGGGTGCCCGATAGTCCAGTCCACTACGCGTTCATGCTCATGTTGACTGCGGGGCTTGGAGCTCTCCACGAATGGATTGCCCACAAGCACTGGATGATCCTCACTGCCTATTCCACGCCACGACCAGTCATGTGCAAGAATCCGCAGACAGACTACCCCAAGCACCATGACGGGGCGATACTGATTGCGGTGGGGATGCATGGCGCCTATGTGACCACGAGCTACGTGCTAATGATGATGGCTATGTCGTTCAACGTAGGGATCTTCATTGCAATCACTGTGGGATTGTGCATTGGATTCTACGCCATCTGGCCCCTGGAATCGTCAAGGATTGTGCCAGGGCGTTAGAGAATTAAGATTAAGATATTCTCTATCTAATCATGTGTTTAAATTATAGACATTCTTATAGTTTAAAAACTTATGAAGTATATATTATTATTATTATTATTTATGCAAAATCCCAATCTTGTATGCTTATATCAAGGCTTGAGATTTGTGTTGCAAGCCAAGATTTGGTATTTCTCGCTCTTGGCACTCACTCAGGTAATTCTCCTTACTGATGGATTCATTAAAGTTACAATAGAGATGCCAGAACTTCTCCCTTCTTTCGTTTCTGGGTTTCAAAATGAAATTTAGTTGCAACAAGCCTTAGATATCACTCTAGGATTCTAAGTGATTTTAGAGATTGCAAAAGTTGCCAAGAACGGGGAAGAAACACCACAATAGCTGCAGCGGTTCCATGATGGGTTTCATGACTTGAGAGGCAAGTTGACGCACCGATGAGAAACACCCATGCAAAGGCCTTCTCGTAGTTGTGTAGAGCCAGCATTGTCCTCAAGTACTTGAGCTGAGAAACCATCTCCCAGGACTCTAAATCCGATTCAATAGTGGCCCGAGCATATGAATCGCCATTGCTTTCAAGACAGGGACCTGGAACTTACAAAGAACATTTCTTTCTATATCACCTTTTGCAAATCAGTTTCGATTGATGGTGGTGAGTCCATCAAATGTGGGACTCAAACATTTATGCCTCTACAACTGGGACTCAAGCTATAGTATCATATAGCAACATTTCAATGGGTATTTTGTAGGTTTCCAAGAGACTAGGAGAGAGGTCTTCGGCTGGGATAGTAATATGTGTTGCATTTCATTAGGTTTCATGTATTTTTTGGGCCTGAGAAGCAAATTGAGGCTCATTACCTGAAGTTGATTTCTTCTAAGTTGGATGTGAGGCATTCTTTTTGGAGTGCCAAGATCGAGTGCTTGCTTAATTCCAGTGCTTTGAAATTATCAAGAATATTCAAGGAAAACGATTTGCAAGGAAGGCAAGAACATTGTCAAAAAGAAGTTACACCAGATCAAAGGACTGAATAGACTTCTATGCACCGAGGGCAGCCTCTCAAGTGTATTTCAGAGTTTGATCAAAGGCAAGTCTACTTCTCTTTTCAGAAGAAAAAAAAAACAATTTTCCAAACAGGTTGCAAAGTAAGAGGACAAACCGTTTGTGGAGTCAGCAGAGGAAAAACCGTGATCAGAGAGGTAAGCTCTTGAGTTCTTAAAAACATTTAAGTTCTTGGCTAATTTACTTTCTAGGGGTTCACATGACCGTTGCCAATGTTGATAAAGCTGTTTGAGGGCTTCCTGATACCCACCTGTATTGTCTATAGGCTGAGGGTGTACAATCAAAGGCTGCAAAACACTGCCATCACATTTGACAAGGCACTTTTTTGTTTTTGTTTGATGATGTTTTCTTTTGCCAGTTTTAGGTGAGGTACATGGAGCACTACCTCTTTTGAAAAAGCTCAATTAGAAGGAACTTGTTTTGTGGCTGTGGGATGCAGAGAATTTGATTGTGAATGAGGCATAGCTGTATAATGCTGCACATCCTGGTGGAAATTGAAGCAGTAGGTTCAAGAGCATATGCCAGATGACGGGGGACGTCTCCGGGAGTCATTCGTATGTTACATTTTCTCCTTCTTGTTTATAAATTATAAACATGTTTATAATTATAAAATTTTATTTTGGATTAATAAGTAAGAATATAAGCAAACCGTTACAGCGTTGTTACATGCAATGCGTAGAAAATATTTCTTACAGTTACAGTCAAGCCTGAGTCATGCAACACATGCCCACCAACATGCACTATTCATAACAACTAAGTCTGCAGCTGTATCATGTCTTGACAACACTGTCAGCTCCAAACCTCGCAGCATATCACTTAGCCTAAATAAATCATCAGCAAGAACAACACACAAGATTAATCTTATTGCATAAATGGTAGAATAAAAATGAATATACTAGAAAGTGTTTAAGAAAGTTTATAAATTATAAACATGTTTATAAATTATAAATACAAAATTAATCTAAATGAATAACAACCGTTAGATGGTTATCTAAGAATATTTTAAGTACATTTACTACCATCCCAGTCCCTCTACAGGTTTGCATAAGCAAACCAAAAAGAAATTTGGATGAACAGCCTTTAAGTTCTATAGGGTTTCTACCTACTTTATCTAAAGTAGGTTGAGTTTCTCTAAGCTTTATTATTAAGCAATGGAAGAGGAAGAATTTGACTGTACCTTCACATTTTCTTGTTCCCACTTGACAAAGCTGTCACTGAGTACTTAATATAGAACCAAAGAACCAATCAGATTTTTGGGCAATGAATTCAAAAGAAAAGATTACCAAGTGAAGTTGCAGCAAAAGATTAATAAGCAATTGCACTGCATAACAAATGCTAATTAGATATTGTAGGAAAAAGACTCAAGAAGCCAGAAGGAATGCTTGCAAAGTTGATTTGGCTGTTGCAATATAGCAGGTAGATTATGTGGAAACTGTGTTTTGTGTTTATTGAGCAATGGAATCAAAATTTCCTGGTGTACCTGAGCTTAGAGAGTATATTGCTTACAAAGTCATAAACTAGAGCTTTTGCTGTCCCTTGTCCTTCTACTTGGATTTCCAGAATGGATTTCCAGATTATCTGGGTGAACCCTGGATCAATCCATAATTTTATAGTGATTGTATATTATAAAATTTCTTAGAGATGTTTTCCTTTTGTGAGGGCCAGGTGTACAGCTACGATGCCGTATACTAATATTAGCATAGTGGGATTTTGGTAGCCATCGGATTGGTTTTCAATCCGGACCACTCGCTCTTATATATAAGCTAGGGTTTTTGGGCTAATTGATATGCATATTTTCTGTATCCCCTTTCCATATTCCAAGCACTCACATTGGTGGAGGAGAGGGGCACCTTTGATTGTCCCTGAGGAGTGCTTGAATTTAGGATTTTTGGTTTAGATCTAGCTTTTGCATCGTCTAGATCTAGTTTTTTCCATTTCCTTTCTTTTTCTTCCCTCTCAGGATTTTGGTTTAGATCTAGCTTTTTGCATTGTCTAGATCTCCCATTTCCTTCTCATTTTTTGTCGTTTCTCTTCTTTTGCTCTTTCTTCGTCCATTTTCATGGCAGATTAACAATCTCCTCCTTTGATTCTAGAGTAGCAGTTGGTCCAATTGCTTGATGCTATGCGCTTGCAATTGAACAACCAAACTCAATTGATGGCAGCATTCATGGCACGTGGTCCAACTCCTCCTGCTCTTGGTGCCAATCCTCGCGTTCGGCCGGAGTTCTTTCGTGGGAATCCTGGGGATGATGTGTACCATTGGTTCGATCACTTCACGGTGATTGCCATATATTATTCTTGGGATGATGCTCGACGTTTGCATGAGTTTCCCACGTGTCTCCAAGGGACGGCGTTGCAGTGGTACAATGGATTGAGTACGGCCACTCGTGGGGATTGGAGTCTTCTTCCAGACGTTTTCAAACACGCCTTCGGACATGCTGACGATTGTGATGATGCCTTCCAACAATTGCATCGTCTTCGCCAAGGGCCATCTGAGTCAGTGATGCAATTTGGCGTTTGTTTCCGAAGTCTTTTGCTTCGTGCGGAGCCCAATATGTCGAAGCGGATCAAGCTAGGAATGTTGTGGCCAACACTTCGTCAAGATTTTGTCGGCCTTGTGCATGCACTTGCTCCTGCCACTCTTGACGATGCTCTTCGCTTGGCAACGTTATGAAACGTCGCCTCTTCCACTTCTCGCTGCACGTCCTTCTGCTCCACTTCCTATGAGTAATGGTCCTGTTCCAATGGAGGTTGATGCTACTGCTACTCGAGTCCAAGGACAAGGGCGAGGACGTGGTCGTGGCCGTGATGTTCGTTGCTGGGCGTGTGATGAAGTTGGTCATACTTATCGGCATTGTCGGCGCTTTCCGGATTGGCGACCTACATTTCCTGGGTGGAGACCTTGGCGTCAGCAACGTCCCGTTGGTGCTGCTGCGGTGGAAGGTTTGGACACCGAGGTGCATCCGGGAAACGAAGAGTCGCGTGAGTAATGGAGGGACCTTGCGCGAATAAGTGACCCCTCCATCTTTCTTTCGGGAGTATCATCAAGGGGTTCACTCGGCACCAGTTCATCCAGTGTTTACTTTCCAAGCTCGTTTTTATAACAAGAGGTCTCCTATTATTCTCTCCGTGTTGGTTGATACAGGTTCGAGTTTATCTTCTATTGCTCGACTTGTTGCCACACGTTGTCGTCTACACTTGCGTCGTGTGGCGGATCCAGTTTTCATTCTTTATGGCAACGGCCGTACACATGCATGTGCACGAGATGAGGCGGACCTGGTTGTGCGTGTGGGCGATTTCGAGCTTGAGTTGCAGTCGTTGCGGGTGGTGCCAAGTCAAGCTTTTGACCTCATTCTTGGTATGGATTGGTTACAGCACAATCATGCCAAGTGTGACTTTGAGGCTTTTCCCCCTTGTCTCATACTTCTTTATGTTTCATCCATTCCTTTCACTTCCGTACCTCTTTGTTTCTCTACTTCTACCTCTGCTTCCATTACTTTTGTTCCCCCACTATTTCCTCCTATGGTTCCATCTTGTTCTACTCTTCTCTTTTCCGATCCCTCTGATGATCTTTGTGTTGCAGCTGTTGACCGGCTCATGAAGGAGTATTCTGATCTCTTTGATTTTGACCTATCGTCTGGGGCCAAGATTGCCACATGCCATCTAATTCCAACTGGGGATGCTCGTCCAATCAAGGTTCCTGTTCATCGTCGGTCACCCAAGGAGATCAAGATTTTACATGCAAACGTCAAGGAGATGTTGGAGAAGGGTGTTATTTGGAAGTCGCGGAGTCCTTGGGCATGTGAACCTCATCTTGTGACGAAGCCTGATAGTAGTATTCGTTTCTGCATCGACTATCGTCCGTTAAATGAAGTGACGATCCCGGATGTGTACCCTCTTCCTCACACTGCTGATCTCTTGGATTGTCTAAGGCGAAGTCATTGGTTCACCAAGCTAGATTTTGCTTCTGGGTACTGGCAAGTACCGATGGCCGCAGAAGATATTCCTAAGACTGCTTTTCGTACAACATTTGGTTTGTACGAGTTCTTGGTGATGCCGTTTGGTTTGAACAACGCTCCAGCAACTTTCCAGCGGATGATGGACGAGGTTCTTTGTGATATGCCAGAGGTGACTACCGACTTCATTAATGATGTCTTGATTCACTCGGAGGGGACGTGGGAGGAGCACGTTCGTGATGTTTGTAAAGTGTTGGATCGGCTACGCGATGTTGGTTTAAAGTTGAAGCCGTCGAAATGCGTGTTTGGGTCCAAGGATACAACTTATCTTGGGTACCATATTTCTCGTGAGGGTTTGCAAGTTGATCCTGACAAACTTGCGGCTGTTCTAAAGTTCCCTACTCCGAAATGTGTGAATGATGTGCAACGCTTCTTGGGCAAGGTGCAGTATCTCGGTCGTTTTGTGGATCATCTTTCTGATCGCACTGCACCATTGCGAGCGTTGCTGAAGTCATCAACATCATCTTTCATCTGGTCTCCGGATTGTGAGCGGGCGTTCGGGGATCTCAAAGAGCTATTGACGACTCCTCCGGTTTTGGCATATCCTGACTACACTCGACCTTTTATATTGCGTGTGGATGCTTATGACATTGGTCTTAGAGGTGTGTTGATGTAAGAGAGCTCGAGTGTGCCTGATCAGCGCCATCCTATTGCGTATATAAGCCGTACATTACAACCAGTGAAGATGAACTACTCCACGACGGAGAAGGAGTGTTTAGCAGCAGTTTGGTGTTTTGAGAAACTTCATGCATATCTACATGGTTCTCGAACGTTACTTGAAGGTGACCATGCTGCTGTTACTTCATTATTGAAGTGGAAGAACCTAGTTGGTCGTACTGCTCAATGGGCTTTGAAGCTTTAGATATATGATTTTGAGGTTGTTCATCGCCCAGGGAGTTCTATGGCTGATGTTGATGCCCTTTCTCGAGCTCCTCTTCCTTCTTCACTCACTTCTCATGTTTTTGACGAGCCTGTTGTTCCAGCATCTGTGGATTTTCTAGACGAGGATTCTGTGCCGTCGGCGGTTACTGTCTTTGACGTTCAGTGTCCACAAGGCACAGAGCAAGATCTACCTTCTCTTGATGATGTTCGTGAAGCTCAAAAGATTGAACCGTGGATTCAAAGGCTTTAAGATGGGTTTGAGAATCCTGCATCACTTGCTGATGACTTGCCTTTCCGGCATTTACATTCTCAATATCGCCTTAAAGGTGGCCTTCTTTATTTTGTGGGGACGGATCCTGAGGATCATTTACGGCTGGTGGTGGCTTTTGTCTTTATTCCGCGGTTTCTCCATGCCTACCATGATTCTCCTATTCTAGGTGGGCATATGGGACACCGTCGTGTAACTGAGAAGCTACGCAGGTCTTTTTATTGGCCGGAGATGTGACGTGATGTTATCCGGTATGTGCGTAGCTGCGTTTGGTGCCAAGCTCATAATACTCCCCCTCGTGCTGCGGAAGGACGGTTGAAGTCAATTGCAGTTTCCCGTCCGTTTGAGTTGGTGGTGTTTGATCTTATGGGACCTTTTCCACGGTCAACTGCTAGCAATGAGTATGTTATTATTGCTTCTGACTACTTCACTCGTTGGGTGGAAGTTGGTGCTCTTGCTAGCACCTCTGCAACTGCTGTTGGCTACTTCCTCCTCAATCGAGTGGTATTCCAACATTCTTGTCCAGAGCGGATTCTTTCGGATAATGGTCCCGCATTTATAGATGAGGTATTTCATGTTTTGACGTCTCGATTGGGGATACGCCACACTTTCACGAGTGCTTATCATCCACAATCAGACGGTCTGGTGGAGCGGCTTGTTTAGACATTCAAAGGGATGATTGCGAAGTATGTAAACTTTCAGCATTCGGATTGGGATGGTTATTTGCCGTCTCTTCGGTATGCATATATCACAGGGGTGCAAGTTCTGTTGGTGCTTCACCATATAAACTCCTATATGGTCATGATCCAATATTGCCAACGGAGCTGGGTTTACCTTCGCGATTGCCGCGAGCTGCCGATGCTAGGTCGTGGGATCAGTATTTGACGAGCATTCTTCCACTTGTCCGAGCAGAGTTTGCCGAACACTTAGGCCACGTACAAGTAGGACAACAATGGCACTACAACTCTCATCATCGTCCACCTACGGAGTACAAAGTGGATGATTTGGTGTTAGTCTGTTTTCCCCATTTTACGGTACGTGGTTTATCTAAGGGACTTCTTGCGCAGTGGAAAGGACCGTATCAGGTGTTGCGGCAAGTTGGACCACAAGTTTATGAGGTTCAGCATGATGTTCAGCAGGCCGATCCTCCAGAGATTGTGCATATGCAGCAGCTAAAACGCTTCATACAAAGGGATCATGAGGAGTTAATACCACCTATAGATCCACCAATGCCTCTTCCTGATGTTCCTCCAGATCCCGGCCCATCTACACGAGAACCCTGATGGTCTTCCATTATTCCGAGAGGAGGGGATGATGTGAGGGCCAGGTGTACGGCTACGATGCCGTATACTAATATTAGCGTAGTGGGATTTTGGTAGCTATCGGATTGGTTTCAATCCGGACCACTCGCTCCTGTATATAAGCTAGGGTTTTTGGGCTAATTGATATGCACATTTTTTGTATTCCCTTTCCATATTCCAAGCACTCACACTTTGAATTTATCAGATAAAAATTAATAAAAATTAGTTATAATGTATTAAATATCATTTATCAATTATCATAGAAAAATAATCCAACATCAATTGTGTCTAACTGAGATCTATTATGAATACTATATCTCATTATAAAAACAGAGAGTCATAAAGTTTTGATCAATAAGATTCTTGACAGCCACTCTTCTTGAAACCATATCTTGATACAGCTTTCAAGCACAAGCAATTCTAAATCACTATTTCCAGAAAGAATGACATAATCCCTATCAATTCCTTTATTTTGAGCAGCTGTCTCAACCACAAGGCTATAAAGGATATTGTCTCAACCAAAGCTTGATGAAGCTTACTAATATTACTACATGTGATTAAAAAAAAACAGCCATGAACAAGATCTTGTTTGGGATCACTACTGGAGTGAAATGATCTATGGCTTGTTATCTAAAACCATTCACCAAGTAACTATCTAACATTACATTCCAACTTATCAAATCCTTCTTGGACATTGCATTGAAGGTGGATTTAGCAAGTTAGCAATCTGGAATGCCATCTAGGGCCATCAAACATATCCTTGGCACCATCAATCTATGTTTAATAGAGGCAACCATTTAATATATACCATGATGTTGCAAGTTACTCAAGAGTGGAGTTTCATTTGATCTTTGCCTCAGTAATGTGGAGGTTACCACCAAAACTAAATAATTTTTCTTCATTCAAGAAAATACAGCATAAACTAGTTCTAAATGACCACATCTTGCTTTGACATTCTCAAAGAATATATACAGATATATATATATATATATATATATTACATATTTAGTATTGCCACCTTCTTTCAAAGACTATTGTGTATTTGACAGCTTAAGAAAAACTTTGTCACCAACTTTGTATTCTTGATAATGATGATGCTCATTAGTCAATTTTTTGTCTCAATCTTGAGCTTGCCTCAAAACAAGGAGCAAACCTTAGGCTAACCTATGAACCCTTAAGGCATTATGGCCTTAAATCCCATAGACCATAGAATATTTTTAAAATATTCCTATGGTTTATGTTATTCTCCCCTCCCTCATAACCAATCATGGACGGCAGATTCTAGAAGTTAAACAAGCCTCACATGAAGGGAGTCCAAGGCAATATGGCCATAGAGAAAAGATGTGCAAACAACAATACCAACATCATGACATACAACTATGAAAGAAAGAAAGCAATACAACTTTTTCACATGAAAATATAGTAATGAAAACAAGAGAATGGGAATAGAACAAACAACTCAAATTATATAATAATACAGCTCTTGTTCTTTAAGAATGTCATCCAAATTATAACCAAAACTTGGAAACACTCTCTTCACATCTTCCTTAATTTCCCATATAGCTTCGTCTATAGAATAATCATTCCACTGAATTAACAACTCCTGAGGCGTGTTTTCACCAATCTTTGAGCAAGAATATTGGCTAGACCAGCCTTCTTAGCATCAATATCTAGAACTTGGATGATGACTAATCCATGACATCACTAAAGTGCAAATATACTTTAAGCTTACTCACATGGAATGTTGGATGAATCTTTTAACTAGTTGGCAAGTCTAAAGTGTAAGCAATATCCCCAATTGTAGCGCATATGGTTTTTACCCTTTATCCTATGGTGATTTACTATAGGATAACTATGAAGTGGTGCCTAAACCCTTTATGTGCCATGTGTTATATGCCATGTGCCACATGCCACGTGTCCAAAGGATAACGGAGTGGAACCCAAGTTTCAGGGCCTTGGGCCGTTGAATGAAGGAATGGTGCTAAACTCCCAAACATGGAGCTAAGGAGCAATGGCATTGGAGCATGGAATGACTTTTGAGCATATAGCCCAAGAAGTGAAGGGATAGGAGCACAGAACAATTTGGATCAGTCCTAGAGCAACCAACATCCCAATGCCAAAACTAACACACAAAATAAAGCTAAATAGAGTCTAGTGCTATTTCAATATAACGGTGGCATAACGCAAGGATATGGGTACTCCATCAGCTAGCATGATGTGGAACTTGGGCTTAAACCCAAGTCGGACGCAGAACAAGGACAAACATGCAAGTAAGAGCTAAATTATACCTCAAATTGGTCAACAATGCCCAACCTACCCACTATCTCTACTATATATTTGGAACTCCTCATAGCTTGAGGAACACATGCTTTGGGCTTTCACCCCAAGCCTCCCTTAGTATCAGAAGTTAGTCTCCATAGAGGTAAATCAGTGGAATTGAATAGAAAAGGTAGATAAGTGGAATTGAATAGAAGGAGTAATCTTTCCTGATAAGCTCAAATAGGGATTTATTCATTCAGAACAGAGGGAAAATGCATGTCCCCTAGGAAAGATTTGTCTTTATGCTACATATATCTAAGTGCTTTCTTGGATGGGGAAGTTTTAAGGAAAGAAATCAAAAGATACATTAGATAAAAATTTCTTTCTCTAGAGCAGACTTTCCCTCAAAATCTTGCTAGTATGGCATATAAAAATTTTCTCTAGGCAATGTAAAACTTAGAGGAAAAGAAAAGAAGAGACGGATACTCTAAGAGTAATGTCTACATCTTTTTTGCTCCATTTTATAAACTCTATCAATACTATGAGGATTAATAAGCAGAGATTATTAGGCTAACAAGGAAAACAATTCCACAATATTTTGCATACAAAAGCAAACTAGGCAAAAGGACAAAGCTTAGGGCTAACGTAGTAAGGTAGAGTGACTTAGGTAATTTAGAGGCAATTAAAATGCTTCTTTTTTTCTCTCATTCTTTCCCTCTCACTCACTCAACACTTACACCTCTGCTAAAATGTGCTAACACTCTAAACTTAGCTTAAATGCCACCTAGAGCCGTGCAAGAGCAAACGCCATCACCACCGCCTACTAGATCAAACACATCCTCAATTGAGCAAAGTGATCTTGTCCTTACGCCATTGCCAGAAGCCGTCAACTTCACTCTTGGAGCACTATAGACGTAAAATCTTCTTTGGGCACCTCCATTGGCACCGCACTATATCTCTTAGTTGCCTAATCCCAAGTGTTTTGTCTACAAATCTTCACAAACAACAAAAATGCCTAAGCAAGACGAGCATGTGGAGGAAATCTCATCCAACGATGAGGAGCTTGATTATGGCCAAGTAAAATTGTCTAAAAAGCTTATACTTTCTCCTTATAATAAGTTTTGGCTTAATGTTTTTGGGTTACTTGCCTATGCAGAGCTGCTTAAAGGAGAAATATTGATCGAGCAAGGGATCGAGCTCATGCAAAAGTGGGACCCAATGGAGCATGTTTTTCTTTTCTGCAATTGAGTTCATCCCTTTAGACTCACTTAGTTTGTTTAAATTTTTCATTTAGACAACAAAGGTGAAATAATCAAGATGAGCAAAAAGGATCACATGCCCGATCAATACGTCCTCCCAAAATACACATTTGGATGAGGAGGCTCACCTACTTGAAGCTTGACTATCATGTTAGGCTTAAAGTGTTGTGTGCCATAATTGATGGGAGGACAATTGTACAAAATGCTAGCATTAAGATAGTTTACCTATTGGAAGTTATTGAGACTAGACGGTAAATAAACATAGCTCATTTTGCCTATAATAGATTTGTGGCTAAAATGAAAAATGTTGTTTTACAAATGGGCAAGGGAAGGCAAGTGAAGACAGGAGTTTTTATCTTTTTGTGGTGCATCTACGAGTATTACACTACTTAGGAGATTTCCACACCTCATCTTACCATTGAGCCACCACCTCCAGTATCTCCTTCGATGTGGATGTGGAGAAAAATTCCGATAACATGGATTCAAGCAAGGAAAATTCTCCCCTAAAAAAGAAACTCCACCTAGATCCAAAAATCAAGCTACAAGACCTCCAAAGTTCGTTTTGTAGAAATCCAATGGCCGAGTATGCCACAGAAAAGTTAGATGCAACAAGTACAATGATAAAACATTATGCCCGGATTAGGAATAAAGTTGTGACTCATCTATGTCTATAGAAACAACTCTGATGCCGACACAAATCTCTCCAAGCATCAGAGAAGTGATGAGTATACAAACATACAATATTAGGCAAACAATGGATGCCAAAGTTGTGGAAGAAATTCCAAAACTTAGGCCATAAAGTCCAACATATGATGTGCTTATAGATGTTGCAAAACCATTAGCTGTAGATATAGCTAATGAAGTGAGTTTAGGCCAAGAAGATCATGGCCAAGAAACTCAATGGGACAAGGTTACAAAAAAGGGTCTAGGTGAACTGGAAGAGTACGAGCTAAGTTTTCTCTAGTCCACCTACGCATCCAACAGCAACACACCCTCGACTGACAAGTCTAACAAGATGAGGCAGCCATAGTAGTAGTAGATGCTGCAGTAGCACTACAAGGTCAAGGGTAGCCACACCTTTATGCATAAGTCTGTGAGTCAGTCTAGCAAGCTAGCAGCCTAAAGCTTTATGGAGGAGCTCACTTAACATATCAAGGGAGGAGGCAAGTAGCTAGTCGACAAGCCAATATAGCCAGTGGAAGACAAAAAAACAACAAAATATCATGCATAGGTCTTGAGCTACCTCAAGACAATCACCAAAAAAGTGGATGGAGTCATAGGTGAGCAAAATCATCAGTGCCATATAATCTAAGAACTCAAGAGCACAATCTCAGTTTCCACATCCACTGATGCAAAACACATCAGCTGCTAAGACTAATGCATCGTTATACTCGACCAAGAGAATCAAATCATGCATTAAGAACTTAACGATCTACACTGAAACGTTGAGCTTGTTACTATAAAGATCAAGCTTAGCAACCTAGAGCAAGATTTGGAGCATCCGACTGCCTGAGAACAAATAGTAGCTTTGTCACGTGGAGTGATAAAAAGGTAAATGTTTTATCTTGTGTATCATCCCAAGCAGAGCAAAAGAAGAAACCTTAGTGAAATGGAATTATGCTTCAGCTTAGGCATCTAAAAAAGAAAAACTTGACCTAGGTGAGAAGTAGTTAGAAATGATTATAAAATCATGTAGTATATAAGTAGCACTTAGACATACTGAAAAACAACCCCCACTCACTATTGTATGCATTTGCATTGAATTAATCATCTTTTCTTTCGTCAATGATTGTTTGTGCAAAGTAGAATTGAAAGAGTGACATATACTTATCTTTACTCACGCTTTTGGGGTTTAAGGTTGAATTCTCTTTTATTCTCTTCTCAATCTTCTTCTCTTCTCCTAAATTCTTGTTTTTGTTTATTTGTCACTATTTTGCAGGCAAAGGCAAGTGTGAGACACAAATCCCTAAGCCCCAAAGTGGAGCCGAAAAGGTGCCACGTGGTAGTGGCCAAAGCGAAAGTCAAACGAACGTAACATGTTTGGACTAAAAGCTCCAACTTGAAAAGTCGAGAGCAGGAGTGGAACTCCCAACAAAGTGCTTAAGGAATAAACACGAAGCGAGCAATAAGTGAGTCTCTAGAAAAGAGACATAAGAGGACTAACACATGAAACGTGGAAGTGTCCGAGATAGACCCGAGGTGGAGTCTGAGATAGAGTCTGAGATGGAGTCCAAGATGAACCCGAGATGGAGTCCGAAATGGACCCAAGATGGAGTCCGAAATGGACCCAAGATGGAGTCCGAGATGGACTTGAGATGGAGTCCAAGATGGAACCGAGACCGAAACCGAGATCGAGACCGAGTCCGAGTTCAAGACCGAAACCGAGTTCAAGACAAAGACCAAGTGTGAGTCTGAGTCCGAATACTAATACAGACTGTTAGGTGAAAGCCCAAAGTGATTGTCCGCCGAGGAGGGGGGGGGGAGGGGGGGGGGCGTTGTAAGGGGTTCCAAAAGTATAGTAGGGAGAGTGTGGGGGTTAGAGCCCAATAGAGCCAGTTTGGCCCAAGAATGCCATACTCAGTTGCTGGGTGATGAAATAACCACTGGGAAGTCCAAGGCTAGAGTGAATACAGACTGACAAACAGGGTAACTTCGTGAAGTGTTCAAGAGCCGGCTCTAGTTCCCCTAGGAGATCGAATGGTTAATGCTCTTAGTCCAAGCATGGGTGGCACTACCTACTTAGATATTTACTATGGCTGAACAGAACCTCGCTCTAAACCCATGGCTAGAGCACCCAAAGGCAGAAGGTGGGGAGAGTACCCATGAGGCTTGCATAAAGCCATGGTGTTCAGAAATGTTGTCCCAAAGTCCTAGACTATAGAAAGGAAGAGTGGTCCTTTGATGTAGTGACTAAGGATACGGTCATGTGGTGAGGAAGTTTTAGAGGACAATGGGACTTAGTGGTCAGACCTGTGGGCCTTGTCCCAGTGGCAATGTTGGCGAACACGGCCATGGACAGAAAAGGGATTTGGTGGAGATTGTAAAAGGGATATTGGGGAAGGTTGTTCCCCATATTTGTGGGCATCTTAAAGATGCTAAAAAGTGACAGATAGCCCAATCTTTGAGAGACGGGACTGCGATGCATGTGGTGTTGGACCTCCGGTGTGACCAAGGTGAATGGGCATGGCTTTAGCGTAATAGGTCGATATGTCAGTGGTACCTTGAGGTGTCGGTCATAGGATCGGACACGTGGAGCACTTGGACCAAGTGCAAAGGTAGAGTGGCATGGATGCCATTCTCGGGGCTAGCAAGCCCTAAGTCCTGAATTTGATTTATAGAAGTTGTGAATGAAATTCTTAGGTGTGGTTAAGTGACTAAAGTAGAATGGAAAAATTAGCCACTTATAGCAAAAACATGAGTACAGGCAAAAAAAGCCTTACACAAGACCCTAGAATAGGAGGAAGGTTGGAGAATACCAAATGGAATATGTTATAGCATCTTGGTCTATTGATATATATTGCAAGTATAGACCAAAGTTTTAACATATGCATGTATACAAGGCCACTAAAATTGTTGTTGAACCAATTTCAATGTCTTACAAACACCAAAATTCCCTATTGCTAAGGTGTTATGGCATGCTTTGATAACATGTAATTGCATTTTGACATTAAATATATATAATTGAGCATATCAATGAAGGATCTTATATAAAAATTGAAAGGAAATTGATAACCACTAGAGAAGCACTAAAATATTTTTTAATAGCTATATTATCCTATAAAATATTTAAACTCCAATATATAGGTAGATGCGGATTTGGGGTGTAATTACTACAATTTATTGATGGTAGTGCACTCTCAATCAATATCGTGGAACATGTTAGTGAAGTGTTGAATAAATAGATTGAAATCCTAAAGAACATGATCACTCTTTTTAAAAAGGGCAAAGAGCCAAAAAAGAATTTTTTAAAATGGGTAAAGAATCAAGTTAAAAAAATTTAATCAAGCCTACACAAAATGTCAGAGTATTGGTCAAGTTGCATGGTAATTTTGAAGCCTAATTTAGTTGAGAAAGCCATGAAACTTGAACTATATGCTATCAAATTTTGTTAGTAGACCAATCTTTAGCTTTAAATTAAGAAACCATTGTTAATGCTGAATACTATGCTAGAGTTGCAAATGTTATATTAGATTGCTCTACTGCTTTATATGACTTATTTAAAGTATTGAGATGCCTTTGACTAGAGTTGATGAAGAGAATCTAAAGAAGCCATTGATATTAGAGTGTTTAAATTATCAAACACTTGTTATTGAGAGATAACAAAATTACTATAGTGAAATAATATAGAAAAAAAGATGAATTTATACAAAGTTCTCAAAACCCTACTTTTATATTGTTTTAGAAACTAATCTGGTTCAACCTCTAATTCAAAAACTTAATTTAATTCATTCCATAGTGATTATACTTTTAGTAAATATGAAAAGATTGGCAATTACACAAATTTGGCTTTCATGTGGAAACTTACTATTATTGTCCATATTGATGTAGTGTGAGTGCCTGGAATATGGAAAGGGAATACAGAAATGTGCATATCAATTAGCCCAAAAACCCTAGCTTATATACAGGAGCGAGTGGTCCGGATTGAAACCAATCCGATGGCTACCAAAATCCACTATGCTAATATTAGTATACGGCATCGTAGCCGTACACTTGGCCCTCACATCATCCCCTCCTCTCGGAATAATGGAAGGCCGTCAGGGTTCTCTTGTAGATGGGCCGGGATCTGGAGGAACATCAGGAGGAGGCATCGGCGGATCTGTAGACGGTATTAACTACTCCTGATCCCTTTGTATGAAGCGTTTTAACCGCTGCACATGCACAATCTCCGGAGGATCGGCCTGCTGAACGTCATGCCGAACCTCATAAACTTGCGGTCCAACTTGCCGCAACACCCGATACGGTCCTTTCCACTGCGCAAGGAGCCCCTTAGATAAACCATGTACCGTAAGATGGGGAAAACGGACTAACACCAAATCATCCACTTTGTACTCCGCAGGTGGACGATGATGGGAGTTGTAGCGCCGTTGTTGTCCCACTTGTACGCGGCCTAAGTGTTCGGCAGACTCTGCTCGGACAAGTGGAAGAATGCTTGTCAAATACTGATCCCATGACCTAGCATCAGGAGCTCGTGGCAATCGCGAAGGTAAACCTAGCTCTGTTGGTAATATTGGATCATGACCATATAGAAGTTTATATGGTGAAGCACCAATAGAACTCTGCACCCCTGTGACATAAGCATACCGAAGAGACGGCAAATAACCATCCCAATCCGAATGCTGAAAGTTCACATACTTCGCAATCATCCCTTTGAATGTCCGAACGAGCCGTTCCACCAGACCGTCTGATTGTGGATGATAAGCACTCGTAAAAGTGTGGCGTATCCCCAACCGAGATGTCAAAACATGAAATACCTCAGCCATAAATGCAGGACCATTATCCGAAAGAATCCGCTCTGGACAAGAATGCTGGAACACCACTCGATTGAGGAGGAAGTATCCAACAGCAGTTGCAGAGGCGCTAGCAAGAGCACCAACTTCCACCCAACGAGTTAAGTAGTCAGAAGCAATAATAACATACTCATTGCCAGCAGTCGATCGTGGAAAAGGTCCCATAAGATCAAACGCCACCAACTCAAACGGACGGGAAACTGCAATTGACTCCAACCGTCCTTCCGCAGCACAAGGGGGAGTATTACGAGCTTGGCACCAAACGCAGCTACGCACATACCGGATAATATCATGTCGCATCTCCGGCCAATAGAAAGACCTGCGCAGCTTCTCGGTGACACGACGGTGTCCCATATGCCCACCTAGAACAGGAGAATCATGGTAGGCATGGAGAAACTGCGGAATAAACACCGAAGGCACCACCAACCGTAAATGATCATCAGGATCCGTCCCCACAAAATAAAGAAGGCCATCTTCAAGGTGATATTGAGAATGTAAATGCCGGAAAGGCAAGTCATCAGCAAGTGATGCAGGATTCTCAAACCCATCTCGAAGCCTTCGAATCCACGGCTCAATCTTTTGAGCCTCACGAACCTCATCAAGAGAAGGTAGATCTTGCTCTGCGCCCTGTGGACACTGAACGTCAAGGACAGCAACCGCCGACGGCACAGAATCCTCATCTAGAAAATCCACAGACGCTGGAACAACAGGTTCGTCAGAAACATGAGAAGTGAGTGGAGAAGGAAGAGGAGCTCGAGAAAGGGCATCAGCATCAGCCATAGAACTCCCTGGGCGATGAACAACATCGAAATCATATATCTGAAGCTTCAAAGCCCATCGAGCCGTACGACCAACCAGGTTCTTCCGCTTCAATAATGAAGTAACAGCAGCATGGTCACCTTCAAGTAATGTCCGAGAACCATGTAGATATGCATGAAGTTTCTCGAAACCCCAGACTGCTACTAAACACTCCTTCTCCGTCGTGGAGTAGTTCATCTCCGCTGGTTGTAATGTACGGCTTATGTATGCAATGGGATGGCGCTGACCAGGCACACTCAAGCTCTCTTGCATCAACACACCTCTAAGACCAATGTCAAAAGCATCCACGCGCAAAATAAAAGGTCGAGTGTAGTCAGGATATGCCAAAACCGGAGGAGTCGTCAATAGCTCTTTGAGATCCACGAACGCCCGCTCACAATCCGGAGACCAGATGAAAGATGACGTTGATGACTTCAGCAACGCTCGCAATGGTGTACTGCGATTGGAAAGATGATCCACAAAACGACCGAGATACTGCACCTTACCCAAAAAGCACTGCACATCATTCACACATTTCGGAGTAGGGAACTTTAGAACAGCCGCAAGTTTGTCAGGATCAACTTGCAAACCCTCACGAGAAATACGGTACCCAAGATAAGTTATGTCTTTGGACCCAAACACGCACTTTGACCGTTTCAGCTTTAAACCAACATCACGTAGCCGATCCAACACTTTACAAACATCACGAACGTGCTCCTCCCACGTCCCCTCCGAGTGGATCAAGACATCATCAATGAAGTCAGCAGTCACTTTCGGCATATCGCAAAG
Organism: Selaginella moellendorffii; assembly: GCF_000143415.4. Classification (NCBI taxonomy): domain Eukaryota; kingdom Viridiplantae; phylum Streptophyta; class Lycopodiopsida; order Selaginellales; family Selaginellaceae; genus Selaginella; species Selaginella moellendorffii. The sequence continues at coordinate 1,253,540 of NW_003314282.1, read as the reverse complement.
AACCTCGTCCATCATCCGCTGGAAAGTTGCGGGAGCATTGTTCAAACCAAACGGCATCACCAAGAACTCGTACAAACCAAATGGTGTACGAAAAGCAGTCTTAGGAATATCTTCTTCGGCCATCGGTACTTGCCAATACCCAGAAGCAAGATCTAGCTTGGTGAACCAACGACTTCGCCCTAGACGATCTAAGAGATCAGCAGTGTGAGGAAGAGGATACACATCTGGGATCGTCACTTCGGTTAACGGGCGATAGTCGATGCAGAAACGAATACTCCCATCAGGCTTCGTCACAAGATGAGGTTCACATGCCCAAGGACTCCGCGACTTCCAAATAACACCCTTCTCCAGCATTTCCTTGACGTTGGCTCGTAAAATCTTGATCTCCTTAGGTGACCGACGACGAATAGGAACCTTGATTGGACGAGCATCCTCGGTTGGAATCGGATGACGTGTGGCAATCTTGGCCCCAGATGATAGGTCAAATTCAAAGAGATCAGAATACTCCTTCATGAGCCGGTCAACTGCTGCAACACAAAGATCATCGGAGGGATCGGAAAAGGGAAAAGCAGAACAAGATGGAAACACAGAAGGAAAGAGTGGGGGAACAAAAGTAATGGAAGCAGAGGTAGAAGTAAAGGGACGAAGAGGTATGGAAGTGAGAGGAATGGATGAAACATAAGGAAGTATGAGACAAGGGGGAGAAGCCTCAAAGTCACACTTGGCATGATTGCGCTGCAACCAATCCATACCAAGAATGAGGTCAAAAGCTTGACTCAGCACCACCCGCAACGACTGCAACTCAAGCTCGAGATCGCCCACACGCACAACCAGGTCCACCTCATCCCGTGCACATGCATGTGTACGGCCGTTGCCATAAAGAATGAAACTGGTTCCGCCGCACGACGCAAGTGTAGACGACAACGTGTGGTAACAGGTCGAGCAATAGAAGATAAACTTGAACCTGTATCAACCAACACGGAGAGAATAATAGGAGACCTCTTGTTATAAAAACGAGCTTGGAAAGTAAACACGGGATGAACCGGTGCCAAGTGAACCCCTTGATGATACTCCCGAAAGAAAGATGGAGGGGTCACTGATTTATTTGCGCAAGGTCCCTCCATTACTCGCGCGACTCCTCGTTTCCCGGATGCATCTCGGTGTCCAGACCTTCCACTGCAGCAGCACCCACGGGACGTTGCTGATGCCAAGGTCTCCACCCAGGAAATGGAGGTCGCCAATCCGGAAAATGACGGCAACGCCGATAAGTATGACCAACTTCATCACACGCCCAGCAACGAACATCACGGCCACGACCACGTCCTCGCGCTTGTCCTTGGACTCGAGCAGCAGCAGCATCAACCTCCATTAGAACAGGACCATCACCCATAGGAAGGGGAGCGGAAGGACGTGCAGCGAGAAGTGGAAGAGGCGACGTCTCATAACGTTGTGCCAAGCGAAGAGCATCGTCAAGGGTGGCAGGAGCAAGTGCATGCACAAGTCCGACAAGATCTTGACGAAGTGCTGGCCACAACATTCCTAGCTTGATCCACTCCGACATATTTGGCTCCGCACGAAGCAAAAGACTTCGGAAACGAATGCCAAATTGCATCACCGACTCAAATGGCCCTTGGCGAAAATGATGCAATTGTTGGAAAGCATCATCACAATCATCGGCATGGCCGAAGGCGCGTTTGAAGACGTCCGGGAGAACACTCCAATCCCCACGAGTGGCTGCGCTCAAACCATTGTACCACTGCAACGCCGTCCCTTGGAGACACGTGGGAAACTCACGCAAACGTCGAGCATCATCCCAAGAATGATATGTGGCAATCACCGTGAAGTGATCAAACCAATGGTACACATCATCCCCAGGATTCCCGCGAAAGAACTCCGGCCGAACGCGAGGATTAGCACCAAGAGCAGGAGGAGTTGTACCACGTGCCGTGAACGCCGCCATTAACTGAGTTTGGTTGTTCAATTGCAAGCGCATAGCATCAAGCAATTGTACCAACTGCTGCTCTAGAGTCAAAGGAGGAGATTGTGGATCTGCCATGAAGATGAGCGAAAAAAAAAAGAGCAAAAGAAGAGAGATGACAAAAGCTAGAAGGAAATGGTAGATCTAGACAACGCAAAAAGCTAGATCTAAACCAAAAGAAAGAACAAAAGAAAGGAAATGGAAAAAGCTAGATCTAGACGATACAAAAGTTAGATCTAAACCAAAATCCCAAATCCAAGCACTCCTTAGGGACAATCAAAGGTGCCCCTCAACTCCACCAATGTGAGTGCCTGGAATATGGAAAGGGAATACAGAAATGTGCATATCAATTAGCCCAAAAACCCTAGCTTATATACAGGAGCGAGTGGTCCGAATTGAAACTAATCCGACGGCTACCAAAATCCAGTACGCTAATATTAGTATACGGCATCGTAGCCGTACACTTGGCCCTCACAGTAGCAATTTCTTTTTTATGAAATAAATAAAAAATACTTGATAAATTGCTTAATTAGTGGCCGTTAATTACTCCTGGATTAGAAAACCTATAGATAAAAAAATAAATAATTTTATACTAAATAGAAATTCTAGGAATGTAAATTTCTCCCACTTCATTTCATCTTCACCATAATTAATAAAAAGAGCAAGTAGAAATCAGTCCACACAATCAATTTCATCTCATAATTTTGAACACTAGGAATAAGTGAAAATTAGTGTAGTAACAGGAGTGTTTAAGAAAGCTTATAAACTATATAATTTATAAACACAAGATTAATATTATAAACCAGAGTATACTTGGAGGTGTTAAGCAAGCTTATAAAGTCTTAGATATGTGGTTAGTTTCAGAAAAAGTTGATCCCTGAAATCTTTCCTATAGATTTATATTTGTTATAGTTAATTCATTAATTTATATTTTACTTCCAATTATGAAGGAACCAAGCAGGAGATAACGTTCCTCAAGCGAGCTATAGAACACCCACATAAGCGATGTCAAAGTGCTTAACACTGCTCGTGATGAATCGCCACTCTGTGGTAAAGCCAAGCTGTGTTGTGGGCTCACGAATGGACGTACCTCGAAACTCGGGATAGCATGGTCCCGAAGCAGTGGTGAAACGAAAGCAGTCCTCTCAGCCCAAAAGGAACGCCCCAAAACAGTCCGTAAGTGTAGACTAACACTGTGAAAGCTCTGTGCACATCCCGAGCAAACTCGTGCGAAAATCAAGGAAGCCACTGTAAGGAAAGAGACATTAATCACCTTCTCGTGATCAGAAGCTGTAGTGAAAGTCGAGACCCATCGTGCGAGCTTGTTAAACATCCACTTCTCGCTGGTTGCAAGGAAATGGGAAAATCCGAGCGTGCTCGTGGCTAGCACTGCCACCGATCCGACTGGGATTTTCGACCTCCTCAACTTGGACAGCGGGCTGGAAATTCAACTGGCATGCTTGCGAGAAACGAGAAACGATGGTCGATGCGATTCCCATCCAGTAAGCCCACGTCAGAGGCTGTGAGACAGAAAGATCCTGGTCAAAGACGGAGCTGGGGACGATGCTCTCGGGCAATCGAACTCCAAGAAGCAAGCACAAGCAAGAGAGGAACGAAGCTCGTTCTCATTCTCGCTCGCTCTCTCTCTCGTTCGTTTTTTTTCCTTTTTAGGGATTTCTGTAAAGGAGGATCGCCGGGAGCGCGGGCTTGGAGGAAAGGTCTCGGCTTTCGTTTGAATCGCGCTCGATCGAGGCAATGCAGGTGAAATATACGCTCTTGTACTCCTCCAGTGACTGATCGCCGCCATCTTCCAATCCAGAAAAGCCTCCTCGCTGTCTCCGAGGAGAGGTTTCCTTTTCTAGTCTTTAGCCCAGACCGTGGCGAGAGCTTCTCCAGCACTCGTTAAGTCTGTCCCCTTGGGCTCTTTGCGTTCTTCAGTTTTTTGGTTGTCCTGTGACGAGTTTCTTACTCGATTTCACGGGTTTTTCCAGATCGGTGCTGCCGGGGAGACACAGTGACACTGTCCGGATTCCGGAAGCTCAAGGAGAACAAATCGAGCAGCAAAGCCGAGATAAGAGCCAGGCTCGTCAAACGGGGTGGCGGAGTGCTCAGCTGATTTCTTTTACCGACTAGCAGTATTTATACGAAGCCGTAAGATTGAGTGGATTACTCCTGCTCACTTTCTTCTTTCAGTCTTGTAAAGTGTGAAGTTTGAGCCACGACGACCATGGTTTCTTCGCCTTTTACCTCACGACAGGGAAGTTCTCCTTGGGACTGTGACCCCTCTCATAGAGTAAGCTTTACGAGAGTGACCAAAGGTTATTTAAATGGCTCCCAGGAACGCGGGGATTTTTTTTTTCCAGCTACTCGTTGCCAATGGTTCTACACATCAATGCGGCGATTGGAGCTCTCTCTGGTGGAAAAGTCACACTAGTTTCTCTTGTTCTTTTCTTTAGTTCTTCTCACTGTACAAGGTGCTGGCGCGAGGATAAAGCGGAAATGGACACTAGAGTATGAGAAGGCGAACGGGTGCTCACGATCCAAACGTGAGTGAGCTGAACTCACACCTGGAGAAGTTCTTAAAGGCGCTAGCCCTTAAGGAATATTTTGAGCGGCTCCATTTTGCAGGAATGATGCGTGCGATCAAAGCTTGACTTCCCAGGAGCAAAAAAGAAGCGCTCAACCTCTTCTCGCCTCGAGCAGCTAAAGGCCGCCGTGACTTGAGGCTCTACGTTGGTTTCGGCTATCGAATTGCAGGGCTCGAGATTAGTTTTTGATGAGATGCAATTGAGTTCAGTAGAAAAGCTAAGCTTTGTTCCCTGCGGCATCGTTCTTCGAGAAAGGCGAATCTAGCGTGGCTACACCTCGTCAGCTGCTAACATCACTATAGCAAAGCAACCACCTCTATGGGACGACAATCCAATATCAAGCATCATTTTGATCCACCACCTGAAGATTTGCATGCTGTTGCTTAACGCGGAGAAAGCATCCTGTTTTTGCGTTTGACCTTTTTGCTGATAGCTTTCTTCAGCCTCAAAATTCTTTGTTAATAATAATCCTTTTTTCCAAAACCTATATAGACTAAAATGTTAGACTAACAATAGGCTGGGCTAATCTTGTCAAGAAAGGGTTAGCTATAAAATAGGAAAGAGAGAGAAAGAGAAAGGAAAAGCATGACCTTCTTCTGGGGGATAAATTTCACGTTCCTTTTCCCAGGCTGTGTGCCCGAGCATCCACACGAATACGCGTTCATGCTCATGTTCATTGCATGGATTGGAGTTATGCACGAATGGATCGCCCACAATCACTGGATGATCCTTGCTGCCTATTCCACGCCAGGACCAACCACCGGCAAGGATCCAAAGAGAGACTACCCCAAGCACGCTCGCTGGGCGATACCGCTGGCAGTGGCGATTCATGGTGCCTATGTGACCACAAGCTACATGCTCATGATGATGGCAATGTCGTTCAACACGGGGGTCTTCATTACGATCATGGTGGGATTGTGCATTGGATTTTACATCTTCAGGCCCCTGGAATCGTCAAATCCTTTCAGGATTGTGCCTGTGCCAGCATCCTGAATTATTTTCAGAATATTCTAGATTTTGTGTATCAGCTGAAGATAAGACTATAAAAAATAACTTTTTTTTAATAATACTTTTACTATTTAATATTCTATTAATTATAATTAAATTATAAAATAAGCATCTGCATTTATGTATATATTTATGGTAAGTAAGTAAAATTACACTTTATAATTTAGTTAGATTTTGAAGAGAAATAGTATGTTGTAAAACTTAAGAATATATTTAATTTTTGCATAGTTGAGTTTATTACTTCACAAACACATTGTTGTTTGTTCCTTATACCTAACCTTTTCTACCAGCTTTGAATAATCATGTCAATATTTATTGCATTTTAGTCTATATAGGTTTTGGAAAAACGGCTGAAAGCTCGCAAGCTGAATCAGCACAAAAAGTCAAAAGAAAAATCAGGTGTCAAGAAACAACAGCATGCAAATCTTCAGGTGGTGGATCAAAATGATGCTTGGTATTGGATTGTCGTGCCATAGATGAATCGGGCAATGTTTTTTGTCATGTCTGTCTTGCTTTGCTATAGTGATGTTAGCAGCTGAAGAGCTGTAACCCCTCTTGCGAGAAGAGTGAAAGAAGAGAGAAAGAAAAACAAAAACATTTCCGCCCACATCCTCGCTGCCTATGTTCATTGCGAGTTATCCACGAATGGATTGCCCACATCCTCGCTGCCTATTCCACGCCAGGACCCACCACCGGCAAGGATTTGAAGAGAGACTACCCCAAGCACGCTCGCTGGCGACCCCGATGGCAGTGGGGATGCACGGTGCTTATGTGACCACGACGCTGATGATGGCAATTGCGTTCAACATGGGGGTCTTCATCGCGATCATGGTGGGATTGTGCATCGGATTTTATGCCTTCAGGCCCCTGGATTTGTCAAATCGTTCCAGGATAGTGCCAGCATCCTAGAGGAATGGTGGTTGCATGCTAGGGGATTGTTATCATCTAAATATTTCTTACTTTAAAAGACATGGATATAATATTAACAGGCATATTACTTTAAGTTTTGTTTAGCCAAAGTAAAGGATGGTCCATATTTGATTTGGAAATCTCAGTTCAACACTCTTGATGTCTTTAGGACGAGCTCTGGGCAGGACATCGAAGTCTTTTCCCGCTGTGATCACTGCCCATGAATCCCTGGAGGAAGAGCGGCATTTTTGGTGTAGCTATCTTTCACTTTTATTTTACCTCAATGGGATTTACAGGCTGACCATGCACACATATTGAAAGTTGAGAAGAAGGATGGATGAATCTGTTGGGCCAGTCATTGCTTTGGTTGTTTCCCATAATGATCCACTCTACAGATCGTACTCATGCTTCAAGTTCATGAAGTCCAAGCTGTCTTAATTTGTCTAGTTTATTCATCGTCCTGGTCTAAAGTAGCAAGGCACCCCAACGTGGTTAAGGTCTATTATGCCAAGGAAGAAAAGCTCCTGGTGTAGACCATGAGATGAGTGTTTGGAGTTGTGCACCAATGAAACTCAGCCTGTTTGAATTGATGAGCTTCTATCACCTTGATGGTCAACCATAGTCAACACCGGTCAAAATGCATGCTCTTTATATTTAGAGATGCCAGGCATCAATCTCAGTGCCAAGCAAGGAATTTACCATCTAACGATCTGAGCTACATAAATAAAGCCTTTATATTGAACAGAATTATTACAAAATATGAATTATGTTTTATGTTTTTATTTTTGACATATTTTAATTTCAAATATTCTTCAATTATTTAAGTTCACAACAACACACAACAAAAAATTGTGTCCTTAATTATAGAAAAAAAAGTGTGATTGCATGTGGGAGCATTATAATTTACATATGTGTGGATTTATTTCTTTTCTTTAGAGTTACATGCAAAAATATTATGCACACAAACAGTTTTTGTTTGCTATATAAGTAATTAAAATGTGATTGTGTGTATAATATTTTTGTCATAGGATCCATATATACATGGGGTATGACACCTCAAACTACCACGCAAGACTAATATCATGTCCACATACAGCATAATATCACTGTAAATCTAGTGAGAGTTTTTGTTTTTTATGTGTGTTATTGAGTGTAAATTTGTGATCTTTTTATTATAATCATTTCTCTCCTCTTTGACATGTCTTCTATTTGCTTTCAATTCCACATGGCTATACCTCATTTTTCGCAGCTTTGAGGTATATTTTAATCATAGTGCACACTAATATAAGTATGGTGTTTCAATAGCTTTTGCAAGGGTTTCTTTGGATGTTTGATGCGTTGAGTGTAATGGTTTTTTGCAAGTGTATCTTGTTGTAACTACAGTAAAGTGTTAGTTTCATTGATTTCTTATATTCTTAATCATACACATATATTTTTGGCATCACAGGACATGTTAATTTGTTGCACTTGGGCTTAATATAGAAAGCACTTTCTATTACCTTCACTAAGAAAAGTGCCTAAAAAATGTAATGATGGCAAACTTAGTCTATAATATCTAAAATATGTTCAAAATCCAACTTATATGATAAAAACCATCACATCCATAAGCCCTAACCCAAAGTTTAAACCTTGCAAATGTGTCAAAAAATCTGATGTGGAGTTAACACAAAATTCATATATATAATATTGACATAGATTTTGCTATACATATGTGGCAGACATTAAAATATATTATGCTCATAATATTATTTTGTAAGTCATAACAATTTAAGCACATATATTTTTTTGTATATATATCTTGCAGGCTTGCATGATTTTTTGCCAAGCCACCCATCCTAGATACATCTCCTTTCTTGGGAGGTGTACCTCCCCCCACCAAAACTACCATCACAAATTGCTTTCCATACTTAATCGACTTAAAACATATAAAATATTAATGATAAATGCGTTCAACCAATGTTATATAGATATGAAACCAATTTATGTGTGTTTAAAAATATTTTAAACATATATCTTAAGAAAGCCTAAACTTCCAATGATAATTTAATTTTTTTCAAAGTTTAAAAGAGATATTTTATAGAAATAATTTACTGTGTGTTTCATACAACAACGCTTAGTTTACTTAATAATAGTGTTATTCATATTTATTAATCCAATTAATCAAATGGAAGTTTATGTTCATAATTTATAAATATAAGATTAATATTATTGAATATCTTAGGTAGTGGATATGCCTAAAATATGTTTGGATATTATTTAAATTATTCTACTATCTAACGGTTGTTATTCATTTAGATTCATCTTGTATTTATAAATTATAAATATGTTAATAATTTATAAACTTTCCTAAACATTTTTATTATATTCTAGATTATTCTACACTAACTATTATGTTATAACAATTGATAATTGACACAAACTTTATTAATGTAGTGCATGTGGTTTTTACCCTTTATCCTATGGTGATTTACCATAAGATAACCATGAAGCAAAACTTAAACCCTCCATATGCCACATGTCACATACCACATGCCACATGCCACATGTCCAAAGGACAATTGTGGAACCCAAGTTTTAAGGCCTTGGGCCACTGAATAAAGGAACAGAGCAAAACTTACAAACATGGAGTCAAAGAACAATGCAAATTTTGTTGAATACCAAGAGATTACCACCAGGATTCATGTAAATTCTTGCTCTAGGAATGTGCTATTGCTGGTGAAGATTTTTGCTTAAAGAATTAGTTATAAAAAGTTTTAGTTACAGTAAGTTTGAAGATGTTTACTTGTCCTTTATACAGAGACATCCTGATAATAACTTGTCTATGTCTAGATATCATTGAAATATATGGAACCTAACACTAGGTGATGGTATATTAAAGATACTAGCATCAATTGACTAAATTTGAATTTGCTATAGTTTTATGTGTGTGTAAGCATGATCAAAGCTCCAATTATTAATAAAAACAAATTAAGCAATAGTATATATTATATATCTATATGTAGCTCATGTTTATTAATTAAATTGATCAAATGGAAATTTATAATTATAAATATAGTTATAATTTATAAACACTAGATTAATCTTATTGAATATCAACCATTAGATGGTAGAATAAACTAGAAAATACAAGAAAGTGTTTAGGAAAGTTTATAAATTATAAATACAAGATTAATTTAAATAAATAACAACAAATAAATGGTAAAATATCCTGGAATATACAAGCATATTTTAGGTATATTCACTACCACTCCCCCTAAAAGTTTGCTTAACAAAACCAAAAAATCAAGATAATATATGCAGTATTTGATTAAGCAGTAGTATTTTAAAATCTTTTTTTTAAGTACAGCTATATTTTATTAGTACATAATACTATAGAATATAAGATTTGAATTTACTTGTATATAATATATTTTTATAAAATATTTTCTTAGTAATTATTTTCTTAACTAGATCTGGGTGTAACTAAATTATTAATGATTATTTTTAGTCAATATTCTCTTACTTTTGTTTGATAAAATCTTAATATAAATTTATCCCAGTAAACACTAATTTACATGTAATATCTAATTAGTATTAAAAATTCCATTTTTACTTTTTCCTGTTCTAAATATGTTAATATTTCCAAATAATACTTTGTATCTAATATTTTTATTAATAATTACTTATTCTTACTTATATATTCATATTATCAAATTCACAAGAATCAAAGGCCTTGGCGAATTTGCAACTATAGAGGCAATGTAGGTCAATCCAGCGATGCAAGAGGGCTGGAAACAACGAGCGCCTAGAGAGACCTCGGCCTCCGGTAAGATTTTTCTCGTCTCGAGTTCCATGGAACGTCAGTTTTTCCTGTTTGTGTTCGTGTCTAGTTCTTAGCAGTCCCCCAGAGGGGCGTAGAACGAGTAAGAGTTTTTTCGTCTCTAGTTCTTAGCAGTGCCATGGAACTCGGTTTTCCTGTTTGTGTTCGTGTCTAGTTCGTTTAGCACTTGGATTTTTCCTGGTTGTGTGTGATTCTTTTCGTCATGGAACTTCGGTTTTTCCTGTTTGTGTGTGAGTCTTTTTCGTGTCTAGTTCTGAGCTGGAACTTGGTTTTTCCTGTTTGTGTGTGAGTTTTTTTCGTGTCTAGTTCTGAGCTGGAACTTGGTTTTTCCTGTCTGTGTGTGATTCTTTTCACCATGGAAGTTTGTGTGTGATTTTTTCGTGGAACTTCGGTTTTCCTCTTTGTGTGTTGTTTAAACTTTTTTGGACATGGGAAAGTGATCCGATTTACTGGCAGGCGATCGTCGTTCCCGAGAAGGAGCTCGCGCTTTTTCTGGGTTTCGCCCCGGCTGCTAGAATTCTTCGTTCCTCCACCAGTTTTTCTAGACGCGGAGTACTACGTTCTCTAATATACACTTCACAGAGCTTTGGCTGAGCTCAAAGGTGAGAGGTTTCCTTTAGTTCTGGTTCATTTCTTTGTTTACTGATCTCACGTTTGGGACTTCTTCCAACAGCAGGGATTCCTCCACCGGGGCCGAGCTTCAAGGTTGGAGAATTATTTGTCTAGTTTTGGAATCTCACGAGTTTTCTTTCTGGCCGCAGGACGAGATGACAATGGCCGAACACGTAACGTGAACTTCAAGAATGGATTGCCGCTAGTATTGATATCAAGTTTATGGACGACAAGCTGACCGAAAGCAGTGCCTCGGGGCGGTCCAAGAACGTCGTCGGAGCTTCATATCGCTAAGAGGAGGTGCGTGTTCTACGCGAGCTAGCGATTAGGATCATATTCGACAGATGCCTGCGCCAGGAAACTCAAGAAAGACGTCTCAGTTTCGAGTGTTCATGCACTGACGTTCTACTCTCGTTTTCTGGAGGCGATCTATGAGTTTGAAAGATCGACAAACTGGTGGTGATGAGGTTGGATCCAGCATCACGGGGAGGAATTGTTGCTTTCAAGTTTTTGTTTAGTATCATCTTCGTGCCAGGAAACTCGAGACATGGAATCCGAGTGTATGGGGAATATGCTTTTCGTTTGAAAAAAACCGCGCTCAAAGTTATGCCTTATCCAACTCGTGGGTGGGGCCGAATAATTTTTGATATCTATTGACAATGGGGCCCGACCAAATCAAATTCACTGCAACTAGACAGTGGTCGTAGCAAACAAAAATCTTTGGTCCAATTGATCTCGGCCGTGGATCTTGGAGAAAAGCTAGTTGTATAAGAGCACAAAGAGGGAAACGAGAGAAAACGTGCTCATAGGGATTTCTCCTGGATGACTGACACTACAGGTTCCATTCTTTTTTCTATTTCCTTGAGCGAATGAGAAGATCTCAACAGAGGTTTCTTCTTGCAGAGAGCTTTCTCGCCATGTTCGAGTTCTCGAGTGACTCGTCTGGAGGAATCGCCTGTGATTTCAAAGGTGAGATTCGAAGTTTTGTCTTTGTACCTCAGGTCGATGATCTCTCAGGAGTCACCATGCCAGAAGTTCACCTAGAAGTCGAAGGTAAGTTCTCCTCAAACCTTCCAAAGTTCCTGGAGCTTTGGAGCAACGTAAGTACCTCGAAATGCAAAGCCATAACTTCACAGAGACTCTGTTTCCTTACCAGACTTCCTGATCCAAGACCAAGCTGGCGACGAAGACGACGAGGAAGAGAATCTGACGAAGCTGCGAAAAAAGAAGCGGATGCAATCCAACCGCGAGTCCGCCAAGCGCTCGCGCCTCAAGAAGCAAATCCAGCTTGAGGAGACAACGCAGCTTCTCGAGCATCTCCGCCAGCAAAACGGGCTCCTCAGGTACAAGGTAAGCCTGGCTGTGAACGAGTATCGCGAGTTGATGCTGCGCAACCGTGAGCTGAGAATGAATGCCCACAACTTAAGCTACAGGCTCCAGTATCTCGACCTCGCTGCCTCTTCTCTCAGCATCAACACTACCACTGCTGCCCCTGTTGCTGCTGTTTCTTCTCCTGCTACTGCTTCTGCTGCTGCTGCTGCTGCTGCTGCTGCTTCTGCTTGGATTTCAGAAAGAAAACTTTCGAGCAGAGAGTGATTAGAGACTGAACTTTCTTCGCTCTCTACAGGTGGTACCTCTCTTTTAGTCGGTCTCGGATCCATAGAGTTGTGCTCTAAAAGCTTCTTTCCTTTGCTCCTTGCTCCTTGAGGTGGTCGGTCCTAGAACTGCTGTCTGTACCGAGTTCTCTCTCTCAGGTAATGTCAAGCTTATCCGGGTACTCCGGGTTTTTTGCTTTCTTTGTTTTTCTCCGTGTCTCTGTCTGTGAAAAACTTTCAGGAGATGGATCAGTACCAGCAAGTTCAATCGGAAAAAATACCAAGTACCAGAGATACCGGAGAGTTTTATGTTTCTTAAGAAAAATCTTTGTTCATGGTGGAAATGTAGTAACAATGGCCCAGACGTACACGGCCACCACCTAGATGTTAGCTAGTATAAAAGAATCCCCCCAAGCGTTAGAGAGAAAGAGAGAGGAAGAAAAAAAGAGTACAGTATTTTTTCCTTACTTTCCCCCGCCTATATAGAGTTGAGATGAAGAAAGAAGTCGTCTTCGTCGTCGTTGTCATCGTTGTTACGTCTGTGCATTGCTCCTGCTCGAAAAGCGTTGGTTGATAATACAAGTAGCGCCGGCTATCTCGACTTGGACGCGGCTCTGTTGGCCTCCTCTCGAGAAGACGGGAAGAGCTCCACATATCTATTCCCCAGTGTCATCTTGTCCTTGTTCATGGCCGCCTTGGAGTCCCCCGGTCCCAAGAAAAACACGTACGCCTCCCCGGTCGCCCGGCCATCCGAGTGAACTACAATCTGCACGCTGTCCTCCTTGAGCCCAAACTCCCGGAAAAACTCCACTATATCCCGCTTGGACGCCGAGAATGGCAGCCCCCGCAGCTTGAGCACCCCCGTGTGCTCGGCCAGATCCTTGTCACACAAGCTGTTCTTCCCGCTGCTGCCACCACCACCACCACCGCCGCCGCTGCCGCCACCGCCACCGCCACCTCCAGCGGCCGAAGAAGCGAGCGTCGCCAAGACATCACCGGACCTGGGATCGTTAACTTCCGTGGCCACGGCACTGTAGTAGTCCTGCTTCTTGCTCCGGAAGACCTCTACGTACCTCCGTCCCATATTCTGCCTGTTCCGCTGGAGAGCAAAGTCGACTTGCATGGGAGCTCCCAGCACCACAAAGGCCTCGCCGGAGAACCTTCCCTGTTTCCGGACGAGCAGCACATCCACCACATCCAGGCCTGCAAAGAATTCGAATACGTCACTCTCTGAGCAGTTAAACGGGAGTCCTCGCAGTCGGACAACTGGGAAGGGTCGCGGCTGGCCCAGGAAGGCAAATCCGGGGCCCCCGTACATGAAGCTCGCATGAGCAGCAGTGGCATGAGGCGAGCTTCCAAAGTAAGAGCCTGCAGTGTCTAGCAAGCGCTGCCTCTTTGCTGCTGCAACCTCGTATCCGTCGGCACTTCCCCCGCTCCCCAATAAATTCCTTAAAACAGAGAAAAGCCCACCCCATCGACAGATGCTCAACAAACTTTGAAACTTTTGTTTTTGGGTGTGTGCATAGCTCTAGCTTGTTCTTCCCATCCCACTTAACAAGAAAAAGAAAGAAAAAAACCTCTCTAGAAACTTTCACACACAAACACTCTTTCTCTCTTCTTTCACAATTCTTTGTGCTGTGAGTTCTTTGTTCTTACTCTTCTTCTCGATTTTTTTTTTCTCTGTCTCTCGGACTGACTCGCAAGTAGGAAACACTCGTTCCTTCTTAGCTGTGGATTTAGTGTGCCAGACACAGGCGATTTCAGGCAATCCAGGAAGAAATTTCTCTCTTGACACGGAGAATGCAGGACTGGGACTGGAATGACCTATAGATCCTGATGCATTGCCGAAAGGATTGAGAGAGCTTACCCCCTGGAAAACATCGCTGCGCGCGCCGCGATCCCTCCTCTCCCAGCGAATCGCACAACGCTTGCCCTAACCGCAAAACTGCCTCGGCAAACAGTAAAGGGCCTTTTTTGCAACGAAATATATGCTCTTGGGATATTCCCGCTAGAACCCTAATTCTTCGTTTTCTCGTGTCAAAGAAGCGCCCGCGCGGGCTATGGCGGAGCTGGAGGAGGGGGAGCGAGTCTTCGGCATTCGCATCGTGAACCTGGATTACTACACGGCGGCGCCGCTGGTGGACATGGACGAGTGCTACTCGCATTTCTTCGGTGAGCTGGGACTTCTTCGTTTTAGCGGTGAGATTTAAGGAGAGATTGCCAGGGAGGAGCGTGATGGAAGTTCCTGTAGTGAGAATCTATGGTTCTACTCTCGCGGGGCAGAAGACTTGCTTGCATCTTCACAAGGTAGTGATGATTTAGAAGCCGAGAAATCACTCGCAATTGTCCAATTTCAGGCTCTCCCATACTTTTATGTTCCTTACGATGACGATCTTCCTCAGAGCTTAGAAGAAGGTACTACGCGAATCTCTTTTCTCCATTTATCTTTTTTCTTTCAGCCATGGCATTTGTCCGGCGTTTAGCGTTGGCTCTCGAGAGAGCTATGAAGGTAACACTCAATTGTACTTGATACATGCCTTAGTATGACCTTTGCACAGATGGCTAGTTCCATTGGAGCCAAGAGACAACACGTACATTCTTGCGACCTCGTTCGAGCGAAAAAGCTTTACGGCTATCATCCATCCGAGGACACATTCATCAAAATAACTTTGTATCCTTGGGACTTTCTATCTCTCTCTCTCTTTCTTTTTTCTATGGGCTTTTCTTGACTGATCATAGATACTACCCTCAAGAAGCGAGCCAAATGAGCGCGTTTCTACTGGTAATAAGCTCCAGTGATGTTTCGTTTCTCGTAACACAAGCTTTGCAGAGTGGTGGAATTTTAAACCGCAAGTTCCAACCTTACGAAGCTCACATCCCTTACCTGCTGCAATTGAAGGTTAGACAAGGCTGTGATTGTTTCGATAATAATGATGTTTCCAATCTCAGATAGACTACAATCTGGCAGGAATGGGACTCTTAGAAGTCTCGAGTTTGCGCTTTAGATCGCCTTTACCCGACACGCCGAACGAGAGGAAAAGGAAAATATCAGCACTCAACACTCCAGCCGCTGAAAACGATGGCAGCTGGTTTACATCGTCAAGTGATTACGACATTCATGATTTTTGGTTATCTTCGAACATTCCATCGCACCAAGTTTGGTCAGATCTCTCTCAGGATAAAGCGTCGCCTTCCAGATGCAGTACGTGCGAGCTAGAAGCTGATGCTCCCGTAGAAGGTTTGTCTCTTGACGTTAGCTTGTAAGATCTTATTCTGACATTGACGCTGCTGCAGCGATCCTCAACAAGGATTCACTTTCTTATACGCCTCTCGAGCAAATAGATCCTGGAAGAATGCTCGTGCAGTCTTTGATACCTATCTGGGAGGTGCGAAGAAGCCCGCAAGCTGCTTGCTCTTAGACGGTGTAAGACATCGTTTCAGTCTGCCGTCTTTGTGCATGGCATGTTTCTTCCAGAAATAATCTCGTTCATGTCCCTTGTTTTACAGGGACAGGAGCAAGAGGACTTGACGAGCAGCTTCCTTTCTCCACAGCCGCATAAGCATTTTGCTGCGGAGGCTCTTCATAAAGAAATTTTGAAATCCGTGTGGATGTCTGGAGCAACGCCACAGCCGCAAGATAACGATCTACTTGAAAGCTCACAACCGGCAAATCTGTATCGGTCTCCTTCGGCTGCGAAAGGCTTCTCCCAAGAGGTGAAGCCGACGCCGGAGGACAGCCTTCACAATGAAATGGCTCAAAGCACGTCTCAACCCGACCTTTGGAAGGTGCGTTTTTCTTTTCGTCGTCCTCGTGTCTAACATCTTTTTCAGGCAGCTGACGAGGACGCACTGGAACTTCTCAAGTGGATGGTGTCTTCCCAGAACAACAATTGTGAAGGTGATGTGGTAGCAGCCAACGAGCAAGATCACGGCGAAATCGACTTATGCAGACTTTTTGAAGGTGATGGGGTAGAAGCGGCACTTCAGAAAACGTTGTCCACGTTTGAGATTATGTCGCAAAGGGAGTGCCAGGATATTGTCGACTGTTTTGAAGAAGACGGAGAAGAAAAAGAGGTCTTAGTAGCTGAAGAAGGTACTTCTGGAATCAGAATTCCGCAGTATGATGGAGCAGGGGATGAAGAACCTCCAGCCGACGTGACTGAGACGGGTAAAAGAGTGGGTAACAGGAGTTGGGGACGGCTTCCGATAACTGTCAAAGGATCACCTGCGAAGCCAGGAAAAGAAGAAGCAAGCGTTGCTGTACCTTTACGTCCCTGTGGATCACCTCAGGAGCAGGCAAGAGAATCCAGGTCGGAAACTTCAGTCCGTGATTTGATGAGAATCAAACGTGGGAAGCAGAAAGGTGGCAGACAACAGGAACCAGAAACTGAGAGCGCTGTAAAACCGCAAGGCTTGAGGAAATGCTTGTTAAACCAGTATGGAGCTCTTCCCTTGCAAAGTCACATGACCACTGAGCCTGTTGAAACTTCCGGTGACAACGAAAACTCACAGCCAGCTGCTGCAGTGGAAAAGGATGTAGTCTTGCCGAAGAATGGAGAGCTGGCGATGATTTTTCACCAGCGGCCTCCAAGTAACAATGATATCCTTGCAAGCTTCAAGAGCTACGGCCTGAAGGACGTGGAGTACCCGAATGTATCTTATGGAGGCTCGGAGGATATGGAAAAAAGTGGTATGTTTCTCAGCTTTTGTGCTCTTGATTTTAACGCCTGCTGCTTTACAGCGGCAATATTTGCTGGTGATCCTGCGAGGAGATTTGATATTGATGATACCGTTATCCATCTTTTAACTCCTGCACTGGCGCCTCCATCGAATTCTTCCGTCTGTGAGTGGCTTGCAAAAGAAAACCTCGCGTTAAACTCTTTGCAAAAGGAACATGTAGCATCGACACTAGAGACACCATCCGGCAGACCAGCGTCTCCAAAGTACAATGAAATGCACGTACTTTCGGACGAGTTTCAAAGCGGTGAGCACTCAAACACGACGTTGGAAGGGAGTGCTGAAGCTAAACGACGGTCTAGAGATTTTTCTCAGATCACAGGCCCGTCCTTGGCGGCTCATCGGCTTACTCCGGCTAGCCAGACTGGTTTTCGTGATCCTGCAGCAGCTGGTGCTGGTCAGCAAGTCACAGTCATGAGCATAGAGGTATAAGCCTTTCTGATTTATTTATTTACGACTTGAAACTCCAATGCGAGAACATTGGCAGGCTCTTGCTGAAACACGCGGTTCCTTGCGACCGGATCCGCATTACGATTCAATCAGCTGCATTGCGATCGTTGTGGCAGATGATACAGAAACAACAAGAGAGACTATCGCTCTTATCCACGATAAAGAGTTACAAGATGGCAAGAGGTTTGTTGTTTGTGTAAGTCCAGCTTGTTACTGATGTTCCTTTTAAACAGGCCTTCGGATGGTCTTTCATGCTCTCCCAATACAAGCTACTTCCCCACTGAAGTAGCTCTTCTGCAGTTTTTTATCGAGTTGGTACGGGCTTACGATCCAGACATCATAATTGGATGGGAGATTCAGAGGCTTTCTTTGGGATTCCTCGCTGAACGGGCTGCTAATCTTGGAGTTGGTCTTTTGGCATCTATCTCTCGTACTCCACCAAGAAGCGGTCACAACAGCTTGAGCAGCACCTTTTTCTCGGATGGTGAGAAGACTGGTGGAATCGCCGAGGCCAACAAAACCATCATCCAAGACGAATGGGGCCGAACTCACGGAAGTGGAATTTACGTTGGTGGCCGGACTGTCTTAAACCTGTGGCGCATCATGCGAGGAGAAGTCAAGCTTAGCAACTACACTATAGAATGCGTTGGGGAGGAAGTTCTGAAGAGAAAAGTTCCTCGTATTTCCTGGCGAGACCTGACAAAGTGGTTTGCAAGTGGAGCCGGAGGAAACAGGTTTAGATCCGTCGAGTACTTGATCAACCGAACGGCTTTGAACTTACAAATCCTTGATCAGCTCGATATTGTGAGTGCATACTGTATTTCAAGCCTGTGTCTGACATGTTTTTGCAGGTAAATAGAACCGCAGAGTTGGCAAGAGTGTTCGGTATCGACTTCTATTCTGTATTTTCTCGGGGCTCGCAGTACCGTGTCGAATCTATGATGATGCGCCTTGCACATTCGCAAAATTTCTTGGCTATCTCTCCTTCTAAAGAACAGGTACTTATGATATTGACGAAGTTTCTCCTTACAACTTATTGTATTGTCTTGTAGGTGGCTGCACAACCGGCAATGGAGTGTCTGCCACTTGTATTGGAACCAGAATCGAAACTCTATACGAGCCCGGTTGTAGTGCTCGATTTCCAGTCACTCTATCCCTCCATGATAATTGCTTACAACCTTTGCTTCTCGACGTGTCTGGGTAAATGCATCTCTCTAAACCCGAAAGTTCTCGGGGTGACTAAATTATGGATACCGCCGTCGCTACTACGGAGTCTAGTGGATAAGTTGATCGTCACTCCCAATGGGATCATGTTTGTTCCACCTGAGGTACCATATCTGTTTCACAATCTTATGCTGATTCTTACACTCGTTGAACCAGATTGCTCCTGGAGTTCTCCCAAGGTTGTTGCTAGAAATACTCTCCACGCGGATAATGGTGAAAGGCAAAATGAAGAAACTGGATGCATCGCAGAGAGTTCTTCACCGAGTCCGTTGAATTATCTTTTTTCTTTCGAATGTAATGACAGTTGCTTCGTTTTTACAGATTTTCAATGCTCGGCAGTTCGCTCTTAAGCTTATAGCAAACGTCACATATGGTTACGCAGCGGCTGGTTTCAGTGGGAGAATGCCATGCGCAGAGCTAGCTGACAGTATAGTTCAACTTGGAAGGCATACTTTAGAGCAAGCAATCAACATGGTGAACAGCAATCCTGCTTGGGGTGCACGGGTTGTTTACGGCGACACCGACAGGCATGTGAACTGAAATGCTTTTTCGTATCTAATGGTGCTTGTTTGCAGTATGTTTGTACTTTTAGAAGGACGCTCGCGAAGCGAGGCCTTTAAGATTGGCCATGAAATAGCTTCCGCTGTCACAGCAGTGAATCCTCATCCAGTGGCCTTGAAGATGGAAAAAGTGTATCATCCTTGCGTTCTTTTGACAAAGAAGCGTTATGTGGGATACAGCTATGAATCTCCCACTCAAGAAACTCCTACTTTCGACGCGAAAGGGATTGAAACAGTGCGACGTGATAGCTGTGCTGCTGTTGCCAAGACAATGGAGAAGTCTCTGAGGCTACTGTTTGAAACATATGATCTTTCAAAGGTAGTAGTCGCTTTCTTGTTCGGTATTGATGTGCTGCTCTTCCCAACAGGTAAAACAATACCTGCAGCGCCAGTGGCAAAAGATTTTCAGCGGAAGAACGTCAATCCAGGATTTCGTGTTCTCAAAGGAGGTCCGGCTCGGGACTTACAGCACAAAGTCATCAGTGCTGCCTCCAGCGGCCATCGTTGCGTCCAAAGCCATGGCTGTGGATCCCCGTGCCGAGCCATGCCACGGAGAACGCATCCAGTACGTGGTGGTTCATGGCAAGCCCGGTGCACGTCTCGTGGACATGGTGGTGGATCCATACTCGCTCTTGGATGACAGCAAAGGCTTCCGGCTGCACGACACTTACTACATCAACAAGCAGATCTTGCCGGCGCTCCAGAGAGTATTTGGCCTCGTTGGAGTTGATCTTCGAGCATGGCTCTACGATATGTCCCGCGTCTATCAGCTTCCTGCTGCGAAAAGGCCACGCCAAAACTACCAGGAATATGGTGATGACGGAGGAGGAAGTGCTCGAAGAGGAAGGATCGACCATTACTACGCATCGCAGCACTGCGCAGTGTGTGGAGATCTCATGACACAGGGACGGCGGCAGCTAACTTGTCAGCGATGCTTGTCGGACAAACGGCTTATAAGTGTCGTGCTTGGTGGTCGAGCGAGCAGAGTCGAAAGAGAGCTCCAACACATTCAAGCCGTAAGTTTGTGGTTGTTTTTTCCTGGCTGGAACTGATTTTGTTTTTGGTAGATCTGTCACACTTGTGGAGGAGGAGACTCCAGTGGCGAGGTGCTGTGCGTCTCGCTAGATTGTCCGGTGTTCTTCGAGCGCGTCAAAGTGAAGAGAGAGTTTGAGAACAGCACCGCTGTTTTGAACCAGCTGCATCTGGAATGAAGATAGGTACTTCATGGCTTTTGGTTTGTAATCAAACGAGCACAAAGTTTTTATGAAGTTCTTTGATATTTATTTGGTTAAATCTATCCATCTCCATGCTTAACGCTAATCCGGTGGCTACTCCTATGGAAGCAGGCTCAAAGAAAGTGTTCAGTGTTCGTATCTCCTACCGAACACGATGTAAAGAGGAGCACAAGAATCTGTGATAAGGTCTGTGGAGGATCCCCAACTTGCTTAGAGCCTGCGCTGTGCAGTCCCAGAAGTACCTCAAAGTCATGCAGCACAACGGAAATTTATGATCCAGCGAAATGCACAGCACCTCGCCACTGGAATCTCTTCCTCAAGTGTGCCAGATCTACCATCACACCAAAAATAATCAAATCCAGCCCGGAAAACCACCACAATGAATGTGTTTCACCAAGCTTTGTTATGCTTTTGTAATGTGTTTTTTTTTTTAATAGTTTGCCACTATGCTTCTTTGTTCTTCGAGTGAAGAGAAACTTTGGCTCTTCTATCGCAATTGGAGTGAAGGTACTTCATGGCTTTTGGTTTGTAATATTTCTCCATGTGGATCATAACGATAGATAAATACATAGATAGATAGATGGCATGGGACCATACTAAAGCTTTACGATGGAACGATGGAACGCAAAAGCCACAGGACGAAAGTTCTTGTGTTTGGTAAGTTTTTTAACAAAGGTGGAATGGTTATTTGGTTAAGTTTTTTGTGAAGGTTTAGGGTTTAGGTATGGCGCCCAAGCGGGGAAGAGGAAGGGGAGGGGGAGGAAGAGGCAGGGGAGGAAGAGGCAAGGGCAGGGATGCCGGGCCAAATTACCCATCGCGTCTTCTCAAGGAGATTGGCCTGCCGCTGGATCTGAATGATCGCAAGAGGCGGCATTCTCGCAAATCCGGCAAGCCGGCGGATGAGCCCGATTCGGTTGCCAGCGATTTGTACGAGTACCAAGAGGGTGTGCCGCAGGAGGAGTCCGGGAAGAACAGGCGGTTTGACCAGGTGGACAAGCTGGAGTACGAGCTTCCATCGGATTTCGAGGTGAGATTTTGTGTTTGTTTTGCTTCTGGAATTGAATGTGGGGCGTTTGCAGGACGAGGAGATCGATGAAGGTGCTGCGTCTGGAGAGGAGAATGTTGGAACTTTGGATGATAAATCACTGGAAGATGACGACGATGAAGATGACGAGGGAGACGAAGAAGAAGGAGATCAGGAAGAACTCCATGATAGAATGCTCATGGAAGTCACTGGTAAAGCGAACCGACATGGTACGTGCTTTTCTATTCTCTCTCAGCTATGGCTAAAAGACTGCTCTTTGTCTACGTAGCTAAGAAGGTCAAGGAAGATATCAGCTACATGGATGATAAGAATGAAGAAGTGCCAATCACTGTTGAGGATTTGCTGGCTCCACTCCAGGAAAAGCCTGGATTTAATGCGCTCAAGAAACGGGTTCGATCACTGCAAAAGAGTGCGGCTCCGGTGTCGGTACCGCTGCCGAAAAATATTCAGGAGAAGATCGATAGACAAGCTGGCTACGAGAAAACTGTTGAGGACATCAGCAAGTGGCAGCCGATCGTGAAAAGGAATCGTGAAGCCTCTACACTGAAGTTTATTGACAAAGTAAACGTCGCCCTTTCATCAACGACGTCGATGGTCGCTGATTTCAAGCCTTCGACAGCGTTTGAGAAGGAGGTGGCAGCTTTGCTAAAGGAAAACGGTGTGGCCGATCCTTCTCAAATTGAGGCCAAGGAAAGCCTCGAGCTTAACAAGGTATTGGTTGGCTCTTTGATGTTTCCTCTGGTAAATTACTAGCGTTATTTTTGTGCAGCTATCGGTTGATGAAGTCAGGGATCGTCAAGAGAGACTTGCTAAAATGCGTAATCTTCTATTCCGTCACGAGGAGAGAGCCAAGAGAGTAAAAAAGATCAAGTCCAAAACGTTTCATCGGCTTGCGAGGAAATCGCAGAAGACCAAAGCAGATATGTTGGCGGATGATCCTGACGTACAACTCGAGGAAACTATGAAGCAGGAGTTGAATCGTGCAAGGGTAAAAGTTTTAGTCTCCTGTATCCAGATGACTTACTAATCTTCCTGTTTTGCAGGAGCGCATGACATTGAAACACAAAAACACGTCTCGCTGGGCAAAAAGAATTCTAAAGCGTGGCTTGCAGCAACACAATGAGGGAACAAGAGAGGCTATCACAGAGCAGCTCCGTGAGCACGCGTTGTTGACGAGAAAAATTCATTCTGCCAAGTCTGAGAGCAGTAGCAGTGACGAGGACGAGGAAGACGACAGTGATAAGGATGATGAGCCGGGACTTGTGCTAGAAAAGCCTGGATCAAGAGTGCTAGCCAAAGCCAAGGTCGCTACGTTGAAAGCACTGGAAGAAGGAACCAACGACACCGAGCTACCGACTACTGGTATCTTTGCTCTTCCATTCATGGTAAATACTCATGCATTTTAATTGAACTCATCTTTACTTCTACCACTTTCTTTCAGGTCCGTGCGATTGAGAAAAAGAGAAAAGAAGCAGAAGATGAGGCCCGAGCAGTGTTAGAAGAACTTGAATCTGCTGGAGCTGACGATGCTGGTCCCAGCCAGGAAACTGGCCCATTAAAAGGGAAACTGTCGTTTGGAGGCCACGCAGACAAGGTGTCCGCTATGAAAGCTATCGATGAAGAAGATGACATGGTCGAGCGTGGAACCGATAGTGAAAACTCAGAAGATGAATCTCCGTTGATGGGAACGAAGATGCTATTAGTCACGAGGAAGGAGAAAAAGAGAAAATCTGATCCTGTTCCTGTCAATGCCGTTGATATTGAGGATGTTGATCTAGAAGGAATGGTAAGCCGGTATAGCTCCTCTTTCCTGAAAATAAGACTAATGTGTTCATACAGGTTAGCGCTGCCGTGGAGCACACCACGAAAGTTGACGAACCAATCACGATAGCTGGAGACAAGAGCGAGAGGACGAAGAAGAAAAAGAAGAAGAAAAGCAAAAACAAGGAATCGGCGACTAGACTTGAAGATGCGATGGGAGTGGAGGTGACAAAGCATTCGGTTATCAGTGCAAACCCGACAGTATTCGGCACGGACGAAGTTGCGAGGCCAGAAACAAACAGCAAAAGCGTAGCAGACGAAAGTTTTAAGGTGGCGATTGCGGGGCGGCCAAAGGATACGAGTCACAAGCAGGACAAAAAAACTGTACCAGAGCAGGAAAACAGCGTGGAAGAACAAGAGGAAGATCTCGATTACGACGGTGACGAAGTCATAGTTCCACGTAGTCAAGAGGATCTGATTCGAGAGGCTTTTGCTGGAGACGATGTGGAGGCCGAGTTCCAAGAAGCAAAAGCGGCCGCAGTGGACGAAGAGTGTCCCCAAGAAGAACTCGAGAGAATGGACTTACCAGGGTGGGGGCAGTGGACAGACATCCAGAAGAAGAGAGGTCCTCCACAATGGATGCTAAAGCAACAGGAGGAGGCCAAGCGAAAGAAAGAAGAGGCCGAGAAGCGGAGACTGGATGCAAAGCTCAAGCACGTCATCATCAGCCAGAAGACTGATAAGAAGGTAGGTTTTCTTGTTCTTCCTTTTCTTTGCTCACTTCTCTGTGTAACAGGCTGCAAAGTTCCTGTCGTCGTCGCTGCCATTCCCCTACACATCGAGAGAAGTTTTCGAGAAAACAATGCGGATGCCATTGGGGCGTGATTACAACCCAACCAAAGCTTTTCAGGACTTGACACGACCATCTGTAAGCTTTGCTTTTCTTACTGTTTCTCGATCTTCCTGTTTTGATTTGATTGTAAACGTGATTACCACGCAGATAATCAAACGAGCGGGAGTGATAATCGATCCAATCGAGTACGAGGACGTCGGCAAGAGAAAACGCAAGCAAGAAAGTAACTCGCACGGAGCACGGGATTCCAGGAAAGCGAAAACGCAAGCAAAGGTTTGATGATCTTTCTAAAGAAGAATTGCAATCTAACAAGCTTTGTTACTCTTCTATCACAGGATGGGCGATAGCGTCTCGAATAACACAAGCAAAGGTTTGACGATCTTTCTCCAGAGGAATCGAGATCTAACAATCTTTGTTATTCTTCTATCGCAGGATAGCAAGCATCTCGAAAAGCTATGGCAACAATTTTTTTGATCGATCGATTCCTTCTTTCGTGGAGGAATTGTTTTGCCTTTGCTGCAAAGCTAGCTTCTTTGGATATCCGGGCATATGCAAATAGCATATGCAAAGCCATTGAGCTTAATGCATGCACGTCATTTTCCAAGACGATGGATTCCTTCATATAATAACGGACAATTGAGAATATCCAGGGAATAAGAGGCTCGTTTTTAAGGGCAGAAGCTTGAGCTATGGCGGCAGGGCAACTCGACCTATTTCTCGCGAGATTGTGAGTTTGTAGATTCTTCTAGGAAGGGCGAAATCCAGTGCTGTTGTGCTGGATTGATCCCCGCGACGAGGGTAGGGATTTTTGATCGATCGAGGGCGCGGCGCCATGACTGTGTCGATGCAAGGGCAAGAGGCCGGGAGTATCCAGAGAATGCCGATTGTGGAATCCGGCAAGATCTGGGAGGAGATGCTGGCTCGCGAATTCTCGCACCACAGGCAAGGAATCGCGAGAATCAACAATGGGAGCTTTGGGAGCTGTCCTCGATCGGTCCTGGAGGCGCAGCAGCGGTGGCACAGGCAGTGGCTGGAGCAGCCGGACGAGTTCTACTTCGGCCCCCTGGAGAAGGGATTGCGCGCGTCGCGGGAGGCGATCGCGTCCATCATCCGCGCCCCCGACGTGGAGGAGATCGTCCTGGTGGACAACGTGACCACGGCGGCGGCGATGATCGCCCAGGACATGGCGTGGGGATTCCTGGAGAAGAGATTCCACCCCGGCGACGCCATCCTCATGCTCAACTGCAGCTATGCCGCCGTGAAGAAGTGCTTCGAGGCCTACGCTGTTCGCGCAGGCGCGAGGATCATCGAGGTGGAGCTCGCGCTTCCAATTCTCTCCGCCCGGCAGATCATCGACAGCTTCCAGCGATCGCTGGAGCAGGCCGCCAAGAGCTCCACCACCATCCGGCTGGCGGTGATCGACCACATCACCTCGATGCCATCGGTGGTTCTCCCGGCGCGAGATCTCGTCGCCCTTTGCCGCGACGCTGGAGTGGAGCAGATCTTCGTGGATGGCGCTCACGCGATCGGCAACATCGAGCTGAGCATGGAGGAGATCGACGCCGACTACTACTCGAGCAATCTCCACAAGTGGCTCTTCGCTCCACACAGCGTCGCGTTCCTCCACGCCAAGGCCAAGCATCTGGAGCGCCTCCACCACCCGGTGGTGTCTCACAACTTCAAGCTGGGGCTCTTCAGCGAGTGTTCTTGGGTGGGGACGAGAGACTACAGCTCCCAGCTCGCCGTGACCGCCGCGGTGGAGTTCATCGATGGGAATCTAGGTGGCCTCTCCAGTCTCATCGCTTTCAATCACCGGGGGGCGATGGCGATGGCGGAGATGCTCGCGGCGGCGTGGGGGACGCAGTGTGGGACGTGTGCCGAGCTTGCTTCGTCCATGGCGATGGTGGAGCTCCCGGCGAAGCTGGAAGTGGCGAGCGAGGAGGCGGCGCTGGAGATGAGGACGAGGCTGCGCAGGGAGTTTGGAGTGGAGGTCCCGATTTGCTTCCAGGCGGGGGGATCGCCCAGCGCGAATTCGAAGAGCATGAGATCCGGGACGGCGTACGCGAGAGTTTCTCACCAGATTTACAACAAGCTCGAGGACTACACGAGGCTGCGAGACGCTGTGAAATCCTTGGCTCGCTAGATTGCGAAGAATGTTTTGGATCATACGTGGATAAATAATAAACCTTTGCTTAGAATCGAACGCGGGACCTGTTAAGGCCTTTTAAAGTGGGTTTGTGTTCTAGGGTTTATGAATGGGCCAGGGATGGAGCTCGGAAAATGCGATGGATTTCTGCCGATCGAGAGCTCTAACATCGCATTTCCGTGGAGATCGGCGCAATGCTGCTCGAGCACTGTGGTGAATCTTTGAGGTGACACTTCATTCATTGAGTTGCTCTCTCTAGTTTCGATTTCTTGCGGCTGATTAACCTCGCAATTTGTAGAATGCAATGCCATGGCGCGATTTCTTTTTGTTGGCGCTGGAGCTCGTCACAGAAGATCCGTGAAATCTGAGGTATATTTCGCTTACACAAAGAATTCCTTTGGCTTTAGATGGACGCTCACACTTTGGTCGCTGTTCGTTGATAGAGGAAGAGTGCGCTGTGATGCGCTTACTTTTGTGCTCCAACTGTGTTAGCTCCAGGCCATCGTTTGGTAAATTTTGGTTTTCAAGCTAAGAATCGCGTCCATTGCTATTTCTTTTTTTATGCTCTAGATGGACTCGTGTTGTGGCAAATCCTTGAACGATATTGATAGCTTCAGCATCTTTTCGAAACTCTTATGAGGGAGCTCCATCCTTTTCTCTCAAGATCACCTGCGATTTTAAGCTCAATATTGCCTTTTTGACGATTGGCAATCTTTCTCTTTTCTTGTGTTCCTGATGGAGCTTTTCAGGATATTTCGCGAGGTTTTTCTTTTTGTAGCCTGCTATTGCTGAAAGCCGAAGCTCGAAACGGTTTCTTCTCATAATTTCTAGTTTCGAATCACGTACTGATTGACGATTTTTCTACAGACTTCGACGACGAATTTCCTTTATGAGTATCTGGAACTCAAATAGGAGAAGATATAACTGTTCTTCTTTGGAGGTTGATGATTCAATGATATTGCAGCTACATTGTTTTTGGCTTAGCGCAACAGTTTCAGCAGTAGCGAATCAACGAAGGTATATTTTTCGTTCAATGTTGTAATGTATAATTTCATCGGGCATTCAGGCTAGATTGTGAGAAGGCAGTAAACGAGGAAGATGAGTTCAGAAACTTATCAGAACTCCGATAACTCACGTTCGAGGCTCTTTGCTGATCTTTGGGTCTGGAAGCGAAAAAGAAATTCAGCTCCGATTCCAAAGGTACTTGAAGCAGCTCGGTAACTCCTTCCATCATCTGTATAACCTTGCTCATCGAGGGCCGTAAGTTTGGATCGTCTCGAACACACATCGCCGCAACATTCTTCAATCTTTCCTTTTCGTTCTCTTCTTCAGAGAGGTGAGCAGCGGCACTACCGTTTCTGTTACTAACCAACAAGTAGTCCTTCAGGTAGTCGCCTGAGAGGTTCCTGTTCTTGCAGCCTGTTATGATCTCAAGCAGCAGAACCCCGAAGCCGAAAACATCTGTTTTTTCAGTCACCGTTCCTTCCTGAATACACTCTGGTGCAACATAGCCAGGAGTGCCTCTCGTAGTCGTCAGCTGCAACTCGCTTTCCTTCCTGTCCATGAGCTTGGACAATCCGAAGTCTGCTATCTTCGGCTGGAAACCATCGTCGAGGAGTACGTTCTCCGGCTTCAGATCCAGGTGGATTATCCTTTCAACACAGTCATCGTGTAAGTAGTTCAATCCTCTCGCTGTGCCTATTGCGATGTTGAATCTAAGTTTCCACGAAATATTCCCAGGAATTCTGTCGTCTTCAAATATCCACTGCTCTAGAGAGCCATTCTTCATATACTCGTACACAAGGAGCCTTTTCCTGGGTCCTTGCGCACAGAATCCCAGCAGCTTGACGAGGTTCCAGTGGTGCGTCCTGGCTAGAATTCCAACTTCCGCAAAAAAGTCCTTACTTCTCTGGTTCGACCCTTCGAGCTTCTTCACAGCAACTTCAGTTCCATCGGCAAGTAATCCTTTGAAAACGCTTCCGAATCCTCCATTCCCGAGGCAGTTGCTGAACTTCCCTGTGACTTCTTCAAGCTCCTGGAAACTGAAGCGCCTGGGCATACCCGCCATGAGGGATAGCTGCAAGGTGCTTTCTTCTTCTCCCTCGTCGTCATCATGCTTATTTCTCCTCCGGCAGTGCCATCCGAGACAGACTATCAGCAGGAACATTGTTGGAACAAGTACTCCCAACGTGATGGCCTGGAGTTGCGTCTTGGAAATCTTTCGAGGGCGGGCAACTTTCAGCAGAGCAACGTACTTCCCAGATCGGAGTGACTGCACGTCGCCGTGCGTGAGAAAGCAGCTCCCGTCATTATAAAAGGCCGCCGTGCAGGTGCAGTTCGACTCACAGCGCCCCTGACACGCCTCCACTGATGCTTCAGGAACTGGAGTGGAATAATTTGTGGAGAAGTAATCAGCTCCCTCTCTTCGAACGAATCGATACTCGAGCTGGTCTTCGCATGTCTCTAGTGGATATGGTGGCTGGCAGTCTTCACCTCTTCTTGCAAAGGTATCTGGACAAGTTTCCTCGCATGCGCCTGATGCTGAATTGCAGGTTCTGTATCTTCCACATCCACTTGGAAGAAAGCACTTGAAGAGAGTCGAAAACCTGAAGAAATCTATCCAGTTTGTACCCGTCCAATTCCAGGAGTACAAGACGACATCCCCGTCCGGTTTCAGCTTTATGAAAGTGGAGGGCGTGAGTTGTGACCCATCTATTGGCAACTCCATCACTTGATCTCTTAAACCTCGACTGGAACATGACAATGAAAACACCAACCCCAAGTCATCACGATTCGTTTCAATCTGTGAGAAGTTGGCTCGCAGATCCAGAGACACGATACCATCGTTTTGCCTGCAGAACACCGCAAACATATCTTCCTCGCTGGTAATATTACCGAAGCTCCAGTACGGTTGCGAGGCGTACAACAGTTGCAGCCTGTTTTTCTCTATGACGAGACTATAGAGGCCATCGCTGCTGTCTTCTGAAGTATTCCAACTTACGAGCTTTTGTCCCGGCGTAAGTGCTCGTTGCAACAGCACAGTATCAGAAGGTTCGTCGCTGCTTTGCCAGATGACATTGCTTCCGCTTTCATCCAGGAGCATTATGGTTGCGCGATTGGAAATACAGAGCCACCGGACGCCTCTGTTTGCAGTTTTCGTGGACCATACGACATCATCGTCTTCTTCGATTTTAAGCTCTCCATCTGCGGTAAATTGTAAAGTGGCATTCTCACCTACAAGCCTCGTCTGTCGGGCCTTCCACAGGATGACCGGTCTTGTGAGATCCCAATACTCACTTGGATTGCGGATGGCAATGAGTGCCAGGAAAAACGATTTTGGCGTTTCAGCGTTATAACTCAGCATCCACACCTGGTAACTCATGCCCTGGCTGATATCTATGTTGCTATAATTTGACCATAAACCAGCGTAGCGGCCACTCAAACCGTATGGATCAAGCGGATACAAGGCACCATTTATCTTGGTGGTGAAGTTCGAGTAGCATATTTCTGCTTGAGCAAAACGCAGGATGAAGATCGACGAGACAATGAAGCACAACTTTCCTTTACTAGCCATTATTTTTTCGGCCTCTCAAGCGCCGAATTATTTGAACTCCCAGCCAGCTGTGTCATCCTATTTGGGCAAGACCTTGCAAGGTGGACTACGTCAGATTCACTTTTTGACTGACTTGATATTGGAGGAATTTATGGCGTCTGCCAAAAAATGACCGTACTACATGAAAATAAGGACATGTGGCATTCCTTTATTCATCTGGAAGAATATTTTTCGCGGATATTCTCTGCGTGAAAACGTTGTAGCGGTCACTCGTGTTCTCACACAACTCCTAGACTAATGTCTGTAGTCATTTCCTCGTTTTTGAAGGAGAGACTTGAAAAAACATGGGTCTGATTGAACGCTCTCCAGGACTTCTAACATTGCTGTCGAATATCAAATTAGAGAATCGTAATTCTGTGGATAACACTGTCCCTGGCATTGCACTCTCTGTTTGCTGAGCCAAAATTGTCATCTTAGCTTGAGTTGGCTGATCTATTACCAAATAGGGCCCATCGTACCGTGAAGAACACTTCCTTCCTAGGATGCCTTGCACCACAACTTTGGCCATGACAGAATCTCCAACACCAAAGGGATGATCATTGATTCTTTTCTTGTAGTTCCTTGAATAACGAGCTTGTGCCTGTTCAATGTTTGCTCTTGCTCTTTCTTCCAAGATTGCCCTGTGATTCGAGCTTTCTCCAACATAGTTCTGGGATTCAATACCATCATTGGTTGCGGTGAGATCTAATCCAGGGTGAGCAGGTTTCTTCGCTCTTCTCCTGTAAATCATCTCAAAAGGTGAAAAACCTGTGGACTCCTGTCTTGTTGTTCTGTAAGCAAAGAGTACTTCCGGCAAAACATTGTCCCACTCCCCTTTCTTGAGCAAAATATTTACTGAGATCGTCTTTTCTAATGTCCTGTTAAAGTGCTCTACCATGCCATTAGTTGAAGGTTTTAATCTTCCTGTCAGGGTGTGCTTCACACCCATTAATGCCTCACTGCAAAACTCCTTTATCCTGTCAGTAAGGATCTGCTCTGGGACTCCATGTCTTAAGATAACATCCTCGTAGATAAATTCCACAGCAGTCTGAGTAGATTTGTCATTTACTGCTCGTGCCTTAACCCACTTAGAGAAGTAGTCCATGCAAACAACAAAATATCAGTTGCCATGTCTGGAGGGGAAGTTGAAAGGTTCAACGAAATCAAGTCCCACCCTTGCAAAAGGCCCTCCAATTGGCAGTGGCTGTAATTCTGAGGTTATAGATGACCGCATAGGAGCATTAGAGATCTTGCAAACTGTAACCCGATCAACATCATTCCTCGTACCAATCCACCAGTAATGCTGCTGTAAATCATCTAGGATCCTGTTCCGTGACAAATGACCCGATAAAGAGGAAGCATGGTATCTTAGCACGAGCTCATCGACCTCATCCCGCTGAACTACCAGGTATTGATTCAGCTCCCTTGAAGCGATGTACATTAGCTTGCCATCTAGCACACCAAACTTATCTCTTCCTCGATTGAGTTTTCTCCTCACTGACTTGTCAATGCCAAGAACAATCTCTCCCGATTCAGCGAAGGCCAGGTGCAGTTTGTATTCTTTGCGATCCATCTGAAGTCCAAAGCAGGGATAACTACTTCAACCGACCCACACACTTAAATAATCAAGTCCAAATAGGGATGCTCACGCAACTACAACCCAGAACAGGAATGATAAATATTGCCAATGCGATTAAACATGAGAAATATAACAAGGAAATTCAACAAATTTGTGAGACAGTCTAGCTGTGAAAAGCTCTGGATAACCCATCTGCTTTCGAGTTTTTGAGCCTCTTTTGTAGACAATTTCATAGTCATATCCCATTAAGTAAATCGACCATCACTGGAGACAGCCTGAGAGTGATCCTGAGCCTTGAAGAGCCTTGAGCGCTTGCTATAATAAGCAATGGGATGTTCCGCATTCCCATTCCCAATCTATGCCAATATTGCTGATATGGCGCATTGCATCAATACATCACCAGGCAACTACAATACCTACAATCAGGATAAGATAATATAGGCTCCTTGCACAGCTCCCGCTTTAGTTCTTCAAAGGTGTTCTGCTGCTCGGCACCCCAAGCCATCCGCTCCGACTGCTTTAGAAGCCCTTTCTGCGAATTTGTTGATAAATCTAGCCAGCCAGACCAAGAAAGGCTTTAATCTGCACCAAGGCATTAGAGTTCAGAACTCGTGGACCTGCTTCTTTCCCTCAGGAATAGGAAACTCCTTCACTGCTGATATTTTCTCAGGATCCGGAGCAATTCCTTTGCTAGACACCACATGTCCAAGAAACTTAATTTCGCGCATGAAGAAGTGACATTTCTTTGGCTTAATCTTCAGACCTGCTGCTTTCAATCTGGAAAATACCTTTCTGAGGTCTGTGATGAGGCTACATACTCCCCGAGAATAGACATTAACGTCGTCTATATAGACAAGTGACAATTCCCATCTGAGCGTACCGAGGACACGGTCCATAAGTCTTTGAAAGTAGCACTTACGTTACATAGCCCAAAAGGCATGCTTTTGAACTGGTACAGACCATCCCGGCATGTAAAAGCTGTCTTCTCCTTATCCTCTTCTCATAGGCACTTGCCAGAAGCTAGAGGCTAGAAGGAAAACACCTGAGTTACAACACATAAGTACCAGCATACCTCTCTCTCGGACATCTACCTGTGCACCAGCAAGCTGGTCGAGTGTATGATCTATTCGCGGTACTGGATAAACATCACGCTTAGAAATAGGGTTCAACTTGCGATAATCAACGCAGAATCTGGTTGTGCCATCCTTTTTCTCGACGAGAACCACCGGCGATGCCCAGGGTGATGATGAAGGCTCAATTACGTCAGCATCTAACATTTTCTTAATCTCCTCTGTTTGGGAGTTTCACGGTATGCATGCTGCTTGATAGGCCTGCTTGAGGAAGTATGGATCTCACGACGAAGCATATTAGTTTTGCCCAGGTCAAGAGTTCCAGTACTAAAAATCTCCCAGTACTGCCACAGCAACTCATCAAATTCAGAAATGAGATCCGTACCTGAGAGCATATCTCCAACTTTTAGTTCTCCTTTTATCCTCCCAAGGAATTTTAGAGCCTAGTGGCAGCTTTTCCGATGACATACAGCTCGCTCCCCCAACATAATTTTTGTATGGGTCTGGCAATCCAAGAGCATCCAGACCATAAGCAGCTGTATAGCACACAATGTCCGAGATATCCTTGCATGCTGCCTCAGCTATAGGATCACCCGACTTGACGTTCACTGTGGAGGTCTTCAAGTTTGCCATAAGGATGCTAGGCTTGTCCTTATATACAGAACTAATTATTCCATTAGCTACTGACATGCCTCTCTGGAGTGCCTGATATGAGGACCACAAGCGTATGAATGTTCCCTTGCAGCAACAAATAAAGAATTGTGTTGGGACAAATGCCTGTGACATAGGAGGAATCATAATGTCTACTTCCGCTTTTAGTAGCACCACCTTTCGATCAACCAAAAATACTTCGTTCGTAACTGCCTCTTTGCATGGCTCCTTCCACAGATACATCCCTTGCTTGATTGGAGCAAATGTTTTAAACTCGGAAGTGCAATGAAAGGCTTTGCGTGAAGATTTAGGTTTAAGCAGACCCCCCAACTTCATAGGTCTGTGACCATCGGAGAAAGTGAGTTGCCTCTCCCTTATTTCAATCTTCGCACCTACATCATTCATCCAATTAAGTCCCAACAATGTTGCATCTCCTCATTGCTGTGTCCCCAACCTTCAGATCAAGGTCGACTAAACCTCGAGGTGTATATAACTCATCGTTGTATACATATATGATGACAGGGGGGTACCACCTTGGAGGCCTCGGTTACCCACTTTTCTGGTACTGTCGTCACTTCACAGCTTGTGTCCACCATGGCCACCACTCTCTCAGAGAAATCTGAGCTCAGCGAATTGAACCATATCATGACCACAACGAAATCCTGTGACTGTAGAAAGAAGGGCAATGGCTTCTACTACTCTTAAGTCAGGGTATCCATTATCTGCGCCTGATCCCTGCCTAGGTGCAAGCTCTAGTTTAAATTCTCCTTAACTTGCTGGTTTAGGTCATTGTATCGGCAATGTAGGTACAGTCACACTGGATGTGGCCTTCTTTCCCACAAGTGTAACAATCAATCCTTTTGCTAGGTCACTTATCCCTTTCACCATTAGCGGGTGCCAACCACTTGACACTAGGACCATTGGTGTATCTGTTCTTCTGAGACTAGTTTCACCTCTTTTGGCATTATAGTGGCAATCCTCTTGCTCTCCTGAGTCATCACTTTCTTGTACCTCTGGCCGAGTAGCACATGCTGTAACTGCTTTGGGTTTCCACTTTTTTAATGCTTTTGCTGCCACAGAAAGCAACTTGTCCACAAATCTCGTTTTTGCTGTGATCAAATAAGGCTGCAGATCCTCAAGAAAGCCTCGATAAAAAGCTTGCTTTGCCATCCTCTTTGCCTTGTCAATGTCATCAAAGATATATGTGGCAGCCAGTTATAGCACAACCCAATATTGCTGCATAGTTTTGCCCTTTTGATAATTTCTTGTGTTGATAAGTTCAAAAGTTATAATGATGAAGAGCCTCCTGGCCAAAGCTATGGCCTTATCCCAAGACACCATTTGATCTCGAGCATAATGTGTGATAAACATTCTCTATACCTCTCTTGAGAGAGCCATACAGAAAGCATTTATTTATTCATGGCCTATTACCTGATTGTTATAAGCCGTGCAATCAAATACATCCAGGTAACTATCAAAATCATCTCCAAGTTGGAATGTGGGATATTTCAGCCTGGCTGGGTGTGGAGCCTTCCCTATGAAAAGAGCTCATTGGCCAAGACTTGAGCTTCTAGTGCCAATGAGATGACGCATCATCTCAAGACTCTTGAGAATAGTAGAAACCACTATTGCAAGTTGCTCCTCTAAAATATCAAGTATAGGAGAATTCCCAGCTTGCATTCTAGGCAGCTCCTCACTCACATTTCTCATTTCTTCCATCAGAAAACCCTCGTGAGCCATATTTGCCTCCATAGTTTCCACTCAAAAAACCTGCCACACCACTAGCCATGGTGAGACTTGCACATGGGGTGTTTCTATTGGCATCACTTTCCAACAATGCCCTTGGCATCCTCATTGAAAGTCTCTAATGCCATAGAAGCCTCTCATTGACTCTACTTTGCTCAAATTACCAACAACTTGTGTTGCTCAATTTAGCATCATCAAGCTTCCTGCATGGTCTGAGAATGAAGGATAGCCACACACTGCTCATGGGAGCATTCAGCAATGTGGCTACCCCTCATCTCCACCAAAACTAGGATCCATTCTCATTCATGGACTCATGTGCTCACAACAACAAAGCCTCAAAGAAAACACACCTTTCCAGTCATAGCGTCTGCCAAACACCCCGCACGCTCAGACTTTACTCCCCACCTCCAAGGAATCAATCTCTTGTCCCCCAACCTTGAAAGAACCCACCCTCAAGATGTCCTGCTAGTCCTCGCCTTAAAAATGACCCTAATCAAAGGATGAGCAGATATGTACTATGTAGGCATGTATGGATGACCATTAAAAGCATTCATCCAATGTACATAATAGCAACATAATTATGGCAGGCCAATCAAATGTTGCCACCTGGCAAATGCAATATCACACTGTACAGTCTTTTTTCACGCAGCACCCGTGCCATAGAATTCCCAATGTCTTGGAAGTTCATAACGCTGTTCATCCTTGACATTTGCATCACAGTAGAAGCAGATGAGGTCTGTCTGCAACTGCCACCGTCCCCGGAGCTGGAAAAGTTCATCCACGTTCTTCCAACCCCACTGAAGATATACTTGAGCCCACGCTACAGAGTTACCATTGGAGCTTACAAAATCACCCAGGTATGCGTTCTTTCTCCACTTGATTTCCAGACTCTTCCAAGACTCGTTTTTTTTTGTTGACGCAGAAACTGCACAGAGACTTGCCACCAACAACACTGAATGCATTCGGCATGAGCGAGTATACAGCTTCATATCAGGTCCAACTTTGAGAGCCCAAAAGAGACAAACATCCTTTGTCCCATGGGAAAGATTGTGTACTTTTTCTTCCAGTCAACTATACGATTCTAGGGGCGGGTCTGCGCTACGGCTACATTCTGGTGGTCACTCATCTCCATGGACAAGAGAGCTGGTCGGACGGGCATCCAGAAGCCTGGTTTACATCAGTTGGCGAGCGGGACCCGGGTTACGTGACGCAAAACTACGTCTATCCCAGCTTTCAGCGCCACTCGCTCCTGTGGTATCACGACCACACTTACGGCATGACCCGGCTCAACATGGCTGCTGGCTTAGTCGGACTTTACGTGATAGAGTCGCCATGGGAAGATCCATCCTGGGTCCCGAGAGACTACGTGCTTCTGGTGATCCAAGACAAGCAGTTCTTCAGTGATGGCTCCATAAACTATCCCAATGTTGGGAGCAATCCGGCAGTTCATCCGCAGTGGTGTCCGGACTACTTTGGTGATAGCATTCTGGTGAACGGGAAGGTGTGGCCTTACATCGCGGTGGTGGTGAGGTTCTGGAGATGAGGAGGGAGTTTGGAGTGGAGGTCCCGATTTGCTTTCAGGCAGGGGGATCGCCCAGCGCGAATTCGAAGAGCAAGAGATCCGGGACGGCGTACGCGAGAGTTTCTCACCAGATTTACAACAAGCTCGAGGACTACGCGAGGCTGCGAGACGCTGTGAAATCGGCTAGCTAGAATCTTTTGGATCATACGTGGCTAAATAATAAAACCTTGCTAGAGTCGAACGCGGGACCTGTTAAGGCCTCTTAAAGTGGGTTTGTGTTCTAGGGTTTATGAATGGCTCATGGATTTCTGCCGATCGAGAGCTTTAACATCGCATTTCCGTGGAGGTCGGCGCAATGTTGCATTGATCGAGCATTTTGGTGGATCTTTGAGGTGATGTTTCATTCATTGAGTTTGCTTTCTCCAGTTTCGATTCTTGCGGCTGAGTAACCTCGCAATTTGTAGAATGCAATGCCATGGCGCGATTTCTTTTTCTTGGCGCTGGAGCTCGTCACAGAAGATCCGTGAAATCTGAGATATATTTCGCCTAGACAAAGAATTCCTTTGGCTTTAGATGGACGCTCACACTTTGGTCGCTGTTCGTTGATAGAGGAAGAGTGTGCTGTGATGCGCTTACGTTGTGCTCCAACTGTGTTAGCTCCAGGGAGACGCTGTCCATCGTTTGGTAAATTTTGGTCTTCAAGCTAAGAATATTGCTATTCCTTTTTTTGTGCTCTAGATGGACTCGTGTTGTGGCAAATCCTTGAACGATATTGATAGTTTCAGCATCTTTTCGAAACTCTTATGAGGGAGCTCCATCCTTTTCTCTCAAGATCACCTGCGATTTTAAGCTCAATATTGCCTTTTTACCCCACATTGCAATGACGATTGGCAATCTTTCTCTTTTCTTGTGTTCCTGATGGAGCTTTTCAGGATATTTCGCGAGGTTTTTCTTTTTGTAGCCTGCTATTGCTGAAAGCCGAAGCTCGAAACGGTTTCTTATAATTTCTAGTTTTGAATCACGTACTGATTGACGATTTTTCTACAGACTTCGACGACGAATTTCCTTTATGAGTATCTGGAACTCAAATAGGAGAAGATATAACTGTTCTTCTTTGGAGGTTGATGATTCAATGATATTGCAGCTACATTGTTTTTGGCTTAGCGCAACAGTTTCAGCAGTAGCGAATCAACGAAGGTATATTTTTCGTTCAATGTTGTAACGTATAATTTCATCGGGCATTCAGGCTAGATTGTGAGAAGGCAGTAAACGAGGAAGATGAGTTCAGCAACTTATCAGAACTCCTATAATTCACGTTCGAGGCTGCGGTTCTGCTAAGCTGATCTTTGGGTCTGTAAGCGAAAAAGAAATTCAGCTCCGATTCCAAAGGTACTTGAAGCAGCTCGGTAACTCCTTCCATCATCTGTATAACCTTGCTCATCGAGGGCCGTAAGTTTGGATCGTCTCGAACACACAACGCCGCAACATTCTTCAATCTTTCCTTTTCGTTCTCTTCTTCAGAGAGGTGAGCAGCGGCACTACCGTTTCTGTTACTAACCAACAAGTAGTCCTTCAGGTAATCGCCTGAGAGGTTCCTGTTCTTGCAGCCTGTTATGATCTCGAGCAGCAGAACCCCGAAGCCGAAAACATCTGTTTTTTCAGTCACCGTTCCTTCCTGAATACACTCCGGTGCAACGTAGCCAGGGGTGCCTCTCGTAATCGTCAGCTGCAACTGGCTTTCCTTCCTGTTCATGAGCTTGGACAATCCGAAGTCTGCTATCTTCGGCTGGAAACCATCGTCGAGGAGTACGTTCTCCGGCTTCAGATCCAGGTGGATTATCCTTTCAACACGTAAGTAGTTCAATCCTCTCGCTGTGCCTATTGGGATGTTGAATCTAAGTTTCCACGAAATATTCCCAGGAATTCTGTCGTCTTCAAATATCCACCGCTCTAGGGAGCCATTCTTCATATACTGGTACACAAGGAGCCTTTTCCTGGGCCCTTGCGCACAGAATCCCAGCAGCTTGACGAGGTTCCAGTGGTGCGTCCTGGCTAGAATTCCAACTTCCGCAAAAAAGTCCTTACTTCTGTGGTTCGAGCCTTCGAGCTTCTTCACAGCAACTTCAGTGCCATCGGCAAGTAATCCTTTGAAAACGTTTCCGAATCCCCCATTCCCGAGGCAGTTGCTGAACTTCCCTGTGACTTCTTCAAGCTCCTGGAAACTGAAGCGCCTGGGCATACCCGCCATGAGGGATAGCTGCAAGGTGCTTTCTTCTTCTCCCTCGTCGTCATCATGCGTATTTCTCCTCCGGCAGTGCCATCCGAGACGGACTATCAGCAGGAACAGTGTTGGAACAAGTACTCCCAATGTGATGGCCTGGAGTTGCGTCTTGGAAACCTTTCGAGGGCGGGCAACTTTCAGCAGAGCAACGTACTTCCCAGATCGGAGTGACTGCACGTCGCCGTGCGTGAGAAAGCAGATCCCGTCATTATAAAAGGCCGCCGTGCAGGTGCAGTTCGACTCACATGGAAAGTTCGCCCCTGACACGCCTCCACTGATGCTTCAGGAACTGGAGTGGAATAATTTGTGGAGAAGTAATCAGCTCCCTCTCTTCGAACGAATCGATACTCGAGCTGGTCTTCGCATGTCTCTAGGGGATATGGTGGCTGGCAGTCTTCACCTCTTCTTGCAAAGGTATCTGGACAAGTTTCCTCGCATGCGCCTGATGCTGAATTGCAGGTTCTGTATCTTCCACATCCACTTGGAAGAAAGCACTTGAAGAGAGTCGAAAACCTGAAGAAATCTATCCAGTTTGTACCCGTCCAATTCCAGGAGTACAAGACGACATCCCCGTCCGGTTTCAGCTTTATGAAAGTGGAGGGCGTGAGCTGTGACCCATCTATTGGCAACTCCATCACTTGGTCTTTTAAACCTCGACTGGAACATGACCAGGAAAACACTAAGCCCAAGTCATCACGCTTCGTTTCAATCTGTGAGAAGTTGGCTCGCAGATCCAGAGACACGTTACCATCGTTTTGCCAGCAAAACACCGCAAACATGTTTTCCTCGCTGCCAATATTACCGAAACTCCAATACGGTTGCGAGGCGTACAACAGTTGCAGCCTGCTTTTCTCCATGACGAGACTGTCATCGCTGCTGTCTTCTGAAGTATTGAAACTTACGAGCTTTTGTCCCGGCGTAAGTGCTCGTTGCAACAGCACAGTATCAGAAGGTTCGTCGCTGCTTTGCCAGATGACATTGCTTCCGCTTTCGTCCAGGAGCATTATGGTTGCGCGATTGGAAATGCAGAGCCACCGGTCGCCTCTGTTTGCAGTTTTCGTGGACCATACGACATCACCGTCTTCTTCGACTTTAAGCTCTCCATCTGTGGTAAATTCTAAAGTGGCATTCTCACCTACAAGCCTCGTCTGTCTGGCCTTCCACAGGATGACCGGTCTTGTGAGATCCCAAAACTCCCTTGGATTTTGGATGGCAATGAGTGCCAGGAAAAACGATTTTGGCGTTTCAGCGTTATAACTCAGCATCCACACCTGGTAACTCATGTCCTTGCTGATACCTATGTCGCTATAATTTGACCGTAAACCAGCGTAGCGGCCACTCAAACCGTATGGATCAAGCGGATACAAAGGACCATCTATTTTGGTGGTGAAATTCCTGTGCCGCTTGAGCAGAGCGAAGGATGAAGACCAACGAGACGAGGAAGTACAGCTCTCTGCTAGCCATGGCTTGTGTTGCTGGAGAGCGCGCTCACATACTCGGGAGTTCCAGCGACTCGAAGCATTAGCTTTGAAGAAGTCTTTCCGCAAGTACGTATGACTAAAGTTATCTATTCGTTCGCGTTTACACAGCTGATAAGGAATAGTTTGTGCCGCTGTTCATCGTTGAGTTTTAGTAATGCCAGGAAATTGTCTCGTCGGGACTGTTTCAACGCTAATTGCTATTCAATGCGGCACTGCAATGTGACCATGTGTGAGGTATTGTTTAGTAATGGTTTGCGGAGTCTAACAGCGACTTTTCATTTTTCTTGGCAAGAAACACTGCGCGACGCTGCGACGTAGGGAACGAAGAACACGATTCTGAACCACCAAACCCAAAACTCCTAGAAGCATTGTGATCGGCGATTCTCTTGTTGAACAAGGACGAAATACTTCCTCCGAAGGTATATTTTTACTTCTTTGACAAAGAATGAACCTCAACAAATTTTGTGATTTTCAGAGGCAATACTATACCTACGTTTAAATTATACTCCGGTTTAACTATCGACCACTATTTTGTGAGAAAATTGCAAATGACGTCGATGACATCGATGAATCCAGCAACTTATCAAAACTCCTATGCGAGACGTCCGAGCCTGAGCTCCTGTTCAAGTGCTCTTTGGATCTGTAAGCAAGAAAGAAATTCAGCTGTGATCGCGAGGGCATTTGAGGCAGCTCAGTAACTCCCAGTATCATTTGTACCACGTTGCTCATCGAGGGCCGTAAATCTGGATCGTCTTGGACGCACAAGGCTGCAACGTTCTTCAATCTTTCTCTTTTCTTCTCGTCTTGATGGAGGTGAGCAGCAGCACTGTCGTTCTGTCCACTGACTAACAAGAAGTCCTTCAGGTAATCACTTGAGAGGTTCCTGTTCTTGCAACCTGTTAACATCTCGAGCAGCAGTACCCCGTAGCCGAAAACGTCGGTTTTCTCAGTCACCGTTCCTTCCTGAACACACTCGGGTGCGACGTATCCAGGGGTGCCTCTCGCAATTGTCAGTTGTAGCTGGCTTTCCTTCCTGTCCATGAGCTTGGACAATCCGAAGTCGGCTATCTTCGGCTGGAAACCATCGTCGACGAGCACATTCTCCGGCTTCAGGTCCAGGTGGATGATCCTCTCAGCGCAGTCGTCATGTAAGTAACTCAATCCTCTTGCTGTGCCCAAGGCAATGTTGTATCTAACGTCCCATGTAAAACTGCCAGGCTTTCTATCGTCTTCAAATATCCATCGCTCCAGGGACCCGTTCTTCATATATTCGTACACAAGGAGCCTTTTCCTGGGACCTTGGGCACAGAATCCCAGCAGCTTGACGAGGTTCCAGTGGTGCGTCCTGGCTAGGATTCCAACTTCGGCGAAAAAATCTTTGCTCCTCTGATTGGAGCCTTCAAGTTTCTTCACAGCGACTTCAGTTCCATCGGTAAGTTTTCCTTTGAACACGCTTCCATATCCTCCGCTTCCCAGTCTGTCACTGAAGTTCCCTGTGACTTGCTGGAGCTCCTGGTAACTAAAACGCCTCGGCATGCCAGCCATGAGAGAGAGCTGCAAGGTGCTTTCTTCTTCTCCCTCGTCGTCATCTTCCTTGTTCCTCCGGCAGCGCCATCCGAGGCTTACTATCAGTAGGACGACTGTTGGAATAAGTACTCCCAAGGTGATGGCCTGGACGTGCTTCCTGGAATTCTTTCGTGGCTGTGCAACTTTCAATAACGCAACGTATTGTCCAGTTCGAAGTGATTGCACGTCTCCATGCACGAGAAAGCAGGCCCGGTCACTATAGAAGGCAGCCGTGCAGTTGCAATTCGACTCACACAGCCCTTGACAATCTTCTTCCGATGCAACATTGAGTGGATCAGTATAATTTGTGGAGAAGTAATCAGTTCCCTCCTTCCGAACGAATCGATACTCCATCTCCTCACACATCTGAAGTGGAAACGATGGCTGGCAATCTTCATCTTTCTTGGTAAAGCTCTCGGGACAAGTATCTTCGCATGTACCTAATGTTGGATTACAGGTTCTATATTTCCCGCATGCACTTGGAAGGAAGCACTTGAAGTGATTGGAAAAGCTGAGATAAGTCACCCAGTTGCTACCCGTCCAATTCCAGGAGTACAGGTCCACATCTCCATCTGGTGTGAGCCTTATGAAAGTGGAGGACGTGAACTGTGACCCGTTTATTGGCAGCTGCATCGCTTGGTCTTCAGAACCAGGTATGGCACAAGACTCCGGCTGTACCAAGCCCGCAACGGCTATCTGTGAGAAATTAGTTCGGAGATCCAGGGACACGACTCCATTTGGCTGCCAGCAGAAGACCGCAAACATATCTTCCTCTCTGGTAATATTACCGAAGCTCCAGTATGGTTGCGAGTCGTACAACAGTTTGAGCCTGTTCTTCTCCATGACAAGGCTATACAGGCCGTCGCTGCTGTCTTCTGAAGTATTCCAACTTACGAGCTTATATCCCGGCTTAAGCGCTCGTTGCAACAGCACAGTGTCAGAAGGTTCGTCGCTACTTTGCCAGATGACATTGCTTTCACTTTCATCCAGGAGCATTATGGTCGCGCTGTCGGATATGGCAAGCCACCGGACGCCTTTGTTTGTGGTGTTGGAGGACCAGACAACGTCGCCATCTTCTTCAAGCTTGAGCTCTCCATCGGTGGTGAATGCTAGAGTGGCATTCTCTCCTACAAGCCTCGTCTGACGGGCCTTCCACAGAACGACCGGTTTTGTGAGGTCCCAGAGCTTACTTGGATTGCAAATTCCAACCAGTGCCAGGAAGAACGATCTTGGTGTTGTGGCGTCATAGCTCAGCATCCACACCTGGAAGCTCATGTCCGTGTCGGTGTAGTTGGACCATAAATCAGTGTAGCGGCCACTCAAGCCGGATGGATCAAGCGGATACAGGGGACCATTTAATTCACTGGTGAAATTCCTGTAGTACAGTTCCGCTCGAGAAAATCCCAGGATGAAGATCGACGAGAAGATGAAGCACAGCTCTCCTTTGGTAGCCATGGAGTTCTCGACCTCTCAAGCGCTGAATTATTTGAACTCCCAGCCAGCTGTGTCATGACAAGACGTTGCAAGTTGGACTACGTATGTAGCTGGCGGGGTCGGCGCCTTTAACACACAATAAAATAAGGCAGAGTAAAGGCATACATAAAGTGTGTCCAATAGTTGTCATTACATGGAAAGACACGTCAGTACGGTGTTGTGCTTATTAGTATGACACCTCCCGTTAAACACCATCTGGATGGAATGGTAAGCCGGTATAGCTCTTCTTTCCTCAAAATAAGATAACGCGGCAATATAGGTTAGTGCTGCCGTGGAGCACACAACGAAAGTTGACGAATCAATCACGATAGCAGGAAACAAGAGCGAGAAGACAAAGAAGAAAAGCAAAAACAAGGAATCGGCGACTCGATGGGAGTGCAGGTGACGAAACATTCGGTCATCAGCGCAAACCCGACAGTATTCGGCACGGACAAAGTTGTGAGGCCAGAAACAAACAGCAAAAGCGTAGCAGACGAAAGTTTTAAAGTGGCGATTGCGGGGCTGCCAAAGGATACGAGTCGCAAGCAGGACAAAAAACCTGTAAACAGCATGGAAGAACAAGAGGAAGATCTCGACTACGACGGTGACGAAGTCATAGTTCCACGTAGTCAAGAGGATCTGATTCGAGAGGCTTTTGCTGGAGACGATGTGGAAGCCGAGTTCCAAGAAGCAAAAGCGGCCGCAGTGGACGAGGAGTGTCCCCAAGAAGAACTCGAGAGAATGGACTTACCAGGG
This sequence comes from Selaginella moellendorffii, assembly GCF_000143415.4. Lineage (NCBI taxonomy): Eukaryota > Viridiplantae > Streptophyta > Lycopodiopsida > Selaginellales > Selaginellaceae > Selaginella > Selaginella moellendorffii. The sequence goes on along the minus strand of NW_003314282.1, from coordinate 1,209,302 downwards.
TGGGGGCAGTGGACAGACATCCAGAAGAAGAGAGGTCCTCCACAATGGATGCTAAAGCAACAGGAGGAGGCCAAGCGAAAGAAAGAAGAGGCCGAGAAGCGGAGACTGGATGCAAAGCTCAAGCACGTCATCATCAGCCAGAAGACTGATAAGAAGGTACTGGGAGCGTTTTTTCCTGTTCTTCCTTTTCTTTGCTCACTTCTCTGTGTAACAGGCTGCAAAGTTCCTGTCGTCGTCGCTGCCATTCCCCTACACATCGAAAGAAGTTTTCGAGAAAACAATGCGGATGCCATTGGGGGTGATTACAATCCAACCAAAGCTTTCCAGGACTTGACACGACCATCTGTAAGCTTTGTTTTTCTTACTGTTTCTCGATCTTCCTGTTTTGATTTGATTGTAAACGTGATTTCCACGCAGATAATCAAACGAGCGGGAGTGATAATCGATCCAATCGAGTACGAGGACGTCGGCAAGAGAAAACGCAAGCAAGAAAGTAACTCGCACGGAGCACGGGAGCGAAAACGTAAACAAAGGTTTGATGGTCTTTCTACAGAGGAATCGCAATCTTACAAGCTTTGTTATTCTTCTATCACATGTCTTTGCCAGGATGGGCGATAGCGTCTCGAATAACACAGCAAAGGTTTGAGGATCTTTCTCTCAAAATCTAACGATCTTTGCTATTCTTTTAATAACTAGGATGGGCACTCGAAAACACAAGGTTTGACGATCTTTCTCCAGAGGAATCGAGATCTAACAACCTTTGTTATTCTTCCATTGCAGGATGGGCGATAGCAAGCATCTCGAAAAGCTATGGCAACATTCTTTTTGATCGATCGATTCCTTCTTTCGTGGAGGAATTGTTTTGCCATTGCTGCAAAGCTATCTTCTTAGGATATCCGGGCATATGCATTGACCAAGACGGATATGCCCATAGATTCCTTCATATAATAACGGACAAATGAGAATATCCAGGGAATAAGAGGCTCGTTTGTTTTTAAGGGCAGAAGCTTGAGCTATGGCGGCAGGGCAGCGGCGAAGAACTCGACCTATTTCCCGCGAGATTGTGAGTGTAGATTCTTCTGGGAAGGTTGTGCTGCATTGGATTGATCCCCGCGACGAGGGTAGGGATTCTTGATCGATCGAGGGTGCTGCGCCATGACTGTGTCGATGCAAGGCCAAGAGGCCGGGAGTATCCAGAGAATGCCGATTGTAGGATCCGGCAAGATCTGGGAGGAGATGCTGGCTCGCGAATTCTCGCATCACAGGCAAGGAATCGCGAGAATCAACAATGGGAGCTTTGGGAGCTGTCCTCGATCGGTCCTGGAGGCGCAGCAGCGATGGCACAGGCAGTGGCTGGAGCAGCCGGACGAGTTCTACTTCGGCCCCCTGGAGAAGAGATTGCGCGCGTCGCGGGAGGCGATCGCGTCGATCATCCGCGCCCCCAACGTGGAGGAGATCGTCCTGGTGGACAACGTGACGACGGCGGCGGCGATGATCGCCCAGGACATGGCGTGGGGATTCCTGGAGAAGAGATTCCACCCCGGCGACGCCATCCTCATGCTCAATTGCAGCTATGCCGCCGTGAAGAAGTGCTTCGAGGCCTACGCTGTTCGCGCCGGCGCGAGGATCATCGAGGTGGAGCTCGCGCTTCCAATCCTCTCCGCCCGGCAGATCATCGACAGCTTCCAGCGATCGCTGGAGCAGGCCGCCAAGAGCTCCACCACCATCCGGCTGGCGGTGATCGACCACATCACCTCGATGCCATCGGTGGTTCTCCCGGCGCGAGATCTCGTCGCCCTTTGCCGCGACGCTGGAGTGGAGCAGATCTTCGTGGACGGAGCTCACGCGATCGGCAACATCGAGCTGAGCGTGGAGGAGATCGACGCCGACTACTACTCGAGCAATCTCCACAAGTGGCTCTTCGCTCCACATAGCGTCGCGTTCCTCCACGCCAAGGCCAAGCACCTGGAGCGCCTCCACCACCCGGTGGTGTCTCACAACTTCAAGCTGGGGCTCTTCAGCGAGTGTTCTTGGGTGGGGACGAGAGACTACACCTCCCAGCTCGCTGTGACCGCCGCGGTGGAGTTCATCGATGGGAATCTAGGTGGCCTCTCCAGTCTCATCGCTTTCAATCACCGCCGGGCGATGGCGATGGCGGAGATGCTCGCGGCGGCGTGGGGGACGCAGTGTGGGACGTGTGCCGAGCTTGCGCAGGGAGTTTGGAGTGGAGGTGCCGATTTGCTTCCAGGCGGGGGGATCGCCCAGCGCGAATTCGAAGAGCAAGAGATCCGGGACGGCGTACGCGAGAGTTTCTCACCAGATTTACAACAAGCTCGAGGACTACACGAGGCTGCGAGACGCTGTGAAATCCTTGGCTCGCTAGATTGCGAAGAATGTTTTGGATCATACGTGGATAAATAATAAACCTTTGCTCCTGTTAAAGCCTCTTAAAGTGGGTTTGTGTTCTAGGGTTTATGAATGGGCCAGGGATGGAGCTCGGAAAATGCAATGGATTTCTGCCGATCGAGTCGCATTCCGTGGAGATCGGCGCAATGCTGCTCGAGCACTGTGGTGAATCTTTGAGGTGACACTTCATTCATTGAGTTGCTCTCTCTAGTTTCGATTTCTTGCGGCTGATTAACCTCGCAATTTGTAGAATGCAATGCCATGGCGCGATTTCTTTTTCTTGGCGCTGGAGCTCGTCACAGAAGATCCGTGAAATCTGAGGTATATTTCGCTTACACAAAGAATTCCTTTGGCTTTAGATGGACGCTCACACTTTGGTCGCTGTTCGTTGATAGAGGAAGAGCGCGCTGTGATGCGCTTGCTTTTGTGCTCCAACTGTGTTAGCTCCAGGCGGACGCTGTCCATCGTTTGGTAAATTTTGGTTTTCAAGCTAAGAATCGCGTCCATTGCTATTCCTTTTTTTGTGCTCTAGATGGACTCGTGTTGTGGCAAATCCTTGAACGATATTGATAGTTTCAGCATCTTTTCGAAACTCTCATGAGGGAGCTCCATCCTTTTCTCTCAAGATCACCTGCGATTTTAAGCTCAATATTGCCTTTTTACCCCACATTGCAATGACGATTGGCAATCTTTCTCTTTTCTTGTGTTCCTGATGGAGCTTTTCAGGATATTTCGCGAGGTTTTTCTTTTTGTAGCTTGCTATTGCTGAAAGCCGAAGCTCGAAACGGTTTCTTCTTATAATTTCTAGTTTTGAATCACGTACTAATTGACGATTTTTCTACAGACTTGGACGACGAATTTCCTTTATGAGTTTCTGGAACCCAAATAGGAGAAGATATAACTGTTCTTCTTTGGAGGTTGATGATTTAATGATATTGCAGCTACATTGTTTTTGGCTTAGCGCAACAGTTTCAGCAGTAGCGAATCAACGAAGGTATATTTTTCGTTCAATGTTGTAACGTATAATTTCATCGGGCATTCAGGCTAGATTGTGAGAAGGCATTAAACGAGGAAGATGAGTTCAGCAACTTATCAGAACTCCTATAAGTCACGTTCGAGGCTGCGGTTCTGCTAAGCTGATCTTTGGGTCTGTAAGCGAAAAAGAAATTCAGCTCCGATTCCAAAGGTACTTCAAGCAGCTCGGTAACTCCTTCCATCATCTGTATAACCTTGCTTATCGAGGGCCGTAAGTTTGGATCGTCTCGAACACACAACGCCGCAACATTCTTCAATCTTTCCTTTTCGTTCTCTTCTTCAGAGAGGTGAGCAGCGGCACTACCGTTTCTGTTACTAACCAACAAGTAGTCCTTCAGGTAGTCGCCTGAGAGGTTCCTGTTCTTGCAGCCTGTTATGATCTCGAGCAGCAGAACCCCGAAGCCGAAAACATCTGTTTTTTCAGTCACCGTTCCTTCCTGAATACACTCCGGTGCAACGTAGCCAGGGGTGCCTCTCGTAATCGTCAGCTGCAACTGGCTTTCCTTCCTGTCCATGAGCTTGGACAATCCGAAGTCTGCTATCTTCGGCTGGAAACCATCGTCGAGGAGTACGTTCTCCGGCTTCAGATCCAGGTGGATTATCCTTTCAACACAGTCATCGTGTAAGTAGTTCAATCCTCTCGCTGTGCCTATTGCGATGTTGAATCTAAGTTTCCACGAAATATTCCCAGGAATTCTGTCGTCTTCAAATATCCACCGCTCTAGGGAGCCATTCTTCATATACTCGTACACAAGGAGCCTTTTCCTGGGCCCTTGCGCACAGAATCCCAGCAGCTTGACGAGGTTCCAGTGGTGCGTCCTGGCTAGAATTCCAACTTCCGCAAAAAAGTCCTTACTTTTCTGGTTCGAGCCTTCGAGCTTCTTCACAGCAACTTCAGTGCCATCGGCAAGTAATCCTTTGAAAACGTTTCCGAATCCTCCATTCCCGAGGCAGTTGCTGAACTTCCCTGTGACTTCTTCAAGCTCCTGGAAACTGAAGCGCCTGGGGATACCCGCCATGAGGGATAGCTGCAAGGTGCTTTCTTCTTCTCCCTCGTCGTCATCATGCTTATTTCTCCTCCGGCAGTGCCATCCGAGACAGACTATCAGCAGGAACAATGTTGGAACAAGTACTCCCAATGTGATGGCCTGGAGTTGCGTCTTGGAAACCTTTCGAGGGCGGGCAACTTTCAGCAGAGCAACGTACTTCCCAGATCGGAGTGACTGCACGTCGCCGTGCGTGAGAAAGCAGCTCCCGTCATTATAAAAGGCCGCCGTGCAGGTGCAGTTCGACTCACGTCGCCCCTGACACGCCTCCACTGATGCTTCAGGAACTGGAGTGGAATAATTTGTGGAGAAGTAATCAGCTCCCTCTCTTCGAACGAATCGATACTCGAGCTGGTCTTCGCATGTCTCTAGTGGATATGGTGGCTGGCAGTCTTCACCTCTTCTTGCAAAGGTATCTGGACAAGTTTCCTCGCATGCGCCTGATGCTGAATTGCAGGTTCTGTATCTTCCACATCCACTTGGAAGAAAGCACTTGAAGAGAGTCGAAAACCTGAAGAAATCTATCCAGTTTGTACCCGTCCAATTCCAGGAGTACAAGACGACATCCCCGTCCGGTTTCAGCTTTATGAAAGTGGAGGCCGTGAGTTGTGACCCATTTATTGGCAACTCCATCACTTGGTCTCTTAAACCTCGACTGGAACATGACCAGGAAAACACTAAGCCCAAGTCATCACGCTCCGTTTCAATCTGTGAGAAGTTGCCTCGCAGATCCAGAGACACGATACCATCGTTTTGCCAGCAAAACACCGCAAACATATCTTCCTCGCTGGTAATATTACCGAAGCTCCAGTACGGTTGCGAGGCGTACAACAGTTGCAGCCTGTTTTTCTCTATGACGAGACTATAGAGGCCATCGCTGCTGTCTTCTGAAGTATTCCAACTTACGAGCTTTTGTCCCGGCGTAAGTGCTCGTTGCAACAGCACAGTATCAGAAGGTTCGTCGCTGCTTTGCCAGATGACATTGCTTCCGCTTTCATCCAGGAGCATTATGGTTGCGCGATTGGAAATACAGAGCCACCGGACGCCTCTGTTTGCAGTTTTCGTGGACCATACAACATCACCGTCTTCTTCGACTTTAAGTCCTTCATCTGTGGTAAATTGTAGAGTGGCATTCTCACCTACAAGCCTCGTCTGTCTGGCCTTCCACAGGATGACCGGTCTTGTGAGCTCCCAGCTAGTTGGATTGCGGATGGCAACGAGGGCCAGGAAAAACGATCGTGGTGTGTCAGCGTTATAACTCAGCATCCACACCTCGTAACTAATATACCGGCTGATCTGTGTGTCGCTATAGTTGGACCATAAACCAGCGTAGCGGCCATTCAAGCCGTGTGGATCAAGCGGAAACAAGAAGGAATCATTTATTTTGCTGGTGAAATTCCTGTAGTATTGTTCTGCTTGAGCAAAACGCAGGATGAAGATCGACGAGACAATGAAGCACAACTTTCCTTTGCTAGCCATTATTTTTCGGCCTCTCAAGCGCTGAATTATTTGAACTCCCGGCGAGCTGTGTCACGCTCTTTGGAAAAGACTTTGCAAGTACGTCTGGACTACGCCAGGTTCACTTCTTTGACTGACTTTATTTAAGTTCGGCAAGTGTTGCAAGCAGGTTGGAAGAGTTCCTAATGTCTTGGAAGTTCGTAACGCTGTTCATCCTCGAGATTTTAGTCGCAGTAGAAGCGGATGAGGTCTGTCTGCAACTGTCACCATCCCCGGAGCTGGAAAAGTTCGTCGACGTTCTTCCAACGCCACCAAAGATATACTTGAGCCCACGCTACAGAGTTACCATTGGAGCTTACAAAATCACCCAGGTATGTGTTCTTTCTCCACTTGATTTCCAGACTCTTCCAAGACTCGTTTTTTCTTTTGTTGACGCAGAAACTGCACAGAGACTTGCCACCAACAACACTGTATGCATTCGGCACGAGCGAGTATACAGCTTCTTTTCCGGGTCCAACTTTGATAGCCCAAAAGAGAGAAACATCCTTTGTCCGATGGGAAAATCACATTCCAGATCGTGAACACTTTCTTCCAGTCGACTATACGATCCTAGGGGCGGGTCCGCGCTACGGCTACATTCCCATGGTCCCTCATCTCCATGGACAAGAGGGCTCGAGCTGGTCTGACGGGCATCCAGAAGCCTGGTTTACATCAGTTGGCGAGCGGGGCCCGGGTTACGTGACGCAAAACTACGTCTATCCCAACTTTCAGCGCCACTCGCTCCTGTGGTATCACGACCACACTTACGGCATGACCCGGCTCAACATGGCTGCTGGCTTGGTCGGAGTTTACGTGATAGAGTCGCCGTGGGAAGATCCATCCTGGGTCCCGAGAAACTACGTGCTTCTGGTGATCCAAGACAAGCAGTTCTTCAGCGACGGCTCCATAAACTATCCCAGTGTTGGGAGCAATCCGGGAGTTCATCCGCAGTGGTGTCCGGACTACTTTGGTGATACCATTCTGGTGAACGGGAAGGTGTGGCCTTACATCGAAGTCTGGCCGGTGGTGGTGAGGTTCCGGGTGCTGCTTGCGGCAAACTCGAGATTCTTCATCCTCAACTTGAACGACACGAGCTTGAGCTTCATGAAGATTGGCACGGACGGGGGATACCTGGCGACTCCGATACGGCAGAAGAAGCTCAGGCTCTCTCCTTCCGAGCGAGTCGACATTCTTATCGACTTTCGCGGAGTGAAGCCCGGGGAGAGAGTTCTCTTGTACAACACCGCGCCGGCTCCATTCCCGAGTGGAAGCGTCACCGAGCAAGAGGTTCTCCTGTTCAAAGTAATCAACTGGCGGACCAACGGTACCATCGACGAAGACGACGATGAGATCCCGCAAGCACTCACTCCAAGCGAGCTGGCCGAGTTGCCGACGCTATCGATCATCAAAGCCACGACCGGAGTAGATCTCTCGTACGTCGACTGGGTGTCAACTTACAACCGGCCTTTCGTCCACCGTGTAAGCCTCGACTCTGGAAACACGCTCACGGGACTCTTCCTCCAGGACAGGCTCTCTTTCACGCGTCCGGCCACCGAGCAAGTCCTGCTCTACACGAACGAGGTGTGGTGCATGATCAACACCATGACAGCATCCCATCCGATCCACATCCATCTCATCAACTTTCTCGTGCTCGAGCAGCAGGGATTCGACACCGGGCGATTCGCTGCCGGGTCGTGCTCGTTCGAGTACGACTATCCGGACTCGAGGAGCTGCTACACGGGCGAGGCACAGGGAGCCGACGTGGATCAAGTCGGGTGGAAGGACACGGCCGTCATCCAGCCCGCCACCGTCACCCGGTTCTTCCTGGCGTTCAAGCCCAGCATCTCGTACAGGTTCCCGCTGGATCCAACGACGTTTCCACACTTTGTGTGGCACTGCCACATTCTCGAGCACGAGGATAACGAGATGATGAGGCCGCTGGTGGTGTCCAGCACGAATGCTCTCTACACCAACAAGTCCTTCCCTCGTTACTTTCCCAGGGACGAAAGCAAAAACGTAGGGCTCGCCACCGGGAACTCGATCCATCCACACGACAGGTGCTCACACTCTTGGCATTGTTTTTTTTTCATCACTGGAATCCTTCTCTTTCTTTCGCAGGAAACACGTCTACGTAAAGCTCGTCACCAACGAGTCCATCCATCTTTACTAAAACTACACGCAACAATAAGATGTTCTAGTCACAATTCCATTCCATCCATCTAGAACGCTGAAACTTTACCAGGTGTTATTCTTGATAGCGGAACAAGAACAACTAGTAACACAAGCTTTACACAAACACGTATCATTTATGTATCAATAAGTTCTAACTATATTTTGATCACAGCTCCTTGTGCTCCTCCCTATGTCGTGTCCGGTAGGAGGTATGAACACTGAATGCATTCCATAACCTCTTTCATTGCAGAAAAGTGAACTGCAAAAGCTGATGATGGAAGATCATCATATGTGATCCCTGGTTGCACATAGTGCACATGAATCACATTCTTGGCAAGCATGGCAAGGATTTCACTCTTGCACCTTTTGCATCCTTCCTTTTGTCATGATCATGATACATAGAGCTGTCCCAGCCATCCCCAGAGATCCCATTCTCCATGCATCAGCCACAAAGTCCTCAAGAACTGCATCGAGTTGATACGTTACAGCAGGCTCGGAGCAAGTGCGGGCTCCACAGATTGCAAAAACCTTTGTCACTCACGGCGGCTGCAGTTTTCTGAGCACGAATCTCCTGCCATTCATCCGGAATAAAAGATGGTTGGCAAAGCTACAAATGTATGGTACGTTGGTAGAAGTTTGTAAGTGGATGATTTTACAAGTAGAATGCTGCAACCACACATTCTCCTAGCAGTATGTGGGTAGTTTTGTTGCTTCGCATGGTGTAGAAGATTTAGCTACTATCAATATAAAGGAAGAAAAACATTTTAAGGATACACCAAGTCACCTTCCTTCGCAGTAGAGAGGGCGTCTCTAGGATCAAAACCATAGCTTCTCAATGAATTTGTCCAGCGCCAGCACTGTGAGCAGAGGTCGTCACCCAAAATACGAAGTCGCTCTCATCTGTCCTCGCACGCCTGTTCTTTGAGAGTAAAACACCAGTGCCAAGCTCAGCACGTCATCCTCCTACTTGTAAGGCCGCAGTAGCGAATGGCGACTCATACCCCTTGGTGCCAGCGTCTTCCGTGAAGGTGGTAGCCTCGCCTTTGAAACACGAAACGTCATAGTCGATGATCTTCAGCACCCCATTAAGACCAGCATGTTGTCTGGCTTGAGATCCCGATGGAGCACACCTTTCTCGTGAAGGTGCCAGAGTCTATGGTTCCACATCTCCTCCATGGAGACTGCATCCCGGACATGAGCCTCACCGAATAGCTCCCCGTAACTCTCCAGTACCAGATAGCTGAGGAGACCTACGTCCACCTCTCCTGAGCTGCACAGCCTCCGCAGGTTGACATGGCCATCCGTTGCGAGATGATACGCTTCTCGACACTGGCTAGAGGCGCAACCACACCTTGAACACCGTGTTCCTCGGACAGCACGAGTTCTGCGCCTTTCAACGTGATAGCCGGATGAGGCAGCTTGAACAGCCACTAGATGTGCTCTACCACCGTAGCAAAACCGCGGCTCGGTTTCGAGGGAAGAACATCTGCCAGCGTTAAGTCATGAGAAGAAAATCTGGATCCGAGGCTTCTGGCACTGATGGGAACTTAGGAGTCACCTGTAGCCTCCCGCTAGCTCGCTCGTATGTAGAACCAGCTCTGAGCTCGCCATTGACGAATCCTTGCATGTCTAGCATGGACACGTACCACTGGCATTGTTTCTCGTAATGCAGCCCGTGCTGGCCACACGATGCACCTACAGGACGCCAGGATAGTAGAGGTCCTCGCGAATCATGCCTCCCTTCCCCTTCTTCTCTTGCTTCCTGAGCTTGGCGCTCTTGAGATCGGCGAGGCTGACTTGTCCTCCAGCATCCAGCAGCAGGAGCAGCCATCGTAGAGCCACCGGGATGGGATCAGCGGTGCCAAGGATTCGATTCGGGTTGACACTTCGGAAATTTGGTGATCGTGGATCTTGTGGGCAGAGTGACAAACACTGGAGAGAAATTCATTGCGCTCAAGAAAGATAGTGTCCAGCGGCCTCTTTCTACTAAGGATACAAAGCACTAGCACTTACCGGTGTAGTATTCTCTTCCTGAGAAAAGCAGCCCGCATTTGATAACAACGATTTGACTGCAGTATCCCACTCAGTCCCTAAACAGTCGCAACTTTTAAAACATTAAAGTAAAAGTTTTATTATTATTATTATTATTATTATTATATAGTTAAAAATGCCATCGTAAACTATATATCCACAATCTTATAAAATTCTAGTATATTTGCATATCTATCTTCCTCCAGTGAATATTTCCATGGATTTTGGCAGGGAACTTCCGTCCTCCTCGAGTTGGATGGCCTCTCTCAGCTGGATCACGACAGTGCTCATGTTAGGCCTCCCGTGGGGAGAACGTTCCACACATTTTCTTGCCACCTCCAAAACCTTCAGTGCTGCTTTCTCTCCATAGTCGGATAAGCTGGGATCGATTACTGTTCGTAGGTTGCCTTTCTCAAGTTCCTTGCATGCCTGGGAGGAAGCAAAGAACAGATGTTTATAACTAAGCTCTCTTAATAGTTTACCCATTCCGAAAGAACAATTTGTTCCTCAAGAAGTGTGAAATTGAGGGGCTCACGTCCGCAAACAATCTCAAATAGTACCACTCCAAAGCTGTATACATCTGATTTCTCTGTGAGCCTGCTATAGGAATGGTACCTGAAAAACCATTAAATTCAGTAAGATATCATGCTTATTGAGAAAAAAAACTTTTGCTCACTCTGGATCAAGATATCCTGGAGTTCCTTTGATGCCAGTTGAGACATGAGATGCTTTGTTACTGTCATAAAACTTGGAGAGACCGAAGTCACTGACTTTTGCAACCATATCAAAACTTAAAAGTATATTGCTTGTTTTGACGTCTCGATGGATTATGTGTAGATTGCATGATGTGTGCAAATACTCCAAGCCTATGAGAGAGAGTTATATCATATCAATTCAGAGATTTAGCTTACCTTGAGCAGCATCTAGAGCTATTCCAAGCCGAGTTTTCCAGCTTAGAGTTGGATATCTTTTACCTTCTGACATTACATTAAAGGAGGACGTTTCAACACAAAAAATTCTTACCACCATACAAGTGCTCCCTCAACGTTCCATTTGACAAGAACTCGTAGACCAGTATGAGCTTGGACTTTTGAGTACAGTAACCAAGAAAGGGCACTAAGTTCTTGTGGTGTACAACTGATAAAATATCAATCTATCAAGGAAAATTAGATAGATTTGTACCTGTTGATGATCAAACTCACCTCAGTTTGAAATTCTTGATATCCTTGCTTTGAGTTACTGGATAAAACCTTGACTGCAACTTCAACACCATTTGGAAGGCAGCCATAGTACACGGGTCCAAAACTTCCTTCACCAATGACTCTCTTGAAGTTGCTTGTGGCCTCAATCACATCCTTGTAAGCAATCATTTTAGTGCTAGAGTTTGGAGATTTTAGAGACAAGCCTGGATGGAACAATATGCCATTAGAAAAATGAGTTACCCACAAGGCTACCTTTTGGAACTTACTTGGATTCCTGTTCTGTTCTGTGATGGATTTTGAAGTTTTTCCACGGGAAAAGAAACAAACCACAAGTACAGCTCCAACTAACAATATGGCTGCACATGGTACCACTACTTCAAATATAAGTGTTGTATGTTTCTTCTCACACAAGCTAAAAGTAGCGCTGAAAAAACATATAGGTGATAAACAATTCAATGGCAATAGAGAAAAACTGACTTGTAAGAGAAGTGTACATGTTCTGGTGGTAGGCAATCCAAACTGTTGTTTTCTAATGACCTGCAAAAGAATTAGTAAAATTCTATCATCTAGCATACTGAATGGTGGTACTCACAAAACCGTGAGGTTTTTCAAGGAGCTAAAATCTGGAACACGCCCTGTCAATGCGTTGTTATCCAGATATCTGAAGACATAAAGATCAGAAGAACGAAAAATTACGTTAAAAAAACCCATACATACATTTTTGTTAGATGCGATAGCTTTGTGATGGACAGTGATATGGTTCCTTTGAGTCCACTGCTAGACAAGTTCCTGTCATGCACAGATGTTAATGTGATCACGCTAGAAATGCGTCCACTTATTACAGCTCTATAATTCTTGCTGGGATTTGAGCTACATCGCAAGTAATCCATTTCCAAGTGTACGCGTCAGGCAAGCAAGGGTCTCCTGACCACTCAGTGATGTGAAAATCTTTCATCACATCACGTATAGCTGCCACTGCATTGTTTATGACAATGTTAACGAGATCACAATTATTTAAAGTTTCATATGTGCTTTACCATCGTTGGGTTCCGTCCCTGGGAGGAGACCTCCTTTGTACTCACACAGCTCGGCAGCATTGAGAATCGGACCAAGCGTAGAGTTCACCGTGGGCACAAACAAGAAGTTTGTTGGCTCGGTAAGCTCCACTGGCGAGTTGAGGTACATTTGGAATGAAGTTAAAGGAGCCTGAGTATACTTCTCCACGTTGATGGTCGCCAAAAGGTGGGGAGATTCAAGCGAGCTGGTGTTAAGAATGACTCGGAACTCCCTCGTGTTGTTCACCAGGGCAGAAAACTCAGCAAAGTAAAAGTTGACGTAGAATTTAGTCGGCGTTGTGGGAAGCTTTGTTGGGAACTGGAAAACCATTGTCGAATTGGAAGTGATGGCGGAACTCATCACCGCCGTGGGAGGTTTGTCAAGAGTTTTTCCCAGAGAAACATTCGAAGTAGTATTGATCCGTTGGTATTCTCCCATGAAGCCTGGGAAATCTGTATCACGTCTCCATATTCGATCATAGTCATCAGAAGGGTACCTGTTTGATACGAGTCAAAAAGAACATTTAACTTCTGAAGAATTTCTTACCTGATGGTATGTTTTGTAGCTGCTCCTAAATCGATCCTTCTCCACATGATCAAAAGCTCACTAGCATTGAAAGAACTTATTTTCAAACCGGGATCCAGTCTTCTGAGCTCGATTGCAGAGATGAACGGGATATTTGCTGGTGAATTTGAGCGGGTTCCAAGGCATAGATCCAGGGTCGAGCTTGTGGCTTTAATCACAAACTCGTAATAGTACTTCAGTTCTTTGCTGGTTAAATCCACGCCGGCCTTTACCACATCGTTTGCACCAATTATAATGTTAAACTGCGTTAAAGTTGTTTCTATCCCATCGTAGTTTCCGTAGTAGAACGATGGCCTCAGGATGTAGCTCTGGTTTACCACGACTGGCAGAGCATAGCAGTGCTTCCGAGAGGTGTCATTAAAGTAGCGAAGACGCTGCCAAAGTAAATCTGTCTGATTTTTAGCAGAGATTGAAATGGAGGTTGGAATTCCGGTGGTGATATACTTGTCATCCGGTGTCCATTCGATACCATTTCCATCCGTGTAATTGTCATAACCTCCACAGTCCAGGCTCAAAAATCCTGCAAAAACATTCTTCACAATGACCATATATGCAATACTACTGACCTGGTTGCGCTGAAACATAAATCTTTGCGAGGAAGCCAACCGTGAGAAGTTGAAGGAGATAATCTGCCGACCACATTTCCCTGGACCTATTTTCGAAAAGAGTAAGAAGATAGCACAAACCAGAGCTCTCAATTCTTTCAGCTAGACCTCTCAAAGAGCTGAAGTTCCAGAGCAAGAACGTATGAACTACGCTACCTTGTCAGCTGCTTACAGAGTTAATGCTGGAGTTATAACCCTGTACGATTGAAAGTTTGATAGCAACTTTACTTCGCAACTTTGTCCGATAGGAAAAATCAGATTCAAAGTCGACTATACGATCCAAGTGTTGTTACGTAACCCGGGCCCCGCTCGCCAACTGATGTAAACCAGGCTTCTGGATGCCCGTCGGACCATCTCGAGCCCTCTTGTCCATGGAGATGAGGGACCACGGGAATGTAGCCGTACCGCCCCTAGGATCGTATAGTCGACTGGAAGAGAGTGTTCACGATCTGGAATGTGATTTTCCCATCGGACAAAGGATGTTTGTCTCTTTTGGGCTATCAAAGTTGGACCCGGATATGAAGCTGTATACTCGCTCGTGCCGAATGCATACAGTGTTGTTGGTGGCAAGTCTCTGTGCAGTTTCTGCGTCAACAAAAAAAAACGAGTCTTGGAAGAGTCTGGAAATCAAGTGGACCTGGGTGATTTTGTAAGCTCCAATGGTAACTCTGTAGCGTGGGGTCAAGTATATCTTCGGTGGCGTTGGAAGAACGTCGACGAACTTTTCCAGCTCCGGGGACGGTGACAGTTGCAGACAGACCTCATCCGCTTCTACTGCGACTAAAATCTCGAGGATGAACAGCGTTACGAACTTCCAAGACATTGGGCACTCCTCCAACCTGCGCAAAACTACGTCTATCCCAACTTTCAGCGCCACTTGCTCCTGTGGTATCACGACCACACTTACGGCATGACCCGGCTCAATATGGCTGCTGGCTTGGTCGGACTTTACGTGATAGAGTCGCCCTGGGAAGATCCATCCTGGGTCCCGAGAAACTACTTACTTCTGGTGATCCAAGACAAGCAGTTCTTCAGCGATGGCTCCATAAACTATCCCAGCAATCCGGCAGTTCATCCGCAGTGGTGTGCGGACTACTTTGGTGATACCATTCTGGTGAACGGGAAGGTGTGGCCTTACATCGAAGTCTGGCCGGTGGTGGTGAGGTTCCGGGTGCTGCTTGCGGCAAACTCGAGATTCTTCATCCTCACCTTGAACGACACGAGCTTGAGCTTCATCAAGATTGCCACGGACGGGGGATACCTGGCGACTCCGATACGGCAGAAGAAGCTCAGCCTCTCTCCTTCCGAACGAGTCGACATTCTTATCGACTTTCGCGGAGTGAAGCCCGGGGAGAGAGTTCTCTTGTACAACAACCCGTCGGCTCCATTCCCGAGTGGAAGCGTCACCGAGCAAGAAGTTCTCCTGTTCAACGTAATCAACTGGCAGACCAACGCTACCGTCGACGAAGACGCCAATGAGATCCCGCAAGCACTCACTCCAAGCGAGCTGGCCGAGTTGCCGACGCTATCGATCATCAAAGCCACGGCCGGAGTAGATCTCTCGTACGTCGACTGGGCGTCAACTTACAACCGGCCTTTCGTTCACGACTCTGGAAACACGCTCACGGGACTCTTCCTCCAGGACAGGTTCTCTTTCACGCGTCCGGCCACCGAGCAAGTCCTGCTCTACACGAACGAGGTGTGGTGCATGATCAACACCATGACAGCATCCCATCCGATCCACATCCATCTCATCAACTTTCTCGTGCTCGAGCAGCAGGGATTCGACACCGGGCGATTCGCTGCCGGGTCGTGCTCGTTCGAGTACGACTACCCGGACTCGAGGAGCTGCTACACGGGCGAGGCACAGGGAGCCGACGTGGATCAAGTCGGGTGGAAGGACACGGCCGTCATCCAGCCCGCCACCGTCACCCGGTTCTTCCTGGCGTTCAAGCCCAGCATCTCGTACAGGTTCCTTGGCGCTCTTGAGATCGGCGAGGCTGACTTGTCCTCCAGCATCCAGCAGCAGGAACAGCCATCGCAGAGCCACCAGGATGGGATCAGCGGTGCCAAGGATTCGATTCGCTTCATAGACGGGTTGACACTTCGGAAATTTGGTGATCGTGGATCTTGTGGGCACAAACACTGAACAGAAATTCATTGCGCTCAAGAAAGATAGTGTCCAGCGGCCTCTTTCTACCAAGGATACAAAGCACTAGCACTTACCGGTGTAGTATTCTCTTCCTGAGAAGAGCAACCCGCATTTGATAAGAACGAATTGACTCCAATATCCCTTCTCTTTCGTCACTCAGTCGCAACTTTTAAAACATTAAAGTAAAAGTATTATTATTATTATTATATGTAGTTAAAAATGCCATAGCCACAATCTTATAGAATTTAAGTATATTTGCATATCTATCTTCCTCCAGTGAATATTTCCATGGATTTTGGCAGTGAACTTCCGTCCTCCTCGAGTTGGATGGCCTCTCTCAGCTGGATCACGACAGTGCTCATGTTAGGCCTCCCGTGGGGAGAACGTTCCACACATTTTCTTGCCACCTCCAAAACCTTCAGTGCTGCTTTCTCTCCATAGTCGGATAACTTGGGATCGACTACTGTTCGTAGGTTGCCTTTCTCAAGTTCCTTGCATGCCTGGGAGGAAGCAAAGCTCATCAAGAACAGATGTTTATAACTTAGCTCTCTTAATCGTTTACCCATTCCGAAAGAACAATTTGTTCCTCAAGGAGTGTGAAATTGAGGGGCTCACGTCCGCAAACAATCTCAAATAGTACCACTCCAAAGCTGTATACGTCTGATTTCTCTGTGACCTGTAAAACCATTAAATTCAGTAAAATATCATGCTTATTGAGAAAAAAAACTTTTGCTCACTCTGGATCAAGATATCCTGGAGTTCCTTTGATGCCAGTTGAGACATGAGATGCTTTGTTACTGTCATAAAACTTGGAGAGACCGAAGTCACTGACTTTTGCAACCATATCAAAACTTAAAAGTATATTGCTTGTTTTGACGTCTCGATGGATTATGTGTAGATTGCAAGATGTGTGCAAATACTCCAATCCTATGAGAGAGAGTTATATCATATCAATTCAGAGATTTAGCTTACCTTGAGCAGCATCTAGAGCTATTCCAAGCCGAGTTTTCCAGCTTAGAGTTGGATATCTTTTACCTTCTGACATTACATTAAAGGAGGACGTTTCAACACAAAAAATTCTTACCACCATACAAGTGCTCCCTCAACGTTCCATTTGACAAGAACTCGTAGACCAGTATGAGCTTGGACTTTTGAGTACAGTAACCAAGAAAGGGCACTAAGTTCTTGTGGTGTACAACTGATAAAATATCAATCTATCAAGGAAAATTAGATAGATTTGTACCTGTTGATGATCAAACTCACCTCAGTTTGAAATTCTTGATATCCTTGCTTTGAGTTACTGGATAAAACCTTGACTGCAACTTCAACACCATTTGGAAGGCAGCCATAGTACACGGGTCCAAAACTTCCTTCACCAATGACTCTCTTGAAGTTGCTTGTGGCCTCAATCACATCCTTGTAAGCAATCATTTTAGTGCTAGAGTTTGGAGATTTTAGAGACAAGCCTGGATGGAACAATATGCCATTAGAAAAATGAATTACCCACAAGGCCACCTTTTGGAACTTACTTGGATTCCTGTTCTGTACTGTGATGGATTTCGAAGTTTTTCTACGGGAGAAGAAACAAACCACAAGTCCAGCTCCAAGTAACAATATGGCTGCACATGGTACCACTACTTCAAATATAAGTGTTGTATGTTTCTTCTCACACAAGCTAAAAGTAGCGCTGAAAAAACATATAGGTGATAAACAATTCAATGGCAATAGAGAAAAACTGACTTGTAAGAGAAGTGTACATGTTCTGGTGGTAGGCAATCCAAACTGTTGTTTTCTAATGACCTGCAAAAGAATTAGTAAAATTCTATCATCTAGCATACTGAATGGTGGTACTCACAAAACCGTGAGGTTTTTCAAGGAGCTAAAATCTGGAACATGCCCTGTCAATGCGTTATTATCCAGATAGCTGAAGACATAAAGATCAGAAGAACGAAAAATTACGTCAAAAGACCCATACATACATTTTTGTTAGATGCGATAGCTTTGTGATGGACAGTGATATGGTTCCTTTGAGTCCACTGCTAGACAAGTTCCTGTCATGCACAGATGTTAATGTGATCACGCTAGAAATGCGTCCACTTATTACAGCTCTATAATTCTTGCTGGGATTTGAGCTACATCGCAAGTAATCCATTTCCAAGTGTAAGCATCAGGCAAGCAAGGGTCTCCTGACCATTCAGTCATGTGAAAATCTTTCATCACATCAAGTACAGCTGCCACTGCATTGTTTATGACAATGTTAACGAGATCACAATTATTTAAATTTATATGCTTTACCATCGTTGGTTTCCGTCCCTGGGAGGAGACCTCCTTTGTACTCCCACAGCTCAGCAGCATTGAGAATCGGACCAAGCGTAGAGTTCACCGTGGGCACAAACAAGAAGTTTGTTGGTTCAGAAAGTTCCACTCGAGAGTTGTAATACATCTGCAATGACGTTAGAGGAGCCTGTACAGACTTCTCAACGTTGATGGTTGCCAAAAGCTGGGGAGATTCAAGCAAGCTTGTGTTAAAACGGACTTGGAACTCCCTCGTGTTGTTCACCAGGGCGGCAAACTCAGCAAAGTAAAAGCTAACGTAGAATTCAGTCGGCGTTGTGGGAAGCTGTGGGAACTGGAAAACCATCGTGGAATGGGAGGTGATGGCGGAACTCATCACGGCTGTGGGAGGCTTGTCAAATGTTTTTCCCACCGAAACATTTGAGGTAGTATTAATCTGTTGGTATCCTCCCATGATGTCTGGGAAATTTTTATCAGCTAACCATAATCGATCATAGTCATCAGAAGGGTACCTGTTTGATACGAGTCAAAAAGAACTTTTACCTTCTGAAGAATTTCTTACCAAATGGGATTATTTATAGCTGCTCCAAAATTGATCCTTCTCCAAGTGATCAAAAGCTCACTAGAATTGAAAGAACTTATTCTCATACCGGGATCCAGCCTTCTGAGCTCGATTGCGGAGATGAAGGGGATATTTGCCGGTGAATTTGAGCCGGTTCCAAAGCATAGATCCAGGGTCGAGCTTTTGGCTTTAATCACAAACTCGTGATAGTAAGCTATTCTTTTGGTTAAATCCATGCTGAAGTTTGCCACATCGTTTGCATCAATTATGATGTTGAACTCTGTGTAAGCTGATTCCATCCCATCATAGTTTCCGTAGTAGAACCATGGCCTCACGATGTAGCTATCGTTTACCACCACTGGCAGAGCATAGCAGTGCTTCCGAGAGGTGTCGTTGAAGAAGCGAAGACGCTGCGAAGCTAAACCTGTCCCATTTTTTTCCGAACTTGAAATGGAGGCTTTAATTCCAGTGGTGATATACTTGTCATCCGGCGTCCATTCGATACCATATTCATCCCTGTGAGTGTCATAAGCTCCACAGTCAAGGCTCAGAAATCCTGCAAAAACAATCTTCAGATTGACCCTTATGCAATACTACTGACCTGGTTGGGCTGAGACGTAAATCTTTGCGAGGAAGCCAACTGTGAGAAGGAGAAGGAGATAATCTGTCGACCACATTTCCTTGGACCTAAAGAGCAAGAAGATATCACAAACCGCTCAATTCTTTCAGCTAGACCTCTCAAATAGCTGAAGTTCCAGAGCAAGAACGTATGAACTACGCTTGCTTGACACCTGCTTACAAAGTTAATGGAGTGATAACCCTGTATGATAGCAACTTTACTTTGCAACTTTGATTTTTCCCTTGTCCGATGGGAAAAATCAGATTCAAAGTCGACTATACGATCCAGAGATCCAGTCTTTAACACGTGTTTCAAACTACATCCACAATCACGGCAAAACCCAATATTGATTGAAACATATCATCGTCGTTGTTATCGATCAAGGAACTGTGTGATCAATGGGGGTGTAGAAGAATCGCTCACACCCAAAAGAATTTCTCGTACGTCGTATCTATCACGACTGCGTCGCCGTGCCACTGCCACCAATGCCGTGCCTTTCCATCACTCTCCGCGCGGCAAGAGCCGCCGCCTCGCTGGCTCGCAGCCCTCCCGCGGCCATGAGCGCAGTAAACTCGCGAGTGATCTCCTCCTGGACTTTGGCTCTCGCGTCCTCCATCTTGGTGGCGGCGGCTTTCTTCCGTCCAGCTCCTCCCTCATCGCCGCGAGAAGCCACCTTAGCCGTCTTGACTGCTCGCGAAGAGCGCATCCTCTGGAGCTCTAGATCCTCGTCTTCGGGTATGGTGGTGGTGAGGCACTCTTCCTTGGCACGTCTGGCCATCGCTACACGCTGTGGCGTCCCCGTCGCCTCTGCTAGTTCAGGCACTTGCGGGACTCCTCCATATCTCAGGGTGGTCTCCATTTGCTGGATCATCGGCTCTGAGAGAATCAAACAGTCAGTGAAGAAAAAGATCCACAAAAGCAAAAAAAAAATTGGCACTCACGGAGCAAGTATCCCATGGGAGTGGTGATCACGTCTTGAGGCAGCCGCAAAATGTAGTCCGGGATGTCCACTCCGAGCAAAAACTGCGCCACCTCGTTGCTAAAGTTGTTGCAGTTGTGCGACAGGATGCTGTAAGTCTGGACCGTGTAGCGGGGACTGATCTCCCTGAGGTAATCCGCAAACACCTCCTTTGGCACTTGAGTTCTTCCAAGCTCGACCGTGTTCACGGGACGGCCGTAGGGCGTGCGCCCCGGATTGCTGGTCGTGATTCCACCGCTGTAGTAGTACTCGGTGCCATAGACCACCACCGAAGTGTGCCTGTGAAGAAAAACTTGGAACTATAAGCTTGGAAGTTACTGGGGATCTTTGAGCTAAAGAGGGAAATTTGCCCGTGACATACCAGATGCCCTCGATCGCTGCCCCGAGCAGCGAAGTCGAGAGCTGCCGCGCCAGGCCCTGGCTCAGGTCGTAGACGTAGAGAACCACGGAATGCGAGGCCTACAACGCAAGATTTCGGCGATCAGCGCAAGAAAATCCTCGATCGATCGCTCGCGGAATCGACATACCTCGCCGTCGGCAGCCATTCCAAAGCACCCCGCGTGAATCGCCGGCGCGCAACGCTTCCTCTCCTCTTCGTTCTTCGCCTTAAACCCTAATCTCACGCGCTTGAAAGCTTCTAGGTCATTCCACGTTGGCGTCTAGAACGTTCGTTAGAATATTCCGTATTTTGGTACCGTTGGTACGGGCGGGCAGTCCGTACAGCCCGCGTGCGCTCATGATAGCATCTGCACATGTCAAGTGCCCAGCATATTCGCTTTCTTTGCTGTGGCTTGCAGGGAATCGTTTGATATTTCTTGGCCTTGTTTCGTTATCACACGCTCCATTATACTATTGTAGTTCCTCAAAGGATAAAGATCAGGAATTTACTAATGGAATTTTTTCTATTTTACTGTGCTTGAATGGGAGAACTTGAGTGAGAATTGTTAAAACTCTTTCTCTTAGATACATGGTTGGTGGCGAACCTTTTATTAATTTGGTAATTAGCGAAATAATCAAGTTAGAGTGTCCAACGAAAATGTTGTTAGATGGCTATCTACAATATTTATAATTATACGGTCACTCACATATGAAGCGGTCGATCACCAATGTGAGCTTGTGTGTCTTGGATGATCTTCTCGCAAGCGGCTGTACGTAGTGCAGTAGTAGAATAGAGAACGTTGGGCGTAGACATAGCTAAATCGAATGATCAAATGCTCGAAGTCTTGATCTAACGTACATAATCTATATACGTACTTGGAGAGTTGACGTGCGCGTTAACGTCGCTGAAAGATCTATGATGGATTGATCCCATTCATTTGGCGGAGCCGCCACCTCCAGCGGCACCACCACCAGCAACGCCACCACCGCCACCTCCTCCCCCAATGTTCGGAGTCCAAAAATCGGCACCATTGTCATTGGCAACCTGGAGTGTGCAGGAGATTGGAACCAGGCAAAGCCCTCGGCTCCTCAAATCCTGCCTTGGCTCGTCGTTGTCTCTGGATTTGTTCGATGCATCGGAAGAACTCATCGCCCAAGACGAGGACGATCCTTTCATCGCACCCTCCACCACCTGCAAGTTGTGGTGAAAGCCACACATTAATTAGTATATATTGGAAATTCTATCCCGTATCGATCAACCAGGAATTGATCTATATGCATTGATCAACTTGACAAAAGCATCTTTCTAAATGCTTTAGAAAACCCATGCCGCTACTGACCGCTGCCAAGCAATCGAGACAGGAAAGATGCTGCCATGATTCTAACACACAGCTTGCAGTAGCGAGACAGAAGGGACGAGAAGTAAGAAGAGAATTCTTGCAGCGGAGAATTAGAGTAGTTTGGCAATCTATAGCGTTTGTAAACTTTATCTTTTGATAACGAGAAGAGAGAATAAAAGAGAGAGAGAGAGCGGGAGCGAGATAAAGCTGCGAAAGAGAAAAGAGTACGAGAGCGACGAGGGCTGATCAATCACTTACATTGGGCCTCCCCGGGACTCCAGCGCCTGCAACTGCGTTCTTCATGTACGGTGTGCTTAGAACCTGGCAGCATGTGAACAAAACAGTTGTACGGTCAGGCCCAGTTTCCAGAGCTTGGGAGCAGCAAGAGAATGCAATCATCCCATCCACCAAAGCTTGGGCTGCTTGATTCGATGCAGCCTCACACAGGCAGACGTCTGGATCATTCACAGGCAGCCCAGCAAGCAGATTTAAGCATTCTTTTCCTCTCTTTTCTATACTTTTTTCTTTCTTTTGTGATTGCTTGTTTGTCTCTCAAGCAGTAAGACAAACAAGCAGTAACACGGTGCCAGGAGATGGAAGATGTATAAACAGGCAGTAAGACACACAGACACACGTGATACAATGATCAAACCCACAGAAACAAATAGCTGTGATATGCAATGATCCCGGAGGTAAGCTCCTTCACTTGGGGATGTGTTTAAAGTAATCTGGGACATTACCTGGACTTGGTCGTGCAGGAACTTAATGTAGCCTATGGCCTCCAGAAGGACAGAAGCAGTGTCAGTCTGAGAGAGAACACCCATCAGCCTTGAATCCAGCGAAAAAATTCCACAGCCAAGTAAAGAATTTCGAGGGAGTTTTTATCACACCTTTCCAAATGGAGCCACTAGCTGCTGGAGTGCTGTGATCCGTTCACCCAGTTTCTCCTTCCGCACCTGCAAAACGAATGTGGTGGCCTGTTCATCAAACTCTCAGTTCACAAGGTTTCTTTTGTGGAAAAACAAAAGGTAGCAACTTAAAAAAGAAAAACAAAGGAGAAGATTATGAAAGAGAAAAGCAGTACTAGCAAAGAACAGAGAGAAGGAAAGAAAT
The DNA here is from genome assembly GCF_000143415.4 of Selaginella moellendorffii. Classification (NCBI taxonomy): domain Eukaryota; kingdom Viridiplantae; phylum Streptophyta; class Lycopodiopsida; order Selaginellales; family Selaginellaceae; genus Selaginella; species Selaginella moellendorffii. The sequence goes on along the minus strand of NW_003314282.1, from coordinate 1,186,229 downwards.
TCACCTTGAAAGGTAAAGTTGGAGCTGCCTGCTGCTGCTGCTGTTGCTCTATCCTTGGCCTCTTGAAGAATGTCTCTGGATGATCGCTGCTGCTGTTTGATCCTCGCTTTGAAACAGGCTCGGACGACAAAACCTCTCGGCTTTCATCCATCTATATCATGTAGAAAATGAACAACAGCAACTTAGCAAAGAGATCATCCAGCTAGGTAAAGTTGCACTACTCGAGTTCCGCTTGAACACACAGACAAGCAGCAAGGAAAGGAAAAAGAAAATTAAAGTTCATGCATGATCATATCTATGATTCTCTTCTTTTACTCCTCTCCTTTTGAGAAATGATCCTTGCAGTGCAGTGATAGAAGTTCCAAGAACAAGAGCAAGAAAAACAACAAGCCTTGACAAGAAGAGAAGAAAAAAGAAGATAAGTGTCTAAAGTTTTGTGTGGTGGCTTACCAAGTGTTTGCTGGCATGAGAATCTTTGCTGTCATGCGAATGTTGTGAGGTGATTCCCGAGCTGTGCTGGGACATGGAGCAGCTTTGTTCTCTCTGCTGCTGCTGGCCTTTGCTGCTCGAGTACAAAGCTGGCTCGGCTTTCGGGCTCACATAGTTTCCAAAAGACCTCGAACCGGATCCAAACAGGTTTCCACCACGCTTCGAAGTTGAGGGAAGAACTTGCGAGAGCATGGCTGGTAATCTGCTAGAGTGAGCTCCCCATCTGCTAGGGCTGGGCACCTCGCTGCTCATCATGACGTTGTTTGGATTTGGAATCGTCGGTGGTGGCGGAAGCATCGAGTGCTGCTGCTGCTGCTGCTGTTGGGTGATGAGGAACTGTGCATCCATCTCTTGCTTGATCTTGCTCCTGCCTCCAATGAGTTGAGAGCCTCCAAAAACGTCCAGGCTGCTGGTAACTGCTGCTGCTCTCGATGACCAGTTGGTGCTCGAATCCATGTTTAAGTGATGGCCCGGCAGCGAGAATTGCTGCTGCTGCTGCTTGATCATCATGTCGTCGATGCTTTCGAATCCAGAAGCAGCGGCCGAGCTCTTGAGAGGATTAAACTCGGGCCACGGCTCTGACACGGCCTTGTTCAAGAGCTTCATGCTGGAGAAGAAGGCCTCGTTGTCAAGGCTAGCTTCCTCATTCCCGGAGCTCCCTCTGTGCAGACACAAACAAAGAGAATTTAGTTCCCCGCGATACGTCCGCAAATCACGGCATAGCTAACGTAAGAAAGAAATAGCGAGAAGTTTCGTACATGAGAATGGAGCCCCATGAAGCCGGATTGCCGGAAATCTGATCGGGATCCACCAGGGTGGTGTTCATTGTGGAGGTGAAATCGCTGTGCTCGATCGCCATATGGTGGCTGGGGAGCTGCTCGTTCACTTCTGGAGCCGTGGGGAGGCAACCCAATTGTCCCGGGGACCAGTCTCCACCTTCGAGATCGGGCAAGCCTTGGGTGGATCCAGCGGTCTGGTTCCAGTTCACGGCTGGGAGCTGATCATCCTGATCTCGCCCGCTCCACCATGATGAGACTGCCGTGCCGCTGCTCGTCACCGGCGGCGCGGTGGAGCTCAAACTGGACGAAGTTGGAAGCGCGTTCTCTAAGTTGTCACCCATGAAGGAATTAGAAGCAGCACCATTCAAGAACTCGGACCAGCTGCAAGAAGAGAGCACACGATCAGTAAGAATTCTCTCACACGGCAATCGGATAAGACTATGGAACACTGTGCGGTATAGTGCTTCAAGAACTTACACCGAGGAATGGATGGCTTGCGGTGGTGGAGCTTGTATGGATGTGGAACATTCAAGATTGGTGGTGGTGGTGGTGGTGCTGTTCGTCGAGGAGCCTTCGGAATTGAGAGGGCTGTGAGCGACGCTAGCGCAAGCTGTTGCTGCTGATTTCTGCTGTGGATTGTTGGATGCAGATGTGGTGGACGAGAGCAGCAGCTGAGACAGATTGACGGCCGCAATTGCTGATTCTGCTCCTGAAAACGGGAACGCATTCAGCAGCCGGCTATCTGCGTGATGCAACATCGAGGCGGCGGCGCGAGATCTCTCGAGAAACACTACTCCGGAGAAGAAAGAGGAGAGTTATAAGTCTTGCTATCGACTGCATCAACCCTTCCCCTCCTCCTAAGAAAGAAAGAAGAAAACAATTTTTCTTTGTGGCGAGCCGGGGCCACGGGTCTTGACAAGAGGAAGATCTCCAAACGTCTCCCACCAAGGAGAATTGTTAGAATATATAGCGTGGAGATCGAACGGGAATTCCTCCCTGGCGCGTTTAGTAACGACAACACAGGAGATTCTTCATTAGCGCTGGAAGAAGAAGAGTGAGAATTTGTAAAATGCGATTGCCAAACTGGATCCAGCGAGCGATCCCTGCGCTCCACAAATCCAAATAAAATTCTGGGCTTTGACCGGGGCAATCTTTGGAGCGAGACGAACAAGCTCTCTCCCGAGCAACAAAACAAAGAAGAAGAGGAGTCAACCCAGGCCAATGAGTATATATATGTAGTTATAGTTATCCCAGCATGAATGGGTCATGGATGCCCATGCCACGTGTCCGCATCATAGCCGTTGGATCCAGTAACGGGCAGGATGACGTCAGCCCCCCTCCCGCATTTCGCGGTGGTCGTCACGGGCAGCTGCCCGTCCGCCATGGCCATGCCACGCGTGCAGCTGTCCGCGTTTTCGAGGGGCCACGCGTGATGGTGCCCGCGGGCAGCATCCTCATGGCCCTGGCCGGTATCGAACCCCCGCCGGACCCCCGCGTTATTTTATTCCTTTCGCTCTCCCTCCTTTCTTTGGCATTTGATTTTGGAAGCGAAATCTATACGCGACTGGGACAAGAATCTGGCGGTTTTTTCATATAGTTTTGTGGTTGGCTCTTTGTGCCTCATACAAATCCTTGTGCCACCCTTCATTACAGCCAGTTTTTCCATCAAGTTCTATCGAATTCTCCCACTTTTTCTAAAGAAGAAGATTTTTTTCTTCGATAGCTACCATGTTACTTAAACATTGCATTGTTTGTGTATGCATTTTTTGGGATGCAGCATTGGGTCCACACACACACACACGGAAACTTGTCTAATCAATCCTCTTCGCATCAAGCAATGTGTTTTTAAAGGGGAAATGAAGGCCAAAAGTATGAAATGGAAATAACCTCATGGAGATTTAGTATTCTCCATGTTGGTGGTTTAGGGGGTGAAGAGAATAGGATCATCTCGTACATGGATCTCTTTCCGCCCGGCGAGGACTATGATCCTATAGGATTGATTTATATGGCATCCATGAATCGAATTGATGGATGGACCTCTCTCTCGACTGCTTTTGATGCTTCCATGCCAATTATTATAGAAGCTATCATGTCCCCGCATCGCATAGGAAGAAATCCCAAGACAAGTTAATCCAACTCTATAGTTTTGTGGGCATAAGTTGACACGTTTTATAGTCAAGATGGCGAAACCGGGCAACTTTGATATATAGTTTTGAATGAAATTACTATTGGGAGAAAAAGAAGTAAGCATCAGCAAGGAAACTCTCGCCATATGTCGCCCCGGAATCTTTACTCGGCATCGCTTGAATGATGAGGACTCTCTTTTTGAAAAGCTTGGGGTGATGATAATAATCTTTTGTACCACCACCTTTGGCCTTTGGCCACCCGGATTCATTCAACAACTTGGAGCTTAAGAATGAGAAGAGTCGATCTGTAGTTGAAAGCTGGATGGATCCAATAAGTAAATCCATTTGCCCCAATCTCTTGCAGCCAGCAACAAAGCAGTGATTGTTTTGGTCACAAAAAACGCCTGATGCTTGGGAGCCAAGGTTGCAGCTTTAAATCAGAAAAATCGTTTCAGGAAATCACATTGTCAACCATCAAAGTCAACGCCACCTTTTGCAAAAAAAAAAGAAAAACTTAAAGGAGAATGTAAACGCTGGGCATCCGTTGCGTTTGCCGGAGAACACCACCCAGGCGGTGACGGACGGGAGGGACCACAGTTTGACCTCTGGGTTGGGGCCCGCTGACGTGTCGTCATATTCCCACGTGGCCTGCCACTTGGGGCCCACGTTCCCGCCGACCTACAGATCACCACGTCACGTCAGCCGTTGACGGGTGACGCCCACTTTACCTTTCTTTATTGGTTGACTACTGGAGGTGTGAAAGGGGAAAGGGGCGGGGGAATTTTACCTACGTGGCACGGCACGCTCCACGTGGGCCCCCGGTCAATAAAGTGACCGACCGACCTGGCATGGGGCCCCATGCGCATGTGGCATGGGCCCCCTTCTTTCTCCCTCCATACCATACAATCATGATGTCCTTGAGAACACTATATACGACATATACGCTCTCTGCTATACGTACTTTGGGGAGGTATAAGCCTGGTCAAACCAGTCTTTGGTCAACAAACGGTCTCCTTAAGCAGGAAGATCTCGTTTTCTAGGAATTTGCACCAGTCTTGGCTGGTTGTTCCAAGTTTTCCAGAAGAAGAACAGGCCACACAAATTTCTAGAGTTTTCTTTTTGCAGACAATCACTTTCGCCAGTACTTACTGGTCCCAATCCATGCCTGATCAGCGAATGAAAGTACTTACTGGTCCCAATCCATGCTTGGTTAGCATATGAAAGTTTTGCCAAATCTTTCACTGCAGAACCATAATCATCGATGATCTAGATCTATCTTGATCCAAAACAGCAAGAAGCTCCTAAACATGCTGAAGAAAGAGAGAGGAATATCCATGTGATAACGAATGTGATCGATGGCAACTACCCTTCTGAGGAAATGTGCCACCTTTCAGCAACATTGTTAAAAGTTGTACCCACATAAACATCACCACGAGCTTCCCTTTGGAGATCGTGTGGAATATTTTCCTCTCTCGCTTTGGTGTGACTCTCTAGGCGAGATGCCGCTCTGCACTGAATCCGTTTAATAGATTGAAATATCCCTGCAAGGGACATGGGGAAGGTCCGTTTCCTCGCTCATCCGAATTCCTCTTCCTCTCCCTCTCAAACTACAGTCTTGATATATCACAACACATGTGTGTGCACAAACATTGAAACATCTATTTGTTAATCTTTTGAACATTCCAAACAGCATAGACAAATCTATACCGAGACAAGACACCACGACGAAGGCCTATTGCAGCGGATACATAGCGAATCATCACAACCTAGCTAGAAAAGCAACTAGAGTCAAACTAGTCAACTAGGAGAACCTCTTCACACCCAAAGAAACGCAAAAGAAATTGCCAAGAACAACAAGAACAAGAAGAATGTTGATAGATCACCTGTTTCCATATGTGCAAGACAAAACTCAGCATTGACTCTCCACTACTGGGCCGTGGACAAGCACATGAAAATTCCAGGAACGCAGCCAAAACTTTGTGACAGTCTATACACTTGGAAAGACTTTTGTGCGTGTATGTGTGTTTAATACCAAAACTTTACACTTCTCCTTTTGCCTGTCCTTACTTGTTTACATTGTCTCCCATCTCTTTGGTTGCTTTCAGTAGAAACTAGTTGTAGGGTTTGCAAGCTTTTAGCCTCATTGGCTCGCTGGCAGCTATTGGAGCTAGAAATGCTAAGATGCCCGCGAAGCAGCGACAAATCTGATGAGCTTTGGTCTACGCTGCATACTTTGTAGCGAGAAGGACGATGTATAGAACGACGAAGTCAATATGTACAATGTCTTTTTTGCATCATGCGAGCCATGGGAGCGACCCAGGCCCAGATCATTCTCGTTTCCCCTATAGAGTATGCCACCTTTTCAAGTTACTAAGATTCTAGTATGTACTCGCAGAGGGAAAGAAAATTTCACGTCTCAATCCAAGAGTAAACAGGAATTCAAGCAGCAAGATCAGATCTTGTGCTGGAAGAAAGTGCTGACGAGAAATTAAGCAAAAGAATCGGATTTTGCTTGAAAGATTTTTTCTTGTGTTATTGACCCTGAGGTCGTGATGTAATAATCAAACCTCGCGAAGAGCTTTCCACACGAGAAAATCATTCCACTGTGTATTTTTTGTCTTGCCTTGCATCCAAAGCAAGAAAAGAAATCCTAAAAAGTAAAAGGAGAAACTCACCGGGGCCACGAAACCCTTTCCTTTTACCAGTTCCATACCATCACCGTGATTCTCTCTTCTTCTTTACTGGAAAGAAAACATAGTAAAAGCAAAAACCAAAAAAATCGTCTTCTTATAAACAATCCAAAGCATCCCTGAGATTCCTTCCACGGGAATCTCCAAAGAGGAAGAACAATATATCAAAGTCCCGCGGTTTTATCTGTTAGCAATCACAGCCAGCATAAGAAAAAGAACCAAACAAAGAAAGAGCAAAGTATACCTTAGAGCTCGCGGAGATGGTTTCTCTCAATCGGATTTAGTGGCCAGGCGCTTGGTGATGGCGGCAATGTATTTCCCCTGGTGGAACGCTGTCTCCAGCTCCAGCTTTGATGGTTGCCGGGTCCCGTCCCCAGCCAAAGTTCCAGCACCGTATGGAGAGCCGCCTTTCACTTGGACCATCTCAAACATCCCAGCGCCAGAAGTGTAGCCGATCGGCACGAAGATCATACCGTGGTGAGCAAGCTGGGTTATAGCTGTCAACCTGCACGTAAAAAGAGAGAGTGAGAGTGAGAGATAAAAACAATCCATGCTTTAGATGCGTGCACGAGAACGAAACGAGAATGAAATACGTACGCTGTAGTTTCTTGACCGCCTCCTTGGGAGCCAGTGCTGTAAAAGATTCCGGCCGGTTTACCGGCGAGTGTTTGGGCACGCCAGAGGCCCCCAGTGGCATCCATGAAAGCTTTGAATTGTGCAGCCATCATGCCAAATCGCGTGGGAAAGCCGAATATCAGTCCGTCAGCATCAGCGAGCTGGCCAGGTTGTATGATTGGGACCTCCGACTTTGGAGGTGCTCCCATCTTGCCTAGAACATCCTCACTTAATGTTTCTGGCACCTGGAAATTTCGATCGCAAACTCAGTACATAGTTTTTTTTCGACCAAGCAAGCAAGCTCTTCTCCATCACTCTCTCCCTCTCTTTTATTTTTCAGTTGACAAACAAGCACGAAAATCTGCGGCTTACCTGCCAAAGAGAAGCCTCGACACCTTCCACCGAGTTAGCGCCCTTGGTGATCTCCTGAGCCAGCTTCTCAACATGACCATACATCGAGTAGTACCTGCGCGGCATGGAAAAGAACAAAAACAAAAGTTTGATTCTTCAGTGAGCCCATCAAAAGTAAAACGAGGCATCGCATTGCTTAAGGAAGTCAACCCAGATCTGTGTGGATCTAGGGCACCCGAATGCGAGAAACAGGCAATTTGGGGCCGATCCACACAGTTCCAGCGACAATAAAAGCACAAACAACGCGGGAGCAATGCATCGCATACAAAGGCAAGAGAGGCAGGAAGGCTTACACAATGTAAACTTTGACCGCCATCGCAAACTTGCTCAAAGATGTAAGAAACGCCTCCCAGACCAGATCTCCCCTTCTGCCACAAATGGACAGTTTAAATACAAGCCCAAATTAACTATAGATATACCGTATGTTCGTACGAAATATCGTGAGATGAGAAGGAAAAGAAAACCACGGCTTTGTTTGGACCAAGGCTTCGATGGCTACGCCAGCGTTACGTAGAAAAAAGGTAGTTTAACAAGTATCCCACGACTTTGATGTTGAGGCTGTTTCCAAGAAGAGCATATCTGTGCAAGAACCGTAACACAACCAATCTGCAATGAGAACAGCTAAAACGTACCGTTGTTTGATAGATAAGTGATCAGGAAAGTCGAATCCCTTTGGAAAAGAATGGAAATTTGCAACCTGCAACCTCGAGCATCACAAACATATACAGAAAAAGTCGCAAGGAAATACCTCGCGTGGTGTGAAATAGCGTAAGCCAGCAGACTGCAACCATGTCAGGTCACTGAGTTCAGCCGGGTCCTTGCTAAAATACTGCGAGCACGAGAGCCATTATGTTAGCTCAATCACAGAAAAGAAAAGAAAAGAAATCTTTCCAAAGCTACCTTGTAAAAGGATGGATTTGTGACTAAAATGGAACCAGTGCCTTTGGCATATCGCGCATAGCTCTTTGTAAAGCAGCAACATCTTCCGGAATCGGGTGTAACAATATCTTTGTCGCCACTGTTAAGAACAACTTCACAAAACGATCAACCAGCTGTCAAGGATACCATAAGCTTCTCCCCATCTTGCAATTGTAGTGGACGGGACCATATAGTCTTCCGTGCAGTCGGAAGCATTTTCCAGGTACTCGCCGACAGTTTTAGTTTCAACATGGAAGTCCCTGTTGGTGGAAAAATCGAAAGGGCAGGAAACAAGTTGCCCGTTTAAGTCGGAACGTGAAAACTGGAAAGGTTCACGCTTGGCCTGGAGAAATCGCACGGGTAAGTCATGCTCTCTCTCGAACACCAATGTGATTTACCAGGCAGAAGTAACGGGGCCGAGAATATGGAATCCCAAACTGGAGCGGATTGATGATACACTCTTGTATTCTAAAACCGGTGTCTTCGAGCACTTTAATGAGCTGACTTCGTGTATGCGAAGTCTAGAAAAGGAAAAAATAGCAAGAAAAACAGACCCCGGTGAGGGAGAAAGCAATCGCAACTTAATCCCATTACCTCAAATCCAACAACGTTTTCAATAAAAACATGCGTCGGAGGAATCGACAGCGAAGAGATCGTGTCCAAAAGCTTGAGAAAGGACGAAGCTCTAGCGTCGGCAGAATCCTTCTGTAGCCCTGTCCACATTTTCCACATGAAAGGAATAAAGAGCAAAAGAATCGCACACCTTGTCGAGTGTAAGGCTGACACGGCGGAGAGAGCAGCCATGCGTCGGCCTCGTATTTGTCTAGATCGCTGACGGAAAGCCTTTGGATATTTCCCTGGATTCTCAAATCAATCAATCCAAAGCACTGTCCTAGCTAGCACACACCTGATTAGGGCGATGGCCGAAATTCCGCTCATACACATCGTTGGCGAGCTCGTTTATCTCGAACACCTCCACGACCATGGCATCGATCTTAGCCTCCTCGAGTGAGAATCGCTGCAAGAACGAATGCGAGAGTGTGTGGATCCACGAATCTGCGCGATAATCTCTTTACCAGGCCGCCAATGCCGCTGTAGAACTCCAAGACGCGCAGTGGCGCCATAAACCCTAAAAGAAAGAAAGAAAATAAAAAGATTGTAACGGAAAGCAAAATTGGGCCAGACACAAATCTTTGAATTTTGGCGCGCCCATAAAAACAAAATAGAAAAGCTGAGAATATCCTCGGAGATACGTTAGTTGACGTGTCACCCGGTGATTCGCTCAAACCAACGGCGGGGATGGAAGCTCCCCGGAGGAGAAGAAAACCCTATTATCGGAGAGCTTGACTTCGTCGTCCCTCCGCGATGGCGTAGCGATTCTTGTAAGTAATCTCAATCCGGGAGCACAGGAGTTCTCCCCGCGGCCCATCGGCATTGCGAGGATTTTCTCCGGAAGCTCTCGGTTTTATGAGGATTTCCAGCTCCCGGGGATGGAGCAGCCACTTCTCGGCAGCCAGCGCCGACCATTCTCCTTGCACCGGCTAGTGGTGGAAGATGAAGCAGCGGCTCCGGGGGAAGTGGCAATCCCGATCACACCTCTGGCATTCAAGGAGAAGCTGGTCTATGGATCGCTGGAGAGCCCCGCAGGGTTCTATCTCCCCAGGCTTTTCAACGCTTGCGAGGGCCAAGACGAGACAGAGGATTTCTTGAGCCAGGGAGGGTCTCGGCGAGCATATAATCTATACCCAACCGCGGAGGAAAAACAATGGATGCTTTACTCGGGCAAGAGCAGGGATGACGAACAGGACGAGGAGACGCCGATGGAGAGAAGGGGCTCTTCTTTTTTCGGTGGCGGTGACGAAACCACTGGACTGCTTGCTACTCTCTCGGGATTATCCAGCGAGTGCTCCGAGACTTTGGAGAAGCTGCCTGACGCCAAGGAATGCGATCATCCGGGGTTTCCTGTGAAGAGGAAGTACTTGAAGAAATCGCGGACAGCGCCAGCGCTCAACGTAAACTACACCAAGCGGGACAAGTCGAAGAAGCTCACGAGGCCAAAGCTGGAGAGCGCCACGACCGTGGTGGTGCAAGCTAGCATCGGGCTCATGATCTATCTCGCTATCGGGGTCGCGATCTACGTGTGGAGGACGGACGACTTCTCAGGATCTTCGACGTATCCAGTCATCGACGCGCTCTACTTTTGCATCGTGACGATGTGTACCATCGGCTACGGCGACATCACCCCGACCTCTCCATCGGCGAAGCTCTTCGCGTGCTTCTTCGTGCTTGTTGGTTTCGGCTTCATCGACATACTCCTGAGTGGAATGGTGGCCTACGTTCTCGAGCGGCAAGAACACCTCCTTCTCAGTGCTGTGGAGGGGAGTCACCACGAGACGGCCAAGAACTATGTGGTGAACACGGAGAAGGGGAGGATGAGAATCCGGATGAAAGTCGGCCTGGCGCTCGGGGTCGTGTTCTTCTGCCTCGCGATCGGGACTCTCTTCATGCACTGGATGGAAGAGCTCGGGTGGCTCGACTCGTTCTATCTCTCCACCATGTCCGTGACGACGGTTGGCTACGGGGATCACACGTTCAAGACTTTCAAAGGCAGGCTTTTTGCTGCGGGGTGGTTGCTCGTGAGCACTCTGGCGGTTGCTCGATCGTTTCTGTTTCTAGCCGAGGCGAGGATCGATAAGAGGAACCGATTGATCGCAAAGTGGGTGCTGCACAGGGAGATGACGGTGGCGGATCTAGTTGCTGCGGACATGGACAACAACGGATTCGTCACGTAAGCTTTCAAAGTCTTTTTTTTTTTCTCCAGTGATCTTGACTCAAGTATATATGTTTTCTCTTTGCTGCGTACAGGAAGTCCGAGTATGTGATATACAAGCTCAAGGAGATGGGGAAGATCAGTGAGAAGGAGATCATGGACGTGTGTAGGCAGTTCAACGTCCTAGACAAGGATTGCTCCGGAAGAATCACGATCTCCTGTCTGGTCAACGAAGAGAACACTGTACAATGAGAGACTAGTGCTAGAAGTGAAAGTGTATATAAGAGAAGCCCATCAAGAGTAAAGGAAAGTCACTCTTGTGTAATTGCCGAGATCATCGCTCTCGATGAAGATCACGGCGAAGATCCTGTCTCCTTGAAAGCGGCGTAGGATCCTCCACTGGTCGGCGCTGGGAGGCCTGGTTTGCACGCTCGGCTCTCTATCGCTCACGAGATCCTTGTCTTTCCGGGGTCCATGCCACTCTAGCCAGTGCGAGTCGGAGGCGCTGGTGCTCGGCCTCTACGATTGGAAACTCGTCACCATGCTTGTCATTGACGGCGTCCGAGGGAGAGAACAGTGATGAGAACTCCATATCCATAGCTCGACCAAGGCCAGCGGATGATCAAGAATCTCCTGAAAGGCTTTTTTGCGTATGTGAGAACGTACACGTCTCGTTCTAGTACCATTCGAGTTTCCAGAAGGTTGTCGCTATCTTGAGCGTTGTAAATTTCTTCTCTCACTAAAATTCAAAGGGAATAAGAAGACCCTGGTTGGTGCCTAACTTTGTGACAAACTTCCTGCTAAGTTGATAGCGGCCAAATCTCGCCGCGCTCATATTCTTTGAAATTGTGCCATCTTGTCGAAAGACGAATCCACCACCGAATACTTGCATCTAGAGAAGAATATGTTTTTTGAAGGACCGCTTGCTTTCTTTCCGGGTTGGATACGGGGAAGCTCCAAGGAAGCTGGCTGTAGAAAAAGAGAGCTGCTAGCCAGAAATTTTTTGTAGAAACGAGAGTTTGCCACGTGGCAATCCCATGCATCACATATCCCAATACTAAAGGAAAAGTGTAGTCTGTAATCCTTTATAGGGTTTGAGCAGTTCATTTCAGAGTGGAAGGATTGGTGTGAGGGAGCAGGGAGCAAAATTCTGCGTGCTGGAGCTTTTCAATCTTTCATCACGGCTTTGAATCTCAAGTTTCGGAACTCTGTAGGGAGTGTGGATGTTGCCAGGAGTTTCTGCATAGCACGCGTTCTGAGTTCTCCTTCTTTCCACGGTGGTCGCGGGGCCGCTCCTGCTGCAGGAGGGCACCCATCAGATCTTCTGAATTTGGCTGGGGGCGGTTCCGGAGCTCTGTTTTCTCTTGATTGCCTCTAGGCAATCATTTTGCTCTTGCAATCTTGCAAGGCAAACTTGAGGACACAGTCAATGGAGTCAAAGATGTTGACAATCAGGAGGATTCCAACAATTGTATCCAACTATCAGGAGAGTCTTGAATCCAAGATTGGATGTGGCAAGAATTGTTTGGGATCTTGTTGCATTCCTGGTGAGAAATTTTATTTCTTTATATATATGGTTTTCTCATACTTGTTTATTTTGTTGTAGGAGCTAGACTGCCTCTTTATCTATTTGGAAATCAGGAATTGGATGAACATGGAGAAATTCAATCAAAAGAGTTGGGGCAAAATTCCTTTCTTGATTCAGCAATTCTTGGTCAAGTATGCTTTTTTAAAGATTATTTTTATTTAAGTGAATTTAATGTTTTTGTGGTGCTATAATATAGTGGGCAGATAAGCAAGCAGAAGGACTTTTTCGTTATGATGTCACTGCTTGTGCTACAAAGGTAATTATTATTTATTTTATAAAGTTGATGATATTAATATTATTATAATTTTAAAGGTTTTACCAGGAAAATATGGCTTTATAGCTCAATTAAATGAGGGCCGACATTTGAAGAAACGTCCAACTGAATTTCGTGTGGATCAAGTCTTACAACCTTTTGATCATAAGAAATTCAATTTTACAAAGGTTGGTCAGGAGGAAATGTTATTTTGCTTTGAGCAAAGTAACAATGATAAAAGTCATTATCATTCAAAAGCATATATTAGAGGTAGTCCAAATGTGGTGGTGATTAATGTAAGTATTTCTTTTTTCTTTCTCTTTATATTCTTGAATTTTTAAATTTTTGTTTATAGGTGAGTCCAATTGAATATGGGCATATATTATTAGTCCCTCGAGTGTTGGATTGCATACCACAACATTTAGAGACTGATACATTTCTTTTGGCAATTTATATGGCAGCAGAAGCAAGCAGTCCATTCTTTCGCTTGGGCTATAATAGTTTGGGTGCATTTGCAACAATAAATCATCTCCATTTTCAGGTAATATTATTATATTTTATAATTTTATATTTATCTATTTTATTTTATAGGCTTATTATTTGGGAAATTGTTTTCCTGTGGAGAAAGCTCCAACCAAATTAATACTTCACCACTATAAAGGTTTTAAAGTATATCAACTAGAAAACTATCCAGTTAAGGGTATTGTTTATGAGGTTGGAGAAAGCAACTTTGAAGAATTAGCATTTTATATTATCAAGGTTTGCAAGGGGCTTCAAGGACGAAACATTCCTTATAATATTCTTATTGCTAATAAAGGATGTCAAATCTTTTTATTTCCACAGGTAAGATTTAGATATTATAGTTTTATCATATCATATTAATTATTATTTTTGTTCAGTGTTATGCTGAGAAACAAGCTCGTGGTGAGGTTGATCTTGAGATTTTAGAAACTCAAGTGAATCCTGCAGTGTGGGAAATAAGTGGTCACATTGTTTTGAAGCGGAAAGAAGATTTTGAGAGGGCCACCGAGGAGTATGCTTGGAGATTACTGGCAGAAGTTTCAGTATCAGAAAAAGTATTTGACGAGATTATCAAACTTGTCTTCTCCTCAGCAGAAGACAAATTTGATGCTAAACTCTATCACAAGAGTTTAATCTCTACAGATATCACTTATTACACCGTGGGAGAGAACGTCATTATGGTGTAGGAGCTTTTATTTCAAAAATGAATAAGCATAATAAAGCTAGTAGTTTAGGAAAAATAACAATTGTGTAAATAAATAGGCAATTATAATACTACTGTTAGCTTAGGAAAAAACAATGTGCTCATAATCTCACTGGAACTAAAACATCAAAATCACTCACTGTCCATTCAGCAAGTTCTTCACTCGAACTAATATATATTTCTGTCCCGATGTCTATCGAAGGCCAGACTCTTCTTGCTGGGAACGATCCTGGGTCCTGTGAAGGCAAAACAACGTCCAGAAAAAAGAAAAACTAAAAAAAAAAAAAAGACAAAAGAGACTTGCCTGGTAGAAATAGAGCCTACTCGAGAGAGCTCCTGCCTCTAAAGTCCAAGTCCTTGCGTCACCAATCCATCCCTCTCCTTTCCGGCTCGGGTAGCCATTCACCGCCCACTCGGGATGAGGCAAAATCTGGACAAGCTCCTGTGGCTGCGGATTGCTGTAAGGATCGCACACGGAGAACGGATGCTCTGGAAACTCTGCATTTGTCGGCGAGCAGTAGAGATGATAAGCCGAGTATGGGAAGTTGACGGTGTCATTGCGGTAGACTATGGTGCCGGTCGAAGTTACGTGGTATGGCGGACAGAGATCTAGCCTCGATGGAGTGCACCAGTTCGTCGTCTCTGGATTGATGATCATCTCGCTGTAGCGTGTCACGTCGGTTTTCACGTCACCGTCGCATGGCTGGCCATTGTTCTTCCAGCAGCCACCGATGTCTAGAAGATAGAACTGGCTCTGGGGGCCGCCGCCTTTGGTGACGTTGAGAGTGACGACTACTTTGAAGTTTGGTGATTCGGGAACCTGGAAGGCAAAGCGATTAGCGTAGATAAAATAGTTTGAACTTTACCTGTGTCATTATGCCTCGCGTGTCCCATGGATAGCCTCCAGAAAGTCCAGAAGTTGCGTCGGCTCGGAGATAAAGCATCAGCCACGGATAGTTCTTGGATACTTGGAGCCTGTGCTTGAAAATCCAGCTTCCAGACGATACGTTCTTCTCCCACGCCACCGAGAAGAACGACATGCCCGCTGTCACATTCTCGGGGCTCCTGTTCAAGTCGTAGGTGCCGTAAAATCTGCCTTTGAGATCATCCACACAGCCATGGGAACTGCAGTTCCGCTGGATTGTGGACTGTTCGTGGACAACAACCGGTTGGTTCATGCAGCCATCACCGAAGCAAGGGAATGCGTTGACAATCTTCTTGAAAGGTCTCGTCAGCCGAGTGTGAACTTGAAGAGAACTTGCTTTCGAAGTCGCCGGACATAGCCCCGAGCTCATGTCGAAGTTGCCATTTTTGAGCATCGAGTTCCAGAAGTACCAGGGATGATGGTTGCTGAAATCGGAGACTTGGCAGAGCGAAGCCAGGAACTTCTCCTTCTCAACAGCGTACAGGTCTGGATTCTGGTAGCTCTTGAATGCCCGGTTTGGAAATATATCTCCTGTCCGTAGCTGGTTGTCATTGTTTGACACGAAACTGTAAGGAGAACAGACACTATCTGCACATGAAAAAAGAAAAAATTTAGGCGAAACAACTAAAAAAGAAAAGGGTCAGTTGAGAAAACTTACCGGGCTTGCAGACTTTATCAGTGCAATCAGCCCATCGAGGACTGGGCTGTCCTGAACCAATGCTCTCAGCACCATTGCAGAAGTTCCAGCCTTCGAGCAACACTCTGGAGTTTGGGCTTCTCATCCCTGGATCTCCCAAAGCGCTTTCATATCCACCAGTTACTGCCGTTGCTGCTTGAAAAAAAATAGCAGCACCGAGCGCTGCTGCAAATGTAGTCATTGTGGGACGGTAGATGGTTACCTGGAAGGCATCAAATTTCTGCAAAAACCGTGAATGAGTGTTGATGAGAGAGCATAGAAAATGCATGACCGTAAGGACGAGAAAGAAGCATGCGTCTGATATGATCCGAGAGTTAGCTTAAATCATACCTTCCAATGAAACCATGTTGGGAAAAAAGTATCTAATACGCCATAGCTAGAGCTGCTTGGTTCGTCACTATTGAACTAAACGGACAGCAACAGAGGCGCAGTTCCTTTTGAATGAAATCGTGGCGGTTTGAGCCCTGGCCATTACTCCGAGAACGGCCAATAATTACTGAAAGAGACTCCTCTTTGACCAAACCCTGAGAAAGAATACTAGAAATGCAGTTGCAAATAAATTGCTTGTGGTACCAGTACCTAAAATCCCCTGGTTGCCAGGCTCAACCTTCTCAAAATAAATGTTAAGTCCTTAAGTTTTGTCAAGTCTGCAAAAGACAAAATACAGAACGGAAACAATAAGTCGAGCCACTTCTGCCATTCCCGTACCTTGTGACATCGAGCAGTCTCCTGTTACTTGAAAAGTAGAAAATTGTTCTTGTCCGTTTTGTTTTCGCTAATCTTCGGAACGAACTTGGGAATCTGTAGCAAGAGTGCTCAGGAGCTAAAACAGATGAACGAGAAACCTTCGAGTACAACCTTCAAGTTTAAGGAAATCTTGGAGCCTGAACCTCAAGTCTGGTACTAGAAAAATAGGACACAAAACGAAAGAAGTTATCAGCCACGAAATAAAATAGCAATCTGTTATAAACCGGACAAACCTGGAAGCATTACATAGAAGTCTCATCAGGCCTAGTGGCCTTCACCATCAAATTAAGCCCATCTCTCACACTTCGTGTTTGCAGGAGAAAGGGACGCATGACGATTGCCTTCGGATATTCTTCCCACAAGCAAAACAGAGTGAAGATCTCGTGACGAGCAACGCAAAAAGATCCAGTACCTTCTGAGTCGATCTAGGTGGTATGAATAGCGAAATAACACCAATCTGTAAAATCACGAAAAGACGCTGGAGCAAAATGGAAGCTGGTTGACAGAAGTTTCCCTACTAAACAAGGAATGAAGCAGCTCGCAAGAAAAATTGGCTTTTAGTGCCATTGATTATAACGAAAATCGTTTTACCCATCAAAAGTGGCAGAATACCTATAGAGAAGAAGTGCTCCTGGTCGCCAGGCCCAAGCTTCTCAAAATGAACGTATAAGAAAGTGCTAGATCCTTGAGTTTGTCAAATCTGCAATGGATGGAGTAAGCGGATGTTGCTAAGCTTTTCTTATAATTCTCGTACCTTCCAGACATCGAGGAGTGTCCAGCTCCAAAATCACACTTGAACAGCAGTAGATTCTTGTCCGTCTTGTTTTCTCTCAGCTTGGCGACGAACTTTGCAGGCTCCCAGTAGGCAACTCGCGAGTCTGTCGCGAGAGTGTTTACAAAATTGAAGCAACGGAAATCAAGCCACTCACCATGAAGTCCTCCGGTTACAAGAATATCTGGATACTCACGAGGCAAGACCTGTAAGTGAACCCGTTCAGCAGTGGAAAACAAATGTAAAGCTTCATAATCACATTGTCAACTGGGGAGTAGGATTTCATGTACAAATAGTCATCCTTTTTACGTGGATCTCCCCATTCCTGGACAGAAAATGATTAGAAAATATAACGCGAAGATCAAATATTCACCTCCCACTCAGCAGTAGTCAAAGGAATCGACGAGTCCAGCATTGTTGTTAGAACATCTACGAAAGGCACCTCCGCGACTGCGCATCTGTACAGATCTGGTCTCATGGTGAGAGCCGCGCCGATGAGAAGACCACCCGCACTTCTCCCCTGAATGCAAAGCTTGTCTTTGGCACAAAACTTGTTTGCAATGAGGTACTCGCCGCAGCAAATGAAGTCCTCGAATGTGTTCATCTTTTTAGTCAGCTTTCCGTCTTCGTACCATTTCCTTCCCAATTCGCCCCCGCCTCGAATGTGAGCGATTGCAAAGGTTACGCCACGGTCTATTAGTGACAACCTATGCATTCTGAAATCAGGGTCAATGCAGACCTGTACGAGGACAAAAGAAAAAGTAACAGGGTGTCGGAGGAAAGAGTGAAAAAAGGAATACCTCATAGGAACCATATCCATAAAGCAAAAGTGGATCAGAGCCGTCTAGTTTTGCAAGGTCCTTTCGATAAACCATAGAAATCGGCACCTGCGTGCCATCTTGTGCAGTTGCCCATTTGCGTAGTGTTACATATTTCTCAGGCTGGAAGCCGCCAAGAACCTGAAAAACACACAAAGTTTTAGTAAACGTCAACCAGAATACAATAGCTGGATTACCTCCTGCCTCTTTTTCAGCATCGACTTTCCAGTTTCCATGTCATAGTCATAAACAGAAAAAGGTGTTGACAAGGAGGAATATTGGTACCGTAGAATCGGCGAGTTGAACTGAAATTCCTTTGGCGACAACGCATACGCAGCCTCTGGAAACTTTATCCGTACACCTTGATCCAGGCTAGTGATCGGCTCTCCTGCCGGAGGTAGTTTGAAAACTGTGATGGACTGCAAGGCATTTTCCCGTTCATAGACTACCAGATGATCCCTTGCAGCCTGAACCTCCTCAAGTTTAACACTGCAAGACAATAGTATGAGTCACGAAGATCCGTCAAAGGTCGAACAAACCTCGGCCGGTGAGGGAGTACCAGCGTTGTGGACGAAACGTCATTGACAGGACACACATAAAGCTCGGAGTTGTAAGTATCATCTGTCCTCTTGGTGATAAAGAAGTGCTCTCCTCTATGACTTGCACTCGTATCAACACCTTCAACGCGTGGCGTCAAGTACTTCAACTCCTTCACCGGACTCTTGTTCTCCAGATAGAGAACAAAAGACGTCGTCTTAGTCCCGGAGTGCACAAACGTATACTCTTTGCTTTCCGACGAACCCATGTCCAGAAAGCACGTCTCATCTTCTTCGTGGTAGAGACAAACGTCCTCCGATTGTTCATTTCCAATCTTGTGATACCAAGCCTAGCAAAAGCACGAGTCTCCAATGAGAAAGACACAGAAGAAAAGCATTTGACAGACCTTGTAAGGGCGATGAATATCATCCTGAGTCACGTAAGCTATCGACTCGTTGTCAATCCATTTGATATCTTCGACAGCACCCTTAAGAACAGGTCCCAGCAGCTGTTTGCTCGCAATGTCCACGACGTAGATGCTAAAAATCTCATCCCCCTTAGTGTCTTCGGTGTAAGCCAATCTCGTGTGGTCTGGACTCACCTGAAGAAACCACGCATATACAAACCAAATAAAAGCTAGAAAAGAAAACTTACTTGGACATCCCCCACAGTGTAGAACTTGTGAGAGGCAGCTTTCTCGTTCTCGTCTAGAAGAACTTCCTCCTCTTGAGCCTCGTCCATGATCTCGTCAATCGAGCCCGGGCCTTCACCTCCAGGAATTTTCCTCCGGCAGTGGACTTTGTACTGCTTGCCTTCCAATTCCTTCTCATAGTAGAAGTAAGGCCCATCTCTCACAGGAACACTCGTATCATCCTCTTTGATTCTCCCTTTCATCTCCGCGAAGATTTCTTCCTCGAACTTCTTCGTGTCTGCGCAAAGAAGAAGATAAGCGCGAGCAATGCAATGTATGAGGCTTGCCTGCCATGACTTGCTCCGTGTACGCATTCTCGGCCTTGAGATGATCCAGTACCTTTTGATCCGCGCGCTTGTCATCCCTAAGCCAGAAGTAGAAATCCTCCCGAGAATCGCCGAAGAGCTCGAATTCCTGCTTGAGCCGAGGCGCTACCGGTGGAATCATCGCTGCGACACGGCCGGTCGATCCGTCAGCTGCTAAGGCGGCAACTAGCTCCAATCCTCCGCGGCAGCACAGACCAAGGCCGAGATGGAATGCGATCACCTGGCGCCGGCTGGGCGACGCGATGGCCCGCGCGATAGGGTTTCTCCGCGAGACGCTCGAGGCAGAGAATCCAAATGCTATACAAGAAGCCATTTTGGCGTCTTTATTATCGTTTTCTTCTATCACGCAAAGACAATCGTCTTTGTTTTGTCTCGACCGTATCGCAAGATGCGCTGCTCGCAGTAGTACTTGATCGCTCGATCCAGGCACTGTCTCTCGAGGCTCTCGGATTTCATGGCGAAGCTTTCCAGTGTGTCACGGTGTGAGACGCGCTCCACCTGCGTTGTTTGATCATCGATTCACTGTCAGGAAACTCGCAAACTCTGGCAGGCAAATCTAGCAACTTGGTGCTTACCATCTGCTCGATTATGGGTCCAGCGTCCAGTTCCTCGCACACAAAGTGCGTTGTGGCACCGATCAGCTTCACTCCAGCTTCGTAAGCCTGCGAGAACAAAGCGTAAACGAGTGGAAGAATGAAGGAGACTTTTGGTACCTGTCTGTATGGATTGGCGCCCTTGAAAGATGGTAGCAATCCGTGATGGATGTTGATGATGTCCTTCCCATAGCGAGCTATGAAATCACCAGAGAGAATCTGCCTGACAGAAAAGAAAAACCTGATCTCTTCGCTTGAGAGAGTTTGGAAATACCTGCATGTATCGAGCCAAAACCAGGAAATCTGTCCCGGAAACAAGCTCCAATATATCGTCCTCCCTTTTGTTCGCCTTCGTTGTTGGAAGATAGTGATATGGAATGCCGTGACGCTTTAAGAAGCGCCATATGTGAGTATCTTCCCCTCGAGCATGGTTACTGTCGAAAAAACCACGTAAAACACGATAGCGAATCGATTCTCACGCTTGCGAGCTTACCTTATCACGCATTCTATTTGCACTGGAAGCATTCCATCCTGCCAGCGATGGAGCAGATTTACCAAGCAGTGATCCTGGAACGCATTGAGTTTTAGAACGTGTTCTTCTATTATAGCACGAAAAAAACGATTGATTTACCTGCAAAGATGCGAAGACGGCGACTTTCATATCCCTGTCCATCCCAGGAACACTGACGACTGATTTCCCTACGAATTGCTTCCCAATCTCTTGGAACGAGCTCTCCATTTCCTCCCGCGTCCACTGCACGGGATTAAAAGAAAACTGACTGGGTGATGGCGGCCACTAGAAAATTTTCCTCCTGCCTATTTCACGAAAGGACAAAAAGAGATTGTTGCTTCTTACCATCGTGAATTGAAAACCGGCTCATCGCGGGAGTCCATGTCCACGAAAATGTCCGTGCTTGTGATATTCGCGCCGTGACCAGAGATGCAATCCGATATCCTTGCAACAATTCCCACTTGATCCTGGAACAATCGCGTTGAAGATCCTGGAAATACTCGCGATAATCACATACCGGGCACTGCAAGACATGGATTCCATGATGCGTGAGCTTCGAAGTCGACGAATAGAGCCGGCGCTGGTGCCTGGAGCCCAATGCGAGCAGAGATTTCGCCATACTCGACTATGCCGGGAGCATTCTCCCTCTTGGCGCGTGATAAACCCTAGCCGGAGCTCCGCACAACGAGCATTCCATGACGCTCGCGTGACAAGCTTTTTAAGGCAAAAACCTCTCTTTACCGTCGGATGCCAATTAGCACACGTGGAACGATCGCATGCGTTGGATTGCACCATACAAATGGATAAACCAATTCAATCTCATTAGCATAATTTAAACGTCCACCATAGCCAAGCTTGCCAAGCCTTACAACACTACTCCAGCAGTGTGTTCTTCACGATCGCGGCATTCTCCTCGAATCATAGAAATCTCTTCCACTGTGCTCCCGCGAGAATTCCCTGTCCCTGGAGAAATCCTGGCCATCATAGGAAGATCTTCCACCACCAAAGTGGTGCTGCTCCCTCTCTCTTTCTCTCGCAGCGTCCCGGCGCTCGTATAGATCTCTATCCCTGCTCCTCGTCTTCTCGGGATAATCTCTATCCCGCGAGAACTCTCGATCCCTGTCCCGGGAGCTCTCTCGCTCCAGCGGCATCCGGCTGCTTCGCTCCCTGTCCATCCTTTCCAATTGATCTCTATCCCTTTTCAAGCTCCCCTCCCGGCCATTCGAAGCGCTTCCTCCCGGGTGGTAGTAGCCACCATGCCCATTCAATCCTTTGCTAGCTCCTGGCAAATCACCTCTTTCCTGCGATGGCGTGCTCTTCTCGGTGCCATGATCGTTGCTGGGTCTCTCTAGCGATGGCGCTCTCTCTTCCTCGATCGTTTGCGTGCTAAGTTTGCTGTAAGTCGAGTCCACAGCCTCGGCAATCTCCTTGCCCAAGTTCTCTTTCGAGAGGATTAGCTCCCATGCTGCCTTGGAAGCTCTGTCAAGAACAGGACCCCTGGAGATGAAAGGTTTTAATTCTCTTCTTCTTCTTCCTATCGGCAAAGATGGAAACGATTCACTTACTCGAGCTCGCGGCGCAGCGCATCAAAGAGCTCCCGCCGCGTTTTGTTGTCCGCCCCGGGGCTGTTGAGACACTGGCTCTTCTCCACCAGCGATTGCGTGTATCGCTTGAGATCTTCCTGGAGAATTTCGGTAGCTGAGCACGAAATTTCACGAGAATTTTGCTCTTACATTGCTCTTGAGCTGGGCCGTGACCTTGCCGCGCAGAGCGTCGAATGTGCCGTCGTTCATGAGCGATTCCAGCACCTCCTGGGGCTTGACAACGCGCGCGGCGACGAGAGCGGCACTGGCAGCGGCGGCCGTGGCGGCCGCCTCGTCTCCATGGCCGCCGCTCGTCGCGCCTTCCATTCGCGCATAAACCCTAACAGACCCTAAAGGGCAAAAAATATCCAAGAACCCCTAAAACCCCAGCTTGGAAAGATATTGTCAAGCAAAATTCTTCCATCGCATCACTCCTCCTAAAGGGCAAAAAATATCCAAGAACCCCTAAAACCCTGCCCATGCAGATTTGCCTTTGGAAACAATCAAACACTTGGAACAAAAAAGATTAGCTTGGAAAAATTTTGTCAAGCAAAATTCTTACACCATCTTCCATTCTCACTGAGAGCCTTCTTCCTCTTCCGGAATTCCACGAAGATAGAGTACATTGTTACACCTGGTAGAAGCAAAACGATCAAACCTCCGAGAGGAGAAAAAAACTTGGAAAAACCTTATCAGCACTTCGCCCAGATTTCCTGCGAACTGCCCATCGATGAACTCTTCCGTATTGCCCAGCTGCGAAGAAAGAAACACGAATTTCAATCCTACCAAAGATAGACCAAAGCTAGAGCAAACCTGCAAATTCATGTAAGAATCGACCGAGATCAAGAACCCTGCCACGCGAAAGACCAGATTTTTTTGTGTTAGAAGACAATGAGAAGAAACAGCATTGCGAGTTTACCTTTGTACTCCATGCCCCACTTGAGCTTAACCATGACGGCCTTCCCCGTGAGCTCATTGAGAAACGGCTTGGGATTCACAGGCACGGTCTGCAAGAAATCGAGAAAAAGAGACAGAGAATCAGCCGAGAAAACGCGCAGCACCATCGATCGCTTACCGCCATCGCTCACCGAGCTCCTAGGGTTCGCGCCAAACCCAAAACCCTAAAACGTCAATGAATGTGTTTTGCTCTCTCTGAGAGTCGAACTCAGGACCTCCCGCTTACTAAACGGGTGCTCTGACCAACTGAGCTAAAAGAGCTTGTTATGCTAATCGATTTTCTTAAGATAATCTTCTTCCACGTGTCCGCTTCCAGTTCAGCCCTATAAAGTTGCCCTAACTATTTTCATTTGCCCGCAGGGGGGAAATTCGAATCGCGGCGCGATGCTTTAGATTGGCTGTGCGGCTATGGCGACGACGAGGCAAGTCCTCCAGATTCTCGAGTCGTATCAGAAGGCGCGTATCACATTCTCCCAGACGGTAGCTGAGTTGTCCAACAATGCACAGGTTTGGCGCTCGGATCCATCAAACCCTGATTTGGGGCACCCAGATCACGCGTTTCGCCTTGTGGCTTCTAGAATGTGGAGATTCTTCACACGGCTGGGGTCCTGGAGTTGCTGCGCCCCTTGTTGATCGATTCCATTCCCACAATCCAGCAAACCTCGGCGCTGGGATTGGGAAGGCTCGCCAATTGGAGCGAAGACATGGCGGAGGAGGTTGTGTCGCATCATCTCCTGGTCCAGCTTGTCTTCTCCCTGAAGTAAGTTTTCTTTTCAGTTTTTTTGCTGATTTTTCTAAGTTTTTCAAGCGTGATCTTTTCTTCTTATCCTTCTAAAAACTAAGATTTTTTTTTTCTTGCGCCAGCTTGTCTTGTCCTTGAAGTAAGTTTTTTCCTCGGTTTCTTCTCAGTCTTCCACTTCTCTTGCTGAGTTTTCTAGCTGCTAGTCTTTCTAGTGTGAGCTTCTTTTCTTCTTACCAAGAACTAAGAAGTGTTTTTCTTTTCTGCTCTTGCCAGGAACCAAAATAGATATAGCAAGAAGGCATCGGCATCTGTGTTACGCTCCGTGGCTAAACACAATGCCGAGCTTGCACAGGCAGTCGTTGAATCCGGTGCCTTGGAGGACTTGGTCTCATGCCTCGAGGAGTTTGATCCTTCGGTGAAGGAAGTTGGAGCTACAGCAGTGGGTAATGTTGCCAAACACAACGTGAAGCTTGCGCGGGCTGTTGTGGATGCCGGTGCCGTCCCGCTCCTTGTTCTTTGTGTCCAGGTGCGATATTCATCTATTTCGCTTCCACATATGCCGTAAAGTTTTCTTCTTCTTCTTTTGTATGCTGTCAGGAGCCGGAACTTATATTAAAACGTGCAGCCTTGGCTGCTCTTGCAGACATCGCAAAGCATGCACCGGAGCTTGCACAGCTCGTGGTTGATGCTGGCACTGTTCCTTTCATTGCTCCTCTCGTTGTACATATTGACGCCAAGATCAAGAGGCAGGTAATTTGCTTCTAAGGCTTTTCTTCATCGCAGCTAATGTCGGGTAAGAACTCTTCTCTTCAGTTTTTAGTCTAAGCGCGTCTCGTCGCTTTGTTTTATCTCTCAGGTTTGCTTGTGCCTGGGCCAAATCGCTAGACACACGGTCGATCTTGCTGAGGTACGATCTTTATCACAGACCAGTTGAGATCTCAACAGCAACCCTGCGGTTTCTTACAGGTTTTACTTGCAGCGGAGCTGTTCCCCAAGCTGTTTTTGTGTCTAAAAGATATAGATCACCAAGTAAGACGGCAAGCGGCCATTGTCGTGAGAGAAGTTGCCAAGCACACACCGCAAATGGCACAGTTCATCGTCTCCACTGGTGGTGTTGCAGCACTAGTGGATAACTGTGCCGAATGTTTAGGCAATGATCGCTTACCAGGTACAAGCTTTGTTCTCGCAATCTTGAAGGCTTGTTGTCCGTATACAATAAAGTTTTCTTCGTTTATGCGCAGCTATCATGGCTTTGGGATATATTGCGGCTTTTGACGAGTCTTTGTCTACAACCATCATCCAGTCCAACGGTGTAAAGCCACTGGTAGACGCTCTCACCAACGAGCAGGAAGATCACATCCAAAGTGCCAGTGCGTGGTCACTCGGACAAGTCGGAAGGCACAGTCCGGTTCACTCGCTCGCCGTTGCTGAAGCCGGAGTTCTTCCCCAGCTGGTCACCCGACTTTTGGCCGAGACAAGCAGCGAAGATCTTCGTAGCAAGTGCAAGAGAGCTCTTAAGGCGATCATAGAGCACCTGACTCACATCCCGGCTTTAGATTCTCTTCTCCAGGTAACGCTGTTTGAAAAACTATTTCCTCTCAGCTTACTGTTCTTGAGCTCTCTCTCCAGGGGCCACCGTTGCCAATCGAGACATTGAAGTACGTGATAGCGCAGCTCGCAAAGGTTCTTCCAAACGATCCCGAGGGAAGAACGAAGTTTGTCACGTCGGGTGGCCTCGAGAAGCTGCTCCAGATGAATTTCGGGCCGGATCCAGAGATGAAGAGCCTGGTGGACGGCGTGAATGCGAGCTATCCCAAAGAAGTTGTCCAGTACTACGATCCGGGCTACGAGGAGATCCTTCTACAAAAGCTCACAGGGGCCAAACCAGGGAAATAAAGAAACCATTTATCTTCGCTTCATCTCATCTGTCAATAGACAAAAGAACGAACTTTGCAAACATCCCTTGAGCTACAAGAATTTGCAAAGAGAAACTTACTAGTGTTCGATCGATTCTCAAGCAACAACTTTGAGGGTCACTCCGGTTGAGCCAAATCCTCCAGCTCCCCTGACGGTGAGATCCAGGTCCTCGACTTCCAGGACGGGAGGAGTGACAATCTTCTCCAGTATGAGCTGAGCAATCCGATCCCCGGCTTTGATCGAAAACTCCGTGTCAGAGTGATTGAAAAGGATGACACCGAGTGGTCCGCGATAGTCGGCGTCTATAACACCAGCGCCCACGTCGATCGAGTGCTTCCATGCCAGTCCAGAGCGTGGAGCTGCGAAAGAAAAAAAGCTTTAGCCTTGATCTCTCTTTTCATGAAGAGGAGAGGATTTGCTCACCAATGCGGCCATAAGTTCCTTCCGGAATTGCCACCGAGAGATCGGTTTGAATAAGCGCCTTGCCTCTGGCAGGAACAACGCTATCATACGCACTGCCGCCCCCAAAATCGAAGCTTTAGAACGCGAGAATGAACGCGAGAGCTGCCCAAACCTGGAGAGATCGTAGCCGGCGGCGAGCGCCGAGCCTCTGGACGGCAAAATGGCGCACGCCGAGAGCTTCTTGACAAGAAGAGACATCCCGCCGCCCACACCAAGCCCTAGGAGGAGCTCGAATTCGCGCCAAAATCTAAAATCTAGGGCTCCTCCGGATACTTTTATTGAAGCACAAGTCTGAGGTGGCAGCCGCGTGTACCCTAATTAACCCAACCCAAACCCTAATTAAACAACCCAAACCCCCAAATTTAAACCAAGAAGCATTGATAGAGTAAAATCAATTAAAGGGTTTTGTTTGTCTCACCGAATTTTTTGCCTTTAATTGAGGAAGGGGCTGTTCTTCCATTGGGTAACCTGAGAGAGGACACGAGCAAAAGTTTGTGGTGGCTGCCCATGGTTGTCTCGCCAAAAGCCCAGACTTGGACTCTGTATGACGATGCTACTATCCTTCTGAAGGTGGAGGTTTTAGACAAGGTTTTTGGCAAGAGTTTTGGCTGGAAGTTCCATGGAATGCAAATATGAGTGTTGGTAAATATTTCTGGATTCTTCTATACAAACATTTTCTGCAAATATACCTCAGTATTTGATCATGTGGATATCAAGGAGAGCACTCCATGCCAGATGGAATGCACTATCATCACTACACTAATCTCTTCTCATCTAGGCTCATGCATACACCTCCCCACCTTATCCAAATATAAGTGCCTTCAACCTCATCCATGATATTAATGTTCTTGAAATGTATAATTTTGCAATTCTAATTAAAACCACAGATAAGATGTTTAATAAAACTTTTTCCAACAAAAATACAGATGATAACAGATAGTTGATCAAATAAACAACAAATATAAACTTTGGTGGTTAATATATATTTTATATACATATACTAGCATAAGTTGCCTTGTTGGCAAAGATCATAAAGTGGCCTTGTTTAGTGGGAATGGAATTGAAGGAGCAAGGAGCATTATTTTGATTCTCTCATAAATGTGCATGTTACATGTGTTAAATTTTTTTCTTCTCTCACAACACCTAATATATACTCAAAGTTGTGCTAAATAACTATTGGTTGAAACAAAACCTTATGTGTGTGTGTGTTACTATTTCTGTCATTACTTACAATTTATATTAATTATTAAAAGATTTTTTTACTATCAAATGTTTAATGTGGTAAATCCATTAGAAGTTTTTTTAAAAATTATTTGATATTCAGAAATTAATAGTAAAAAGAAATAAATAAAAAATATCAATGTATGTAAAGTATGGAATAACTAAAAAAATTTTAAAAATATATTATTGTACTAGCACTTGCCCAGCATAAGCTGCCTAGTTAACAAAACTTTTTTTTTATCCTCACATTATCAATAAAAGATTGATGTCTCTAGAGCAACATTAAAATCCATGCAACTGTTCTAGCATCATTTGTGATGTTCACTATCTGTGGATAGCAAATATTAAGCCTGATCCAAAACAATTCACAATATCCTCATAGCCTAAATCCTCACCATTCCCAACACCTTGCCATTCACCATTGCCCATACCAAGCAGCTTGCCCAATATCTTTCTAGATCAAAGCTGTAAGATGATTATGAACAATTGCTCTAGCTGTGTTGCATATTTTCTTCCACAATGAATGCTTCACACCTAACAGACTCTTACAATCGATTGTATGTTATAAATCAGACCTCTAATCACGCGATGGTGAGCAAAGCATTGGCAGTGCTCTTGTACTGATGAACGAAACGATTTCGACCATTGTCGGCTGGAGTTCAATGTGAAGAAATGCTGCTTGCAAAGGAGAGAAAAGAACCACAGCCTGGTCATGTTTTTCCATATCAATCGCGCCAGGGACTGATTGTACACTCCTCTGGGCTCTGTCGACAGCCTCTTTCTCCGCCTCCTCTCGGATCCGGTTCCTCTCTCTCCTGGGTGCCTTGAAGTGTCTCGGACTTCTTCGAGCGAAGCAAACAGACTTCGGCACTCCTGCGTCTTCATGGTATCCTTGGGCGACTCAAGCGTTGAAGAAACTGGTATCAAACACGACGGTGGCAACCCCGGCAACAGCTCCAGTCGCCTCCTCCCCATACACAAAGAAGCCCTAAAATCCCCTCTAGATTCCAAATAACTGCACAAAATCTCAAGGCACTTGGTGGTCGATTGTTACAAGTTTGTAAGCATGCAACGTTGGCGGCACACGAAGCATCTGCAATGCATCAATGCATCGAGCGAGCTCCAATCTAGAGGAAAAAAAAAAAAAGAATGAAAACAGCAAGAAAAGACACCAAGAGTTGAAGCGTTCTATTGCAAAAACCAAATTAAAAAAAGAATGAAAACAGCAAGAAAAGACACCAAGAGTTGAAGCGTTCTAGAAGAAGAAAAGAAAGTAAAATGGAAGACATTAGAAGAAAGCATGGACAAATCGATTAGATCTTGACACAAACAATACTAGGACATGGCTTGTTCCAACAGCGTTAACACAACACCTCAGATTTGGATCATGCAGCGGCAGGGGCTGTTTCGCCATTTCATAAACCCTAGAAAAAAATTACAAAACAAAACCAATTCACTTAACAGGTGATAAGCACAGTCATAGTTAACACATTGTATATGACACTTATCACACAATTACCCTCCATTGGACAATTGCAATTGGCTGGATCCGATGACTCAGAAAGTTTAGGCTAGCATTTGCCAAGCAAAATACTATTTTGATTTTTTAATATATCAAAAATTAAATTGGAATAGTATCAAAACAACAAATATTGTATTCCACTTTGATTGAGAGAATAATGTCTAGAAAATGCTAGAAGAATATAAAAATCAATTCTTGTAAACTTGATAATATAAATATTTAGAACAAATATATTCCTAGGCATAAGTAAGAATAAATATTAATTCATAAAAAGATTATATACAAATTATTATTCAGAAATATGAATATATTTAGAAAATAACTGAAAAAGAAAAAAAGTAAAAATGAATTTCATATTATTAAAAATATGTTATATATTTAAATTATATTTTTACTTGGGATAAATTATTATGATTTTATCAAATAAAAGAGAATAATTACTACAAGACATTAATTGATGATAGGTTTTACTCAGAAAATAAAACAATAAGTGTTTAGGAACATTAATATATAACTACCCATATCCAATCAAAAAAATAAATATTTGTATATATATATTTTATAGAAACTATAAATTTAAATTTTATATTCCATAGTATTATGTTGCACCTTTTGCTTAATTACTTCATAGTTGTCAAATTTTTATAGATGTGTAATGCTTTTGTTACTTAGGCTGGATATTATTTTTTGAGTAAAACGTTCATGAGAAAGTTACATT
This sequence comes from Selaginella moellendorffii, assembly GCF_000143415.4. NCBI lineage: Eukaryota > Viridiplantae > Streptophyta > Lycopodiopsida > Selaginellales > Selaginellaceae > Selaginella > Selaginella moellendorffii. Next base: position 1,156,626 of record NW_003314282.1, on the reverse strand, counting down.
CTAATAAACTATATTTGCAATTAGTAAAAAGATTTTAAAATATTATTGTTCAATTAAATACTTCATACATTATCATAGTTTTTTTTTTGATAATGAGCTATATTGTAAATAGCTAAGGCTACATATAAAAATATAATATATACTTTTATTATTAAAGTTGTTTAATATTTTTGTATTAACACTTAAAGATTTAATCATGATTCTACACATTTCTAAAATTAAGTCAATCCACATTTGATATACCATCACTTAATGTTGAGTACAGAATATAGTTTTTTTATTATATTTATATCAGGAATCCCCCAATTCTTGCCACATTCCTGACTCTCGCCGGATTCCTGACCTGTAGACCACATTCCTGACTCTCGAGACACTTCCCTATTCCTGACTCTCGAGACACTTCCCGATTCCTGAGTCTCGAGACACTTCCCGATTCCTGAGTCTTGAGCCACATTCCTGATGATGATGTGGCGCCTCCTCGACCTCAGCTGTATTTAGGCCGTCCTCGATCCAAGAGTGGTGGAGCTTCATCAACCTATAGTATATATAGGTTAGCCTTGTTCCATTTCTCCACAATCTGAATCAACACCAGTCTAAGGCTTCTTCTTTGTTTTCACTAGCATTTTCTCTTTGTCTTTAGCATTTTCCAGTCTTGATCTTGTTGAGGGTCTTGACAATTTGATTCAGATTGTGTTTTTTGCTTTTCTTTTAGCTCGTTTTGATTATTTAATTGCCTTTGTCTTTTTCCCCCTTTTCTTTTCTTTCTTCTTGCCAATGGAGTCTCCAAGCCATCTTGATTTCTTTGCCGAAGTCCTTGCAAAAATCCAGTCTGAGAATACCGAGCTGAAGGCGACCCTTCTTCGCATGCAGCAGGAGCTTGCTTCACTTTCGGCTCAAGGATCCAGCAAAGTTCCTGAACCGAAGGTGAGTTTCCCGGCGAAATTTTCAGGCAAGCGTTCGGAGCTTCGTGGATTTTTGAACCAAATGGAGCTGATCTTTGCACTTCAACATCGGCGATACCCCACTCCCGAGTCTCAAATCGGCGCGATTGGGACGTTGCTCAAGGGTGCAGCTTTGTCATGGTTTTCTCCTCTTCTGGAGAAGAGCATGAAAGGGGTTGTGGTTCTGGAGCTGATGGATCTTCAATTGTTCAAAGAGAAGCTCGAGGCATGTTTTGGCGAGACGGATCGGGTTCGGGCTGCTACCACAAAGATGAGACGTCTCTCTTAGGGGTCTCGTCCTGCCTCGATCTACGCTGCAGAGTTCCAACTCCTTGCCTTGGACACTCAGTGGCATGAGCAGGCCCTGATTGACCAATTTCGTTTCGGCCTCAACAACGGTGTCAAGGATTTGTTGCTCACCATGGAGGATCCCAAGGACCTGTCGGACGCCATCAACAAAGCTGTTCGATGTGACAATCGTCTCTTTGAACGTCGTCAGGAAAGTCGCCGCGCCGCTGTTTTTCCGTCCCAGACTCAGGAATCCCAGCTTGAGTCTTCGGGGCATAGTCCTGAACCTACTGCTCCGGTCCCGATGGATATTTCTGGTACTCCCCAACTCATTAGAGGGAAGTTGAGTCCTGCTGAGAGGCAACGTCGAATATCTCATAATCTTTGCCTCTACTGTGCTGATCCTAATCACAAAGCAGCTGTGTGTCCCAGGAAGCCTCCCCGATTGCTCGAGTTCACTCTGCCTCAAAGTCCACTTCTGTTGCAGTTGGGAAACGACCCTGTCCAAACAGAGTAGGAGCTGTCTGTTTGGACTCCCCAAATAAAAATCACTTTTCTTCCTTATCAAGCTCCTCACCACCTTTCATCAAAGCCACCACCAATTCCCGCAACTTCCGCGTCCCATATCTCCTTTCTTTCACCGGACAATCAGGACTCAAGGCTTTGGCGCTACTGGACTCGGGTGCAACTTCCTGCTTCATGGACACGGACTTTGCTGCCCGATATCACGTTCCTCTTTCTCCTACCATACGGGATCTGAGGGTTGAAGGCATCGGCGGGCATTTTGTGTCTCCATCTTCTGGAACTCCTTCATGAAGAACCTCTTTTTCTTTTTGCTTTGCATGTTTCTCCTGTCAGTCTTCCTGAGAAGTATCATGATTTTGGGGATGTGTTTGACAAGAAAAAAGCTAGTGTACTTCCTGTTCATCGGCCTTATGATTGTCCCATTGATTTACAGGAAGGAGCGTCACCTCTGTGGGGGCCTATCTACGGGTTATCCCCGTCCGAGCTTAAGGCCCTCAAAGAGTACGTGGATGAGAACCTTGCCTCGGGCTACATTCAGCATTCGCAGTCCCCGGTTGGAGCGCCTGTCTTCTTTGTCAAGAAGAAGGATGGGAGCTTGCGGCTAGTCATCGACTACCGAGGTTTGAACAAGGTGACTGTTCGGAACCGTTATCCGCTGACCCTGATCTCGGACCTGTTGGAACGCCTCAGCGGTGCCCGTTTCTTCACCAAGATCGACCTCCGTGGAGCATACAACCTGATCCGGATCCGGCCTGGTGATGAATGGAAGATTGCGTTCCGAACCCGCTATGGCCACTTCGAGTACACTGTCATGCCATTTGGCTTGACAAATGCTCCAGCGGTTTTCCAACACATGGCAAACGATGTTTTTCGGGAGTTTCTTGATCAGATGGTGATCGTCTACCTCGATGACATCCTCATCTACTCAAAAACTCAGGAGGAGCATGACGAACATGTTCGCAAGGTGCTAGCGAAGCTGCGAGAACACGGCCTATACGCAAAGCTTGAGAAATGTTCCTTTGATCAGCAGTCTGTGGAGTTCCTTGGGTACATTGTCACTCCTAAGGGTATCACGATGGATCCTGCTAAAGTCAAGACTATTCTCGAATGGGAGCCTCCACAATCAATGTCGGACGTTCAGGTTTTCCTTGGCTTCGCCAACTTCTACCGCAAATTCATTGATCACTACTCTGACATTGTCCTTCCTCTCACACATCTCACTCGCAAGGATGTTCCCTTCTCTTGGTCTGCTGCTGCCCAGCAGGCCTTCGACACACTCAAGGCGGCCTTCAGTTCTGCTCCTGTCTTGATCCATGCTGATTCCTCACAACCTTTCTTCATCGAGGCTGACGCCTCCGACTTTGCCATTGGTGCTGTGCTGTCTCAACTTGGAGCGGATCACGAACTTCATCTGGTCGCTTTCCATTCTCGGAAATTCCAGCCTGCGGAGATCAATTACGAAATCCACGACAAGGAGCTCCTTGCTATCGTGGATTCCTTTGGAGAGTGGCGCCGTTTTTTGGAGGGGGCGAGCCATCAAACAACAGTCTGGACGGATCACAAAAATCTCGAGTACTTTGCCACTTCCCAAGTTTTAAGCCGTCGTCAAGCAAGGTGGGCACAATTCCTGAGTCGGTTTGACTTTGTTATCAAGTACAGACCTGGAAAGTTTCAAGGCCTTCCTGATGCTCTTTCAAGGCGCTCCTATCTCAGTCTCAGGCCTGGTAATCCTGCCTTCGATCAACAGGATCAAGTTATCCTCGGTCCTGATCGGCTTCAAGTTATGGCAATTTCCCTGGCCCCTCAGGACTCCTCCTTGATGGATGCAATCAGAAACAATCTTCAATCCGATGATCTCGCTAGCGACATTTTCCCCCATCTTCAAGCTAGACACCCAGTGACTCCCGACTGCCGGCGATTTGACGAGTTCGAGTTCTTAGATGGCTTATTGTACCGTGGGGAGCAGCTTTACGTTCCTGAAGGTGATGCTCGAAGGTTGGTCCTGATGGCGTGCCACGATAGCCCGACTGCTGGTCACTTTGGCATTGCGAAAACCTATGAGCTAGTTGCACGGGACTTTTGGTGGCCTCACATGGACAACTACATCAAAGCTTTTGTTACCTCCTGTGACACTTGTGCCTAGAATAAGGTACCTCACAACCTTCCTTCAGGTTTGCTTTGTTCCCTTCCGGTCCCTTCAGGTCCTTGGGAATCCATCTCCATGAATTTCTTGAGTGATCTTCCGAGTTCTGGAGGCTTCAACAGCATTTTAGTCGTGGTGGATCGCTTCACAAAGATGGCGCACTTCTTGCCATGTTCCAAGGAGTTTTCGGGCGAGGACATGGCAAAACTGGTATTCAGGGAAATTTTCCGACTTCATGGGATTCCTACAGATGTGGTTTCGGATCGGGGGCCTCAGTTCATCTCTCATTTCTAGCAACGGTTTTTGGAGCTGCTTGGAGTGAAGGCCAACCTCTCTTCGGCATATCATCCTCAAACTGATGGGCAGTCCGAGCGAACGATTCAGACGTTGGAACAATTCTTGAGGTGCTTCATCAACTATCATCAGGATAACTGGTTCGATATCCTTCCCCTTGCTGAGTTTTCCTATAACAACTCTGTTCACTCCTCTCTTCGAGTTTCCCCCTTCTTTGCGAACTCTGGCCGAAATCCCCGATTCAATCTCTCACTTCCTTCTCCATCTGAATCCTCTCGTTCAAATCCCCGCTCTGAGGCATTTATCTCCAACCTCCAGGAAATCCACAACTCTATCTCCTTCCACCTCCATCGTGCTCAGGAATCTCATAAAACATTTGCCAATGTCCATCGTCAGGATTGTCCCCCTTACAATATCGGGGATAAAGTCTGGCTCCTCAGGCGAAATATCTCCACCACCAGGCCCTGTCCAAAACTCGATTTCAAACGCCTTGGTCCTTTCCCTATCACTGCCATCATTAATCCTGTCACTTATCACCTTGCACTTCCCTCCTCATATCAAATTCACCCTGTTTTTCACTCCTCTCTCCTTGAGCCTTATATTCCCAGTCCTATTCCAAATCGAGTCATTCCTCCGCCTCCACCAGTGCAGCTCGAGGATGGGTCTGAGTACGAGGTTCAGGACATCCTTGATTCCAAGATTTCACAGTCTAAACTCTACTATCTAGTGGACTGGAAGGGTTACGGACCTGAGGAACGCACTTGGGAACCTGCGGACAACCTAATTCATTCTCCTGACCTTGTTCAGGACTTCCACCGCCGCTATCCTTCTCATCCCAGTCCTCATTTTTTTTCTCCCTCTCCCATCCCTCGCCGCTCATCTCATCCTCCTCTTCGTTCTCATTCACATCCTCGTTCCACTCGTTCTTGAGGAGGGGGTGCTATCAGGAATCCCTCAATTCTTGCCACATTCCTGACTCTCGCCGGATTCCTGACCTGCAGACCACATTCCTGACTCTCGAGACACTTCCCTATTCCTGACTCTCGAGACACTTCCCGATTCCTAAGTCTCGAGACACTTCCCGATTCCTAAGTCTCGAGCCACATTCCTGATGATGATGTGGCGCCTCCTCGACCTCAGCTGTATTTAGGCCGTCCTCGATCCAAGAGTGGTGGAGCTTCATCAACCTATAGTATATATAGGTTAGCCTTGTTCCATTTCTCCACAATCTGAATCAACACCAGTCTAAGGCCTGTTCTTTGTTTTCACTAGCATTTTCTCTTTGTCTTTAGCATTTTCCAGTCTTGATCTTGTTGAGGGTCTTGACAATTTATAAATACTATTAAAACTAAATTATAAAAGTTAATTTTGACCTAAACTATTCAAAAAGTATAATACTTTATAGAAAAGAATATTTTTAGGTAAAGTTGATTATTTTATTCATAAAGCATTAAAAAAAGTTATTCACATAAAAAATATTCAGTCTCTTGGCATTAAATAGAATTTAAAATCTCTCCCAATTTTGGATTTTGATTTGATGATGCCATCAAAGACATCCATAATCTATTAGCTCAACACAATAAGTTTTGGGATTGCAAATCACTTCGTTTCGTTTACTGGAAAGTGAAGCACAAAAAATTATATTGCAAATATTCATAAGGCTAGCTAACACAACAATAGCATCATATATATTAATATATCACAAGAAACATTTTAAAGGATATGGTAGGCTTTAAGATTTTCATTTTATAAAGATTTACAAATATTTATATACCTCAACTTTTGAGATAATTAAACTTTTATAATTGTTACTACTATTAATTTTGTATAATTGCAAATTTGCACAAGCATCCCCAATAAAAACTAATACTATCATTTATAACATTTGAACATTTTAGTAATATCACTCTAAATAACACTAAAAAACATGAATAGTTTAATAATTAATATTTAAAATTGTGAATATAAACAAAATCTAACTTATTTAGGATACAAATAGTTAATTAAGAAATTTTCAATCACAATTTTTGCTTTTGTTGAATTAGGTTTTAATCCTACTGTTCTTTAAATTATTAAACAATTCTACGGAGAATAAAAGGTTAAGGTAAAAGAGGGATGAAACAAATAATCAAAAAGCATTTGAATCTCTAGAAATCCACCTTAAAAATCATTTAAGAAGCCTGCTTGTTGCTAAAGATTACAACTGCTATCGGAGAACTTGAACACTTGAACACTGGTGAAGCTACTGTCCATCTGCACTAGGCAGCATAAGCAACAGCACTAGCTTGCTTCACAAAGCATTTATGTCGTGGAGAACAATTGCGAGGAGCAACTCATACATTGTCAATCTCTCCTTTTCGATATATATTCTATGTAGTGGTACACTTTTTGCTGCTAGCAACGCTGTGTCTTTTAAGAGTTAAAATTCAATCGCTGTAAGTAGAGTCAGTGTTTTGTGTGGAGCCCGAGAGAAGGAAAAAAAAAAGGATGGAAGAGAAGCTTATCTCGTCAGCGGCCATTCTCCTTCGCATCGCCCTCCGCGCCATTGTCCTTGTGCTGCGAGTGTTGAAGATCGTCCACCTTCTTCCTCTTTGCATGAGGTTCTTCTCCACTGTCTACCGCTGCTGCTGCCAATGATCCTCCTGCTAGCTTCTCCTCGTCGACTAGAATTACATCCGCTGTTGTTGGCTTGTGCTCCTCGTCCTCTGCACTGTCGTCCGTGAGGTCGATCGCGGGGTCTGGCTCCGGGTCTGGATCCGCGTCTAGTTTGATCGGCGAGAGGGGGAGGCCATCGTCGCCACGCAAGAGCTTGTTCATCTTCTGCTGCTCCTCGAGTATCCTTTGCAGGTATTTCCCCTGTGCCTCGATCCGAAGCTGCAAGTGTCTTTGCACCTGTCGAGAAGTAAAAGAACATGTTTTGAGAAAGATCCACAAAGACGTCAACCGTTTGATTACCTCGAGCTGTTCATGCAGTCGCTTTTGAACTTCCATTTGCATTCGCAATGCCTCGCTAAGTTGCCTGCCACTGGACGGGGAAAAACAAATATATAGTACTAGACAAGCAAAGAATGGAAAAAACTTTAGGAGAGTACCGTGAATCTGCCTCGAGGTCCCTCCCTTTCTCGAGTTCGCCTGTGACACAGAAGAAAGAAAAAGAACGTAAAGACAAAGCTCTGGCGACAGGACTCGTAGTAGCTTACCATCGCCCAAAGTGTCAGGAAGATACTTGGCGAGCCGAAACTTCTATAGAAACAATCACGTCTCCATCAGAACTGGCAACAACAAATTTAAGATCCTTGCCTGTAAATGACTTTTGATGTGGTAAATTGTGAGTCCTTGAACGCCCATCAGCCCAAGAACACCTTTGGGAGTAGCCTCTGCAAGAAAAAAAACAAACCAACAATAGAACATTAGCTCTTAGAAGCGAAAGAATCAAAGAAAGAAATGGACTGTGGTCCTAGTACTCACTGTCAGAGCCACCAAGCTGGTTCACGGCTTCCATGAAGCGGTCATGGAGCTCGGGAGTCCATCGGAGCCTCTGCTTAACGGACGCGACGTTGCCGCTGGATGCCGCTGGAGTGCTTGCTACATTGTTTGCTAGTGCCGCTGCTGGCGTTGATGGCACCGCCGCCGCTGGAGGAGGTGTGGAGAAGCAAACCAAATCCCCCGCTGCCGCTGGGCTGCTGGGGACCTGTGGAGCTACCGGCGCTGCCGCCACAACGCTCGACGGCGAGTTCTTGGGTTGCAGCATCATCGACGCGCACGAAATATGGACGATTACCACTCCTACTGCTGATCTAGGACCGCCGGATCACCTAGGCAAGAAGCAATGCTCGAGCAGAACCTGGAAATTTCATTCCTCCCCGCGATTCTTGAGTCAACAGCGAGCTCTCGCGGCGCCGAAGACGATCCAGCCCTCCAACACCCCACGCGCTAGCTCGAGCCCCCTGTCGCGACGAGAAACCCTGGCGTCGAGTCGAGAAAGCGCACGCCATAGCCAAGCGCTTTCAGCAGAATGGAGGAAGGGAAGAAAGAACTCCAGCAAACAAGGGCCCAGGCCTGGGCTACCGAGCCTCAGGCTCGAGCTACGGTATAGCCCCGGCGGGCGTTTAAATTCAGGTCTGCGAAGCCGAGCCTGTTGACGCGGGGAATATTGTAGGCGCACCCAGGGATATGCGAATCGTCGATCACGTCTATGGGAATATTCGTTGCTCCAAAAAAAACCCCTTGTGTTTATTATGGGTTCTCCTGTTTAGGGCTCTTGGGAGCTACAGGGATGGAGATTTGCCGGGCTGTGGACGCGAGCTGCGATCGGAGGCTCCAGGCCAAGTACAAGCACGCGATGTTTGTGATCGATCGAACGCTGGCGCTCTACAGGTGCTTCGGCTGATTTTGGAGAGATTGAGGGGTTTTGAGCTGGGATTTTGGTTTTTCCAGGCCGGATGAGGTCGCATTTAGCTTCAATGGGGGAAAAGACTCGACGGTATGGTGGGACTGTGTGGAATTCGTTTGTGTTTTCTAGCGTTAGATTCTTGAGATAGAGATACAAATACCAAAAGAGCTGATAAGAGGTCAATCTTATATCTTTCTCTGTCTGGTTTAGGTTCTTCTTCATCTTTTAAGAGCTGGCTGTGCAGCTTTGAAGTCTAAATTGTCACTGCCGGCAGATGCTGAAGATCGGATTCGAACGATTTATTTCGAAGGTCCCGATGCTTTCCCAGAGATTGATTCCTTCACATACGAGACAGCACAAGAGTACGCGATTTTCCTTTTTTTTTTTCTCTTGCTTCTAACTTTGTGTTTAACTTTGCATTTGTGTTTCCAGATATAACTTAGAGCTTGAAGTTTTAAGGCAAGACTTCAAGTCAGGTTTGGAAGCTCTATTAAAAAACAAGCCTATTAAGGCTATATTCTTAGGCACGAGAATTGGCGATCCGAATGCAGTATGTTTCGTGGTATCTCGACTGATTGATGCAAAACGTTTCGTTTGTTTATTTTGTGTAGGTGGGGCAAGAGCAGTTCTCACCAAGTTCTACTGGCTGGCCGCCGTTCATGCGCGTGAATCCAATCCTAGATTGGTCTTACAGGTACGATTTTTAGACTCACACGAAATGCCACCACTATTTGTACTTTTCAGAGACGTATGGGCATTTTTACTGGCTTGCAAAGTTCCTTACTGTAAATTATATGATCAAGGGTGAGGGCACTTCCATCGAACGAATCTTCATCTGACTCTGGTTAATATAGTTCGTGGTTATACCAGGTACACATCTATTGGAAGCGTACATGATACCGTTCCGAATGAAGCATTGTATATCGATTCTTCGGTGGAAAAAGATTGCCCTGAGTTAGGATTGTCGAGAAAGAAGGCTTACAAGCCAGCTTACTTATTGCGCGATGGAAGGCTTGAAAGGGCGGGACGGTTGAGAAAGCAACCGAGAAAGGACTATCAGGGCCCGGGTGTTGCAAATGGTGTTGAAAATACGGATACTCAGGCCAACGTTGATACTTTATATGCTGCATCTGTCTTGTCAGTCGGTGATGAGCTCTTGTAAGTTTTTCCTCCTGGAGCTTTGTGCTGGTTTAACTTCAGTATTACAGGAGAGGAGATATGGACGACCAGATGGGTACATTCTTAAGCAAAGAGCTTTTCTCTCTAGGCTGGACTGTTACGCGTCGTGCAGTCGTTCCAAATGATGTAAGTGGTTCCCGTGTTTTAGCATGTAGAGGTGAGCTAAGCTATTTTTCGAGGCAGATTGACGCAGTTGCCGAGGAAATCGAACAGAGATCAAGTGCGAGCGATATTGTAAGCTCCAATATTTTATTTGTGTACAGGAGTAACATTGAAGCTGACAGGTCTTAGTTTGTGGGGGTGTTGGACCTTTGCATTGTGATGTAACCCTGGGCGGCGTGGCAAAAGCTTTTGGAGTTCGATTGGTAAGTTTAGAATGTATACGTGAACTTGATCTTATTTTTAGAAATCAGGCTCCCGATGAAGAGTTTGAAGAGTATCTTCGTCAACTTGTTGGAGACAACTGTGCAGGGGATCAGAATGCGGTAGTGTGGTTTTCTTTTTATTTTTCTGGGTCCCAAAGAATTTTTAAAAGCAGATGGCGAGATTGCCAGAAGGAATCACTGAGCTTTTGCATCACAAACGGCTCTCTATCCCAGTGGTAAATTCTCTCGATTACGTGCTTTTTTTTCTCCTTACCATGTACTTCTCAGATAAAATGTCGAAACGTGTTTGTACTGTCGGGTCCAACGATTAGGGACTTCAAGCTACAATACCAGTGCCTTTTGGAGCTGAGCAAAAGCCGCGACTTTCTCGCTACCCAGCACCCCTTTTGCTTGATACGGCTCGAAACACAATTGTCTAAAGTACGTATTTCACAAGCTTTTGTTTCGATCTCCTATGCCCTTTGTTTACAGGTAGAAATAGCGAAGCCTTTCTCCCAATTGGCTGCAGAGTACCCGGATTTGACACTTGGTATGATGGCTGTCTTATTAAACATGTCGATTCATATAATTTACAGGTTGCTACCACCAGCAAGATGACAAAGGCGCTCCTGTCATTAACATCATGGGAAAGGCAAGATTGTGCTCGCAAATTTCTTAGTCCGTACTGAGGTAACTCTGTCTTCCAGAATCCTGTACGCGTCAAAGCGGCAGCCTGTGCATTGCGTGCTCTAGCGCCAAAGCAAGCATTCCCAGCGTGAAGAAAAGCACCACTGACGACGCATGGAATAAGCTTGTACGGGCAGTAGAAAAACAAAGGTAACTCCCAGTTTTTCTTTGTCTGCTTACACTAGTGAGCTCTTGTTTATTAGAGACGCGGCCACAAAGCTCTAGCAAAGTGTTCATTACAATCGAAGAAAATAATTAAGGCCGGGGAAAAGAGTGCCTGCTACATTAGCAAGTCATGAAGGATGTCACGGAGCTAATTAAGTTTTACCATGCTCTATGGTTTGCTCAATTGTTTAAATCTCTATGGTATAGATTCTATGCACGAGTTCGAATATAACTATTAAAGCAGCGTGTAGGAATGAGCTTCTTCCACGACAGTGGTCTCCACACCACCAATCGAGCCTTGTGGCTCAACTGTGTCTATTTAGCAACAAGAAAGAGCGCCATTTGAATGACCTAAAGGACAGCATATATCTCTAGGAATATCGTTAAATATCCTCTCTTTCGTACGTTTATGGCATCCGACCGTACTCGCAATGGAATTTCTTTGTTCCCCGCTTTGTGAATGAATTGATAGGGTGAGCTTTTAGCTATGGCGGTGAGGCGCGATAGATAGGCAAAGAGGGCGGGCGCGGCGCTCGGTCGGTTCTCACGGATTTTATCCCGGAATGAAGCTCTGGCGGTGTTGACGCCGCTATTTTGCCTCGCCGGAGATGGCATTCGTGCTGACGACGAGTAGCGCGGTCTCGCAGGGCACATTCTTGTCTCTCAGGGTTTTGTGCTCGAGAAGCGTCCTTCCCAGAGGTATGTGTGAGGCAATTTGGTTTCGCAGCGATGGATGATAGATATTTCGAATGCCGCTCCAGGTCGAAGGCGATGGAGGCGCTATTGCTCTCGCATCGAGCACAGCGAGGCAGAGGACGGGATGTTCTCGAAATTTGGCGATTTTCATCCAGCCAGCAGCGCGAACAACAGCGCGAGTAGCATCGGGAAGCTCCAGGTATTCTCCAAAGCTCCCAAGGATCATAGCTCCCGAAAGGTTTCTAGAGAAGAGAATCCCCTGGCGTCTTTTGGCTTGAAGGTTAAGAGGGACAGCCAAGGAAGGAAGATCGACATAGCCAAGTCGCTCTCCAAAATGCTGCCATACATTGTGGTGGCCACTGCTGCCGCGGCGCTCATCCACCCAGCTACATTTGCGTGGTACGTAAGAGAATTTCTCACCGAGAACTTTTGAGATTGATCTAGCTTTCTTCTGTCCATCCAAATCAAGGTTTTATCACTGAGATTGGATATAAACTTTGATGAACTTTCAGGGTCAGAAAAGAGCACTATGCTCCGGCACTTGGAGGAATCATGCTCTCTATAGGCGTCCAGCTTTCCATATCCGACTTCGCGATTGTTTTGCAGAGGTGAGCTTACAGTCCATGTTTTTTTGCACTGAGAAGTTCTTCCTTTTCTTTTTTCGATTCAGGCCTTTGCCTCTATGCATGGGCTACGTGCTTCAATACGTGATGAAGCCAATACTCGGGTTTTTGGTAGTGAGAGGCTTCGGTGTTCCTCCTTCGTTTGCCGCGGGTCTCATTCTCACGGCTTGTGTTGCGGGTGCTCAGCTCTCCAGCTACGCGGCTTACTTAAGTGAAGGCGACATAGCTCTCAGCATCATGCTTACGAGCATCAGCACGATTACTTCTGTGATCGTCACGCCTTTTCTTACGCAGTTTTTGATTGGCTCAGTTGTGCCAGTGGACGTCGTAGCCATGGCGAAATCAATTCTCCAGGTAAACTATGGCCTCGAGATTTCATGTAACTCAAATCCTTTCCTTGTTTCAGGTGGTCTTTCTTCCGGTTCTAACAGGACTTACTCTCAACACTTACGCAAAGCCGCTGGTGGACAGAATACGTCCCGTGATGCCGCTGGTTGCCATGGTTTGCACGTCGCTGTGCATTGGAAGCCCTCTGGCTCTCAACCAGTCGAAGATCATATCAATGGAAGGTCTCCAGCTTTTGTTCCCGGTGCTGGTATTCCACGCCCTTGGCTTTGGTCTTGGCTATTTCATCTCGAGACTTCCCTTCTGGAGGTAACTAAAGTTCTTCGCTTCTAGTTCCGTTAATCCTTACTTCGAGTTCCTTTTTGTTCTGTATCTCAGGCAAAATCACAAGGTGTCAAGAACACTGTCACTTTGCACTGGAATGCAAAGCTCGACGCTAGCAATGCTCCTGGCCACCCAGTTTTTGGGCGACACTCAAGCAGTTCCTCCGGCTTGCTCGGTGGTGATAATGGCAGTGATGGGATTGACGCTGGCTACTTGGTGGGGAAAAGAAGAATCAAACAACAAGACGCCATCGTCGTCTTCCTCCAGCGCTCCAGTCTTCGCGTAGCACAAGAAATTTTTACAGGCAGCAGTTTGTAAATATGAGATATTTATCTCGAAGAACTGGAAGTTCTTCGTTGTGACCGTAAATTCCCAAGTGTCCACGTGGCAGAGTAACGAACCGCCACGTGGAATAAAACCGCCGTCAGCAGGCATTTATAGATCACCAAGCAAAGAGGGTTTTGTGCCATTCTTTCCGTGGGCTTTTTCGGTTTTCGAGGTAGGGTTCTATCTCTCGATCGCTTCGATTCTCCTCCTTGTTCTCTCGCCTTTCTCGCAGGCGCGCTTGCTACAATGTCTGGATCGGGCGAGAAGGGCTACTCCTACAAGGGCTCTGGGACGAACTCGCAGGGAAATCACTACTGCTCTCGCGATTATGGCGCCTCGGCTCCAAATCCCAACGCGTACCACTATTCCAACCAGAACGGATCCTACTACTACTCCAATCCCAATGGATCGACGTACTACAACAGCGGCAAAGGCAGCGCGACCTACAGTCCGCCCGCGAGCAAGAAGTGATCGCGTCGCAGTGAAGAAATTTCCTTTCATGTGTGTCCGTGTGTTTCTTTGATTCGCGAGCGCCATCGCGGCTTCTTGTGTTGCTTTCTCTCTTGGAATGCCAGGAAAAGCTTAATCGTGATTATTGTGGTAAATAGGCTTAGTTGACTAAACAAATCCGACCATTTGGGCGGGACATTTTAAAGCCAACGGCTAGTCTATTTGCCCTTTTGCCCTTGTTTCTTTTAGGTTTTGGGAATGGCAGCGATGTTAGATTTCTTGCGTCGAGCGTCTAGAGAGGGCTGTGGCGGCGATCTAGCTGATGACGCTGCTCGCCAGGATCCGATGATCGAAGAAGCGTCCGCGGCAGAGGATTCCAGGGTCGCGGCCAGGGATGACGAAGAAATCACGGTTTTCTCGAGCCCGGTGCGAGATTTCGAGCTGGATTTGGGAGATGGAGAGGAAATTCTTAGCAGTTTCTGCGAGGGGAACGAGCTCTCGTTCAATTACATTCCAGGTATGTTCTTGTTCTTGCGAGAAGCATCGCGAAATACTCTGCCGCCATGCCTATGCCTATTTCCAGACAAGGTCGTGGCCGCGATAAATGCCGGTGGCTCATCGATTCTAGATACATCTTTCGGCATCGATTTCGTGGACGATCGATTTTTCTCTGGTGGAGATGTGCTTAGAACTGCCGAAGATATCGTTGATGCGCAGGAGCCTTCGCTATACCGCACAGCAAGGTATGGGGAGGTTACTTACGCCCTAGATGGACTGGAAAGTGGAGATTACTACGTGGATATCCACTTTGCCGAGATTATTTTCACGAATGGTCCTCCTGGGATGAGGATCTTTGACGTCTACATTCAGGACGAGAAGGTGAGAGTCTTTGGAATTTTTTCATGTTCTTTTCACTTTTTACGTTTGTCCTTCTTGCGTATAGGTTGTCTCGGATCTTGACGTCTATGGACGGGTGGGGTCGAACAGGCCCTTGATTTTGCTAAACGTGCGAGCTGCAGTCGACGGCGGTGTTCTTACTTTGGCATTTCGTGGCGTTGTTGGAAATCCCACCATCAGCGCCATCTGCGTTCACAGAGCTCCTCCTCTTGGTGCGTTTCTTCAATGTAGTAAATAATTTGTTGATTTTTTTGTTTGATCCAGCTAAGCGAACCGGTCGTAAGCCACGACCAATTTACGAGCTTGCGTTGGAAAACTGCCAGAAGCAGAATGCTCGCAGACTCACGTTTTGTGAGCAGGTTCGTAATGCAGCGCTACTTTTTCTCAAACTATTAATGATGGTTTGGATTGCTTCAGATGAGGGATAAAAGTCGAGGAGCAGTTACTGAAAGCGAGCAAAGATTGGAAGAACTCAGAAACGAGTGCCATCAGGCCTGGATTTCTGTTCAAGAATCCAATCGCCAAGCTGAAAAATTACGTGATGAACTTTCCGTGAAGTCTCTTACTGTCGATACACTCGGTACGATTATCTAGATTGAGTTAAGACTTTATGCTTTTTGTTTTGTTATCAGCAAATGCCGTGGAAACTCAGGTGCTGGAGCTAAGAGATTTGAAGGAAAAAGAAATGAACGAAAAGAC
This sequence comes from Selaginella moellendorffii, assembly GCF_000143415.4. Classification (NCBI taxonomy): domain Eukaryota; kingdom Viridiplantae; phylum Streptophyta; class Lycopodiopsida; order Selaginellales; family Selaginellaceae; genus Selaginella; species Selaginella moellendorffii. Next base: position 1,141,285 of record NW_003314282.1, on the reverse strand, counting down.
GAAGTTGAAGCTAGCCGTCAGTGATGCCCAGAGGAAAGTCGAGGTTAGCGTCCATTTCTTTCTCTGTCTTCTGATACTTATTCATTTGTTGATAATCCAGGAACTCAGAATACTCTATAGTCTCCTGTCCAAGGACGCAAGAGATTGTATATGCTCCTTTCCAGATCCCCATGGCATGGTTTCTGCGGTTCAAGCTTTAGGTAAGGCCGAGCGCAGTTGGACTTACTTCAATGCTGAATATATCGTTTTTGTCAGTGAATGAACAGAAGGAGTTAAAGAAAAGACTACTAGACGAGAGTCAAGAACGGAAGTTTTTGTACAACAAGTTGATTGAAATGAAAGGCAAGTTTGCTACATCTGTATAATTGATTTCATGAGTTTTCTTCCAGGGAACGTTAGGGTGTTTTGCAGATGCAGACCGTTGAATGCATCAGAAGCGTCAGCATCGTCGGTGTCAGTAGTCGAGTTTGACTCCGCTAGAGAGAATGAACTCGTCATTCGGGCTGGCACCAATCCGAAAAAGCTCTACAAGTTTGATCGAGTGTTCACTCCCGAAGACGATCAACGTGAGTATATGGCAAAGTCTATATTCACAAGCTGATCCTCGTTTCCGTTGTGCAGCTGAAGTGTTTGCAGACACGTCTCCGGTCGTTGTATCTGTCCTGGATGGCTACAACGTGTGCATATTTGCCTACGGACAAACAGGTACTGGCAAAACATTCACGATGGAAGGCATTCCAGGAAACCGAGGTGTCAACTATCGTACATTGGAGGAACTTTTTCGACTATCTACTGTACGCAAAGGAGAGGTCAACTATGAGATAAAAGTTAGTGTTCTAGAAGTTTATAATGAGCAGATCCGAGACTTGTTGACAACACCATCTCAAGCTGGTCTGGCGCCAAAGAGGTAGGCAAAGCTATTATTGCGGCTTGCTAACACATTTTGTTCAGGCTAGAAATTAAGCAAGACGCTGATGGTGGCCATCGTGTTCCTGGCCTCGTCGAGGCTGAGGTACACAGCATGACAGAAGTATGGGAGGTTCTCCAAAGCGGGAGCGCTGCTCGAGCTGTTGGCTCTACAAATGCTAACGAACATAGTAGCCGTTCTCACTGGTTTGTATAACGTCTTGAAGTTTAAATTTTGGTCTCTAATGATGCCGTTGCAGCATGTTGTGCGTGAAAGTAAGAGGCGAGAACATGACTACAGGAGAATGTACTCGCAGCAAGCTTTGGCTTGTCGATCTTGCTGGAAGCGAGAGAGTTGCAAAAAGTGATGTTCAGGGTGATCGCCTGAAAGAAGCTCAGAACATCAACAAGTCGTTATCAGCCCTGGGAGATGTTATTCACGCTCTAACGACGAAAAGTAACCACGTGCCTTACAGGTAATTCAGGTCTAGAGCAACGCAGACATTAATTAGTCGGGCATTGTGCAGGAACTCGAAGTTAACACATCTTCTGCAAGACTCGCTTGGTATGTCTGGCGTTCCCTCTTCAATTGTCCATTCATTCTTTTGTGCAGGAGGAGAATCGAAGACTCTTATGTTCGTACAGATAAGCCCCACCGAGGCTGATGTCGGGGAAACGTTGTGCTCCTTAAATTTTGCTAGCAGAGTACGTGGTGTAGAGATGGGTCCGGCAAAGAAGCAGCTCGATTCCTCGGAGTTTTTCAAGTATAAGCAAATGGTAAAGTATTTCTCTGTGAATCTCAGTCTCCTAAAACCCAGAGCATGCAGGCAGAGAAGGCTAAGCAAGATGTGAAAACCAAGGATGATAGCGTCAGAAGGCTCGAAGACAGCTTACGTACCACCGAAAGTAAACTGAAGGTAAAAGAACAACTGTGTCAGAGCCTAGCTGAAAAGGTCAAGGACCGAGACAAAGTTGCTGCTGAACTGGAGCTCCAGCTAGCCACCGAGAAGAAAGCTCGTCTTGCAGCAGAAGTGGCTCTCAAGGAAAAGCGTCTGAAAGCTGATAGAGAAGGATCGTGGGACAGGGCTGACAGGGCGAATGCGGAAGAAGCTCTTGAAGCTGCGTTTAAAACAGCCGCTAGTTTTCACCCCAAGGAAAATAGTTACAGACAACCGTTACAAGAGCGGGCGCTGGAGAATGAGCTTAAGCCGCTAAGCAAAGACGAGAAAGCTCCCAAAGTCCTTGGTGAAAACCGTGCTCTGCAAAACGAGAACATCGATCCCCAAAATCCAGATGGTCTTACTTCGGTTCTACGCAAGCCTCCACACGCAAGGCTGAAGGTGGTACCTTCGAGATTCAATTCTCCGCCGCTTATGCCAATGCCCCGCCGAACTTCGCTGTGCGGAATCACTCGACGGACGTCCTTGGCTCCTGCTCCAACGAAATTCGTCGTGGAGACTCCATCAACTCAGCTTAAGTCATCGGAGGTGCAAGAGGACATTAAGACAGTGCAGAGTATCGTCCAAGCAGAGAGCCGCACCTTCCAGGTAGAAGATAGCAACGTCCCTTCCGTAGCCTGGAAAGGTATCGACGTTCCTGGAACGCTCACAAGGCTAAGGCAACACAGAAGAGTACACTTCAGCTCGCCGTTAATGCGGTCGAGGGAGAAGCTGATGGCGTTGAAGAAGGAAACGTGCGACAACCTCCCGGAAACAAAGCAGTCCAGTGGTACCAGAATGAGACGAGTAAGTTTGGTGGCCAGGTCCTGGAACAAGCATCCAGGAGGAGCCCAACGAATTCTCAGTGGCAGGAAGGGTTCCATGCACCAGCGTGAAAGGGGCTGGAACAAAGGATAGATAAGAATGGGAGCCGCAGCATACATACACTACGAAGCAGTTGTGCTCTTCATATAGCAAGTAAGCTTACATGTTTCTAATCACGTCATTCGTTTTACATCATTAGTTCTTTCTAGATATGTCAAGGAATAGCTCTAAAGTCCGGCTGAAAGCAAACCAGTGGCGGAACGGCGATCCTAAATGCACTCTCGGGGACATGGCTCCAGACATCAAGCTTCGTGTCATAAGCGAGTCCCCCGAGTTCTGGGTGTCCCTTGAGAGAGGCTCCAATCAGCCGACCGGTGAAGGACGCCTCAAACTGGTAAGCTCTTACAGACGCAGTCTGCTCGACCTTTACAAAAAAGTCTTTCAGGAGATTACACGGCATGCACAGCCAGAGCACCCACGGGCTCTTGATCAGCCGCTTGCCTTGGTCGAGCTCCCATACCGCAATGGAGTTCTCATCACTGCCCTCTATCCGGACCCCGGATACCGTCACGTAGCGCCCCCGAAAGTCGACGAGATTGTTGGAGATAGAAACGTCGCGCTCGTCGACTCTAATGGACCCGCAAGGTGGGCTCACTCTCCTGAGGAGTTTCCAATCGTACAGGCTGAGCAGCAGCGTCTCTGAATCGCACGCGTAGTAGACGAGCTCGTCGCTGGCGACGATCACTCCGGTGGAAGGCTTGAAACTCTCCTCGGCCAGCGTCGTGGCCCAGTCCCCGCGCATGGAGCTGTAAGTATGGATGTAGAACTCATCGAAGATTATAACCGTGTAGCTCTTGTTCCAGGCTTTGGAGCTTGGATCCCGCGCCATCGCCATGCCGAGAGGGCCCGAGTCGAGAGTGGAAGGATGCGGCAGCCTCCTGCTAGATCCCGTGAGCGGATTAAAGACGAGGATCTCGTGAGCAAGGCCTCGGAGATAGCCGACCGTGCAAACCAGGCCTCCCAGCGCCGACCAGTGGAGGATCCTACACCGGGGATTTGGAGGAGCTTTCAAGGATTTGCGAAGCGAGAGCTTGGGCAGGAGGTGATGATTGACGTCGCTGCTGCTGTGATCGTCGTCCAAGGCGATGATCTCGTCGTCGTCCTTGAGCAGCAGTGACCACGATTGATCGCCATTGTTGTGCTGGAGGAGAGCCTGGAGATCGTGATTTGGGAACTTACCACCCACGCAAAGGTAGGAGCTGAGCTTGATCAACTTGGCCATTTGTACAAAAAGGGTGGCAAGAGAGTAAAATTTAGGGCCCAAATTGGAAGTATTTTGGGTTCTAGTATTTTAGGGTTTGTGGTGATATGGACAATAGCAGTTGGAAGAGAATATTACAGGAGTTGGCGGTAAGTTTTGATGAAGCGGGTGGTTTTTACTGCGTTCTTTTCTTTCAGCAAAATGGTGAGGAGATGCTAGAGGCCGAGAGGGAAATTCTACGGACAATGCGTGAAATGACGAGGCATGAGCAAGAGATTGGAGAGACGATGCAGCAACTCGAGGAGAAAATCACACAGGCACTGGAGCAAGTCCAGCAGATGATCTGGAAAGAAGATCATCAAGATGTTAATTGATCGAAAGAAAACGTGTGAAAGACATGAGAAAACTTGGTAGGATTCTTCGTTTGCTTTCCTCCTTTTCAATCGCAGACGAGCTCTTTGATCTCCTTCTCGAAGCACTCGAGCTGCGTCCTGATCTTTGGGAGGAACTGGCTCATCTGGGATCGGAGGTGCTCGCGTTCTGGCTCGGGCAGCGTCTCTGGAACTTCGGTGAAGGCTACGTCTATCTGCATCATCCGCTCGGCTCAAAGCTTTGTGCTGAGAGGAAACAAGACATACCCGAAGATCGTCAAGATCACCCAAGCAAGTATCGACCGAGAGTGTCCCTTCCACTTGAAACGGCTCACCGACCTCGATCTTGCCTGCGCAACGTTTTACGTTGGTCTCTGCAGCATTCATCTTAAAAGATTAGGATACCGAGAAAGTCCAGCAGAATGTCGAAGCTGTAATCCACTCGTCTTTTCCCACGTACTGTGAGTATCGCCGCCTGACACAGAGAGTGAGCGTTGGAAGAAACAGTAAGATTCCCAATCTTCGTGCTTACATCACCAGTGCAGCGAGAAACATCAGTCACGTAGGCTGAACCCTCTCCAAAAGTGATGGGCTCCGCAGCAAGTAAAAGCTCCTGATCAAAAGAAAAAGCTCAGACGTTTGTCGTGGGTTTCGTAAGAACCATACCCTTAGCTTCGAGATAGCCCAGTCGTTGAGGTTTCTCTCCTCCCAAGCGTTCTAGAAAGAAAAAAAAAATTCGAGTGAGAAGACAGTGGAAAACAACAGAAACACACACACACACAAACACACACAAAGGACTCTGAAAGAAGTGGAGAAAGAGAGGAAGGGAGAAACAATGGAAGTAAAGAAGAAACAAACACACACACAAACATACTCTGAAAGCAATGGAGAAGGAGACGGGAGAAAGCAATGGAAGTGAAGGAGAAACACAACAAAACCTGGAGTAGCTAGTTGCTCAGACCTTCAAGTAGACTGCGCAAGACAATCCAAGAATGTATCACTCTACAAGAATGCGATTCAACTCCACCAGCATTGCATTGTATTTTGCGCACTTACTCGATCGGTCGCCATACACATGGAAGCAAACCTCCGGCTCACGAGCAATGGCGGCATTCCCTGCGAAGAATAAGAAGAAAAAGGCCTCGCTCAGTCTATTGCTGATCGACAACCCACCTGAGAGCAGCTGCTAGGATTCCTGGGTAGCGGGAAGCGCAGGCATCGAGTGGAAGCGCCTCGAGGCTCGGCGAGAATGGAGCACAGCATCCTTCCGCCGAGGAGACGCGCGCCCGTCGCAGCCATTGCCGCTTAAACCCTAAAGCCCTGGAGCAAAATATCTTCTCTTTACGTCTATACATTGCCAAGAACCCTAAAAACAGAGCTATGCTCTGTTCGCAAATGCCTTGGATCCTTGGATTACGTGTGCATGATCGTTTGTTTGAGACGAACACTATATGTTTCTTAATTACATGGCAGTTTCGAATGCTTGGGCTTCCTTGAGGTCTCGCAACACTTGGCTCATTTTGGGTCGCTCGTTTGGGTCTCTTGCCACCGATTTTGCTGCCACATTCGCGAAGATTGCCATGCTTCCAATGCTAAATCGCCCTGCGATGTTTCTATCCACGACTTCGTTGTAAGATCCACTCAGGAGATATGGTCTTGCCTGCGAGCACGAAAGAAGTATCAGAGGGAATCGTGCATTGTGCGAAGGGAAAACTTTCATACCCAAGTGATGATGCTGTATTGATCGGCAGGAACGCGGTCACTGAGTGGCTCTCTTCCACAAATGAGCTCCAAAAGCACCACCCCAAAGCTATAAACATCACTCTTTTCGGTAAGCTGGTTTGAGGCATAGTATCTGAAACAGCGAAAGACAACTACTGTGAACCGCTCGAACTTTAAAACAACTCTTTCTTACTCTGGATCGAGATATCCAACCGTGCCTTTTACCAGAGTTGTGACGTGCGTCGCATCAATCCTAGTGACGTGCTTGGAGAGCCCAAAGTCTGCTACCTTGGCATTCATCCCCGAGTCGAGAAGGATATTGGTGCTCTTCACGTCCCTGTGAATGATCTTGGAGTCGCTCCCATTGTGAAGGTAATCCAGTGCTGAAAAGATCATGATTCAAGTTTGGTCAACAAGAGAAACGTAATCAAAGTGTTGAGTTACCTGTCGCAGCACCCACGGCTATCTTTACCCGTGCTTTCCAATCTAATGGAGACTTTGAGCCTGAGAGAAAGAACTTTCTTTTAGCACAATGCAGTTTGTTTCGTGCTTACCATAGAGGTGCTCCATTAACGTCCCTCCTCCCATAAACTCGTATACAAGAAGTTGCTTCTTTGACTTTTGGCAGAAGCCTACCAGTTCCACGAGATTTTGATGGTGTACACGAGATAGTAGGCTCACCTGAAAGCCAAAAACCAGCTTGATGGTTTTTGTTTCTTCTAAGAACGAACCTCATTGATAAACGAGTCGGCTCCAAGCTGAGACGCATCTGATCGGACTTTGATGGCGACTTCCTGACCGTTTGCAAGTCTCCCATGATAAACCGGACCAAAGCTTCCTTTCCCGAGCTCGGTCTTGAAGCCGTTTGTTGCAGTGCTGAGCTCTCTGTACGAGAACTCTTTGCATCCAATGAGATCTCTTGAACCCGCCCTTATTTCTAAAGAAGAAATCGTCATCGGAAGCGAAAACATCACCAAAATAAATGTACCTCTTTCAAATGATTTTTCCTTGCTCCGGTTTCTTCGTAACAGAAGGAAACCAAGAGCAAGAACCAAAACAGCAGCTATAGCGCTACCAGTCGCGATACCAACAACTTTTTTCGTTTGGCTCTTGCTCTTGAGATCCACAACAATGCCTGTTTCCGGACCTGGGGCCGGAGGCACTGCTGCAGCTTGAGAGCAGTCTGCAGAGCCAAGACAAGGATTTCCGGTAAACCTGCGAAAGAAAACGTTACTTCCTGTCTGACCGGAGAAGAACTTACTGAAGTTTTCCCACGAGCGCAGCTGGAATCTGTCCCGAGAAATTGTTGTTTGCAACATTCCTGTAAGATAAGTAATTATCTTTTCTCTTGTAAAGAAAGTCTGGCTCTCACACTGATTGTAGATTCGGTAAATTCACCAAGGAATCAAGCTCACCGCTTAAGCTGTTATTTTGCAAGTTCCTATATCAACACAGTAAACACACTTTAAATCAGCTTTAGAAAAAACGGGACTTACAGCAGCTTTAAGTTCTGTAATGAACGTGAATCAAAAGAGAGTGCCCCGGACAGCTGGTTGTAGCTCAGATCCCTGTCAACTTCAACAGCTTAAACAACAATAGCATAGAGAGAAAATAACGATAAATAGCATCTTACAAAGTTTCAAGCGCTGACAAATCCCACTGATTGACGGGAATAATTCCAGAAAGTTGATTGTTTGAAATGTTTCTGTCCAAAAGGAAATGTATGCGTTGGTTGAACCACAAAAAAGCTTTTGCATACTCACAGATATGTTAGCTTGGAAAGGTCCCCCACTTGAGGATACAAGGAACCCTTCAACCCCTTGCCAGAAAGATCCCTATGGGGAAAATGAAACCATTGCTCTTATTAACAACAAAAAGAAAAAGATCAATGTCACTTACAAAAATTCCACTTGAGGAGATTGTACAGATGAGCACTTCACTCCGTTCCATGGGACTGGTAAGCAAGGATCGTGGTCGCCCAGCGTTATCGTGTAATATGAACAAATGGAGCTTAGAGATGTGACTGCATGTCGAAATAGTAAGCACTTTTTGCATCAGAAGTTCTGAAAGAAAAGCATACCATCAGCACTCGTTGTCGGAGGAACAACAGTAACTGGACGGTAAACTTCCAATGCGTTTATCTCTGGCGAACCAGCAATGCCTTGTAAAGTAATGTTGAGTGTTGACTCGGCCGATCGCGAGGTGGTCGAATTCCCAGTAAAGGAATACGAAGTCCCCTGAAAGCTACCGGGGAGAAGAAAGCTTGACTTGCTCGAGTTCCCATTTAGCAGAATGTCGAAGGACGTTTGACTGGTGGTGTTGGTCAGCATTGCAAAGTGTGCGACGATAAAATAGCTTTGCGTCATTTTCCTATCAGCGACAGCGAGAAGGTAGCTGAGAGAATTTCCTGAACCCACTCTAGATGTCTGGAGAATCGATTGGGGTGCTGCTGGTGCACTTGAGTTTATGGAACCATTATAGATTGAAGCTGTTGAGTCTGTAGGAAAATAGTTGGTATCAATATCCCATATGCGATCCTGTTGATCATCTGGATATCTGGCACACGAAAAGCATTTAGATGAGAGGACGTGCGAGGACATATGCAATGCAAGCTACCTGAGTGTCTTCGTCGTTTCACCACAGTTGATCCTGTAGATCATTTGCAGCATTGCGCCACGGTCTAGTCTCGATGTAGCTGCGTCATAAGCATTTTCTTCGAGCGGCCGAAGTTCTAAAGACGAGATAACTGGAACACCACCTTCTGAAGTCGCGAGCAAACAGAAGGCTGTAGCGCCGGCAGTGGAAGAAGTCCACACAAGTTCCTCAATCCAAGGGTCCCTGGACGAAAGGTCCACCGTTGACACCACAGTCTGGTTCATAACAAACTGGAACGAGGGAGGCCTTCTGCGCGTGTCGTAGTTTCCATATCTAAAAGTTGCTCTCGTGAGATGCAAGCCGGCTTGGTGACCGATGTCGTAGCAATTGAAGTTGCGCGTGGTCTTGGAGAATGGGAAGTATCTCACAGAATTACCTTGGATGCTCGACGTGATGCCTACGTTGTTCACAAAACTCGCATCTGGAATCCAAATAAGCCCAGTGGTTTTATCTGTGAAATTGCTCGACGATCCACATGACAAGCTCAGAAAATCTGGTGCAAAAGAAAGAAAAGAACAGAAAATGAGATGAGTGGCATTTAATTCCGCGAAAATGATAGAGGGATGTACCTGGCCCTGGAGTCTGCGAAGAAATCTGACGAAGAATAAACGCGATGCAGAGGAGAATTGCCAGACCCTCTTTCATCTTTGTCGCTCGCTATCGACACATTGGAAAATTAAGAGTGAATTGGAGGAGCTCCCCTGTTCGTCTTCTTCGTCTTCTTCTTCTGAATTCTCCTCTTGTTAGTACCTATTGACGCGATCCAGTCCCCAGTAGCTTACCATAATGTAAGCTTCGTGACTTAGTCGTGTTCTTATCGTGGGCATTGGTGTCCGTCCGATTGCCTCCATCCTGGCCGTCGACACGATTTTAGCTTAAACAAAACATTTTAGTTAAGCTTTAATACCTCTCTTTACTTCACTCTCGTGAGAATGAGCTGAATGGCCGCGTTCGCGGAGGAGAACGCGCCATGGAAGCTCTCTTTGAAGGAGAAGCTCTCCAAATTCTCCACGATTCGCATGAGGATGTTGCCAGCATCGAGCTCCTTCTCGATCAGGCAGCGGTAGTAGACAGTGGCGCATCGATCGCTGATCTCGGCGTTGGCGGGCTCCGGGCAGTACTCGTTGTCGAGCCAGGCATGGAGATTCTCCCTCAGCCACTGCGATTCCTGCGAGATTTTCCAAGATTTTCGTCACGATCGATGGATTGATCGATAGCACACACCTCTGCTGCTGCCGACGCCGTCGACCATTCCACCGGTAGCATCAGATCTTCCACGCCCTCTTCTCCTTCTTCTTCTCCTTCTTCCTGGCCGCCTTTCTTGCCCGCATTCTTCTCTCCATCTCGCCTCGAATCGTCCGAGAACGCTCTCGCAATCGTGCCGCGATTCCTCCTGCTGCGATCGATCCTGCATTGCGAAGAGAAGAAGCACCGCGGGGTCTTGGCGCCGATCGGGCGTGCCGCTGGAGGAGCCGCGGATAATCTGGCAATGGACGCCATAGCCATGAGATTTTAGGGTTTATGCGCGGTAGCTATGAGCGAGGCATCCGTGACTCCCAGGTAGGAATTCTCTTTCCTGCTATTTCCGATCGCTTCTACTCCGACTAGGCAGCGCGATGGAGATTCGCCGCGGCATTTCTACATCGCGGTCGATCGGCAAGAATTTAAAATGGTGAAGATAGTCTCTGGCTCTCTCGTTTTACATGTGTTCTTCGTTTTCCTTTCTAGAGAACTTTCTTCGATTTGCTTGAGCACTTCTGGAAGCGATCGGGAGTTCCTCTGGTTATTTGCTGCAACGCGCGCGACAGCCTCGACGCAGTCTTCGCCGCCGCTGCGTCGTGTCCACACTTCCACGTAAAATTCCTCGTAAGAAAAGCTTTCTTCTTTTTCGTTTCTTGCCAGCTCTTTTCCTTCGAGACTAAACGATTTGTGAGACGCAGCACAGTGATCTATGCGAGCACGAACGAGCGACAACGATCGAAGAGTTCCGGCGTGCCATGGCAGAATGGAGGAAGAGTGAAGTAACGATGGAGGGTGATTCCACCATGCCTCCAAAGCTCTTCCTCCTCCTTGTCACCGACGCTTGCCTGCCTTCCAGCACTTTTGGAGAGCATTCCCTTCTCGCAAGAGCGCTTGTCAACTACGATCTTCCCGTGAAAAAGGCGAGCTTTCTTCTGATAGCTTCGCATTTCTTTCGTTCTCCCCGGGATTTCATTCTTTGTTTTCGTTTGCTTCTCTAGGAAGCGTACTTGAGGCGTCTCGGTGCTTGTTTGAGCCCCTCCGGAGGGACACAAAGCGTCACAAAGAGTTCTACGAATGAACCGAGCACCAGTAAGTGGTAGTTCTGTGTTTATCTCTTGTGATAGATTATTGTTCTCTTCTTTCCAGATGGTGTCGTGCTTAACATCGTTGTTGGTGGCGAAGTATCCACACTTCGCAGCATCGAGGAAGGCTGCGTCGTGATCATCAACGAAATGCCGATTAACGTACGTTTCTTCTCTCAAACTTCATCTTTGATCTTCACACTACTGGCTTGCAGATCACAGAGCTGTTGTAACGAGCTCACTGGAAGGAAAACGTTTCACTTCTGCTGCTACCAAATACAAAGAGAGAACTTTTGAAAAACAAATTGGAAATTTATGTGCAGGTATAGAAAGAAACTTTTGGAATCTATTTCTTCTTCTGTGGTAATCTCTGAACAACCACCTGCAGAAAAAAAAAATGAAAAACAAGAGATCAAATTGCCTTGGCAAGTAATTTACTTTCCTTACCTTGCCAGCATTAGACTTATCTCCAACAATTGTTTGGCAAGCCAGCCTCCAAGTACCAGGCTTCTGAAAGTTTCAAAGTAAGAAATTGCTCAAGTTGTTTGGTTTGACATTCTCTTTTACCTGTTTGAGATGCTTCTTTTCAGCACTGGTTGGCTGACTTAGCAGCTCTTGTCCCTCTAAAATCTCCACAATACAAGTTCCACAGCTGCCACCCCCTCCACAGTTCATCAGCTTGCCCTTCAGTAAGAAAAAGAAAAAAATCAAATTTAACCCTTGACTTTGTTCAGAAACTTACGTACAATCCGTAGAGCTCGAGCTTGTTCTCGCGCATCACATTCCTGAGCACCTTCTCGCCGCTCTTGACACTCGTTTTCAACACATCCCCTTTGCCATCGGGCTGCACAGCACACACACACAGAAAAAAACCTTGGAAATTGCTGAAGTTTGGATGCTTTTTTACCCCCAAAAATTCGAGCTCTATCGCTGCTGGCTCGCTGCTTGGCTGCTCACTACCATCTTGTAGATTTGAGAACAATGGCCTGGCTTTCTTCCTTGGAATGAATCGCAAAGGACTTGAAAACTCGCATTGGCATATGGAGAATGCGGGTGAGACAGCCATAGAAGAGCAAAAAGGAGAAAATTTATCTGTTGACAGTGGGATTCGAACCCACGCCCTTTCGGACCAGAACCTTAATCTGGCGCCTTAGACCAACTCGGCCATGTCAACCTTTGCTGGTAGAGTGTGTAAGTTTAACCACCAATCGCAAAGCTAAACACAAGTTTTTTAATAATTGAAATTATGTTTAGCCAATGCCAGCGGATTGGATGCGAAGCTCTTCTCTCCCGATCAAAACGACGATGAAAACGCTTGCTGCTACCATCCCGCCGTAATTTTGTGGTTCTTTCCCGCGTTTTCACAGATTTTTGCCTCCAATTCTATCTTGTGCATGGAATTGGAACTGGACCTGGAGTTTTTCGAGCTGTCAATCCGTGCTTGATTTCTTCTGATTTCAGCCCCTGTTTCACGACGGTGGGAAACAATGGAGCTCCTGCAAACAGCAGAGTCACGATTTTAGCTTGTTCTTAAGCATTCCAGGGTACGTCTACTTCCTTCTCCTCCTTCTTCCTTCTTCTTTTTGTGTTTGTTTTTCTCTTCTTTTCTTTTATTTCTGCTGCGGTCATTTTTTCGTTCGTTGTTTTTGGTCCTTTCATTTTGGAGGTTACATTTTCTCCTTCCTCCATCAGCTGTACGCACGGAAAGCACACATCAGAGAAACCAAAGCCAGCTCCCAAGCCAAGCAAAACTTTACCCAGGGAGACGCCGGCATGCTTGAGATGCAAACAAGGTTTCTACTGTGCAGATCACGGAGCGCAAACCTTAAACCTCTTGCTCATTCGCATGATGGCTCTGATCTTTTTCGCTCTTTTCTTATCCTTTATGCTAATTAAAATATCTGTTCTCCGCAGGCTCAAAGATATTGGACCAGTGGCAGGAAAGAAAACCATGATTCTCGAACAAAGCTTGTACCTCCAGGAATCTCGTACTTGATCTTTTGCCGGCTCAAGGCTAGAGCGCATGCACTCTCCGAGAGTCCGAGAGACAAGGGAAACAACATCCGTGAGGGGGCGACCACACCATCCCGCGCCAAGAAGGAACCAAATCCATCATCAAGAAGCGCAACAACAGATATGGTAAGGATTCCGTCACCAGAACTCTCCCACATATCCACGCCACAACATCCCCAATGGAAGGTGGAGGACAGTGATCGTGAAATGCCAACCAAACGGAATATTGCAAGACCCTCCAGAGCACCACCAAAGTCCCCAAGCCCTACACTTTCCCAGACAGCCAACTTGGTCCAGCACCAAGAAGAACAGCAGCAACTATGACCGCCACCCACTACAAGTGGGGAGGACCCCTGCCTGCAAGAGGTTTGACGGACGTCCTTGACATTTACTAAAGCACGAAAGAGATGCTAACACCAACACGATGAACAAGTCCCACCACTTTTGAGCAATATCGTGGTCTCCTTCACGCAACAGAAACGCCCGTGCTATTGAGTGCCATGCTTTCGAGTTTGATAGTCTTGGCCGGCCCTCGTGTTGACTTCAAAGCATAACAATGTGAATATTCTTTCTATTTTGAAAATCAATTACAGATGATTTCTCTGTTGTCTGTGAAATTTTGCTGTAGGGTGGTGGCCTAAATTGGTGTGGTTGCCTCCTGTAATTCAATGCTCCTGCAGCGCAGATTTATCTTCGAGCAGAATCTCTCTGCGGCAAGTCTGGCATCGGCATCAGCATGGCCAACGGCAAGCGGGTTTTGGATCGGGATCGGCTCTAGTGTCGCGTCTTTCTTAGTGAGCATCCCGGTTCTCTTCATCACTTTCAAGTATCCTCCTCCACCACCAGCTTCAGCGGGCCAAGCTCCAGCTCCGCCACCAGGATGCCTCGCGATATTGTGCTCAGCATTATTCAGCTTTCTCAAACCACTGAAAAGTGGATCTTCAGCATGGTGGAGTGGTCGGCTTTCTGTGGCTGGAGCGTGACCTTGGCGGCTCTAGTATACAGCATCTCTTGCTCAGCTCATCGCCACTAGGGAGTTGCTACCGAAATTCATGAGGCTGATTGCTAAACCCATTTTTTATGTCATTGCATGTGTTGTTTCATTGATCTTTGGACCAGCTTTCTATGACACCCATGGCTGGGCTTACAATGCTTTGGTTGTCACATATGGCATTTTCTCTTCATAAGATTGATTGCCTCTTTAAATCACATGTATGCCAATAAACTTGAGATATGGGAGGAAGGGATTGTTAGAGATATACATTCTCTATAACATGAGAGTCTATGTGGCATATAAAGGTGTTAAATCCCATAGGGTATAGAATATTTTTAAAATATTTTTGTGGTTTATATCATTCTCCCCTCCTTTATGTACAATAACTTTCAGAAGCTAAATGAGCCTTATATAAAGGGAGTCCAAGGCAATATGTGCACTTAGACTGGAATGACACTAAGGAAGGAAATCCTAAGTTGTTATTAATTAAGCATACTTGATACGATGATGAGAAACTATGTTAAGAACCCCCACAATATTGAAATTAGTCCGTTAATATTCGTTAAATGATAATTTACTATGTCTACAAAACACCCTTGCTATCATGCCTTTTATGTTAGGATATTTATAGAATGTAGAGATTGTCTTGAATATAATGGTGTTCATCCTATGTCCAAATTCAGAATCTAACACCAGTCCATATTTATATCTTCATATTAGACCACTGGTATGCTAAAATAATATTAAATTCTGTTTAACTCAATTTTATGTGCTGATCTTGACATTTAGATGTTGGATGCTTTAAAACTATTCTAAGTCACTCTGTATTTCTGTCTTTTCGCTTCTTGGACTATACATGCAAGAGTTGCTCCATACTCTAGTACTTTCACTCCTTAATTCCATACTTAGGAGTTTGGTTCCATTCCTTCATTCAATGGCCCAAAGCTTTAAAATTTAAGTTCCACTCCACTCTCCTTGGATATGTAGCATGTGACACATGGCATATAGATAAGTTTCACTTCATGATTATCCTATAGTAAATCACTAATGAAAACTATGTGCTACACTTAGGAACTATAAAAGATTTTCCTTAAATAAATGAAGATGCAAAACATAAATTTAAAAAATTGGCTTTAATGTAGTTATGGTAATAACTATAATTGATCATGTGAAAAAAAGGGACTCTTAGAGTCATAGGATTATTCTTATATAGTTATAATGTTAACTCATTTGAATATACCTTTGGATAATAACTATTCTCATAAATATTACTCTGAGATTACCTTACCTTTGCCCTTTATAACTATCTTACACATAACCATAAGGCTATAACTTTATCAAATCTAGATAGCCCTAAAAGTTTAGATGAAGCAAGTTGGTAAAACTGGAAAAATCAATTCAAAAAGAGTTTCAACTTCAAAGAGTCTAGGAAGTTTTGCAATATCACCTGAAGTCCATATACCACCTTCCCTGATTTTCATGTTGTTTATAATCAATACATCAGAAAATGTGATAGTAATAATCAAGCCGACAAAGATGATCCCTTTAAAGGACTCTTTCTTATAGATTTGTATTTGTTATGTGATGCTCTTCAAACAAGCTATAGAAGACCCACATAAGCGGTGAGAAGGTGCTTATTTTCGACAAATCTCCACTCATTCATACTTAGATATGTTTCTGTATTGCAGGAGGGTCTATTACAGAAGGGACTCAAAAAGATAAGGATGGTAAAGCCGACCTCCACGAACAGACATACCTCCAAAACTCGGGATAGCATGGTCCTGAGCAGTGGTGAAACGAAAGCAGTCCTCTCCGCAAAAGGAACGCCCTGTAAGTGTAGACCAACGCTGTGAAAGCTCCGTGCACATCCCGGGCAAACTCTTGTGCGAAAATCGGGGAGGCTTCTGCCGCTGTGCCGTAAAGAAAGAGAGATCCACTAACTTTAATCACCTTGGCTATGGAGCTCATGATCAGACGCAGAGATCCCGTAGAGGGCAGCAGTGAAAGTCGAGACCCATTGCGCGAGCTGTGACCACGAAGATTTGGTAAACATCCACTTTGCAAGGAAATGGAAAAATCTGAGCGTGCTCGTGGCTAGCACTGCCACCGATCCGACTGGCACTGGATTTTCGACCTCCTCATCATCTGATTTCTTTTACCGACCAGCAGTATTTATATGAAGCGGTACGATTGAGTGGATTACTACTGGCTCACTTTCTTCTTTCAGGCTTTTAACGTGTGAAGGAAGACCATGGTCTTCTACCCCACGACAAGGAAGTGGGACTGTGACCCGACTGAAAGAGTAAGCTTGACGAACTTCGTGAGTGACCAAATTTTATTTAAATGTCTCCCAGGGACGCAGGGATTTTATTTTCTGGCTACTCGTTGCCAATGGACGAACCAAAGAGAAGCGAGAAGCTGGTTCTACACATTAATGGGAGCTCTCTGGTGGAAAAGTCACACTTTGACTGCAATGTAAGTTTCTCTTGTTCCTTCTTTCCTTTCCTTTAGTCTTCTCACTGTACAATGGCACGAGGATAAAGCGGAAATGGACACTAGAGTATGAGAAGGCAAACGAGTGTTCACGATCCAAACGTGAGCGAGCTGAACTCACACTTGGAGAAGTTCTCAAAGGGGCTGGATGTCAAAGTTCTTGAGAGCTTGACTTTTCAGGAGCAAGGGGAGAAGTTTGCGTCCTAGGTAACAGACATCACAAAGTAAGCAGTGTATGATCTCTTCTCGCTACTAGCAGCTACACAAACGGCCAAGACGGCCGTGGCTTCAATTGCCTACGTTTGGATGATGCTAATCTTCTGGTCCGGGGAAGGATTTGCATCGGACTGCCTTTGCTACATCAACTGATCTCTGGAATTGGTTTTGTAAGTCACTCTCTCATTTTCTTTGTCCCTGGTCAGCCTCTTATTGTTTATTGTTTGCGTTTTCAACGTAGAGTTCTTTGTCACTCGCTTGAGATCCTACGAAAGACTAGGTGCTCGGCTGATTTCTTTTGCCAACGAGTGCTTATGACCTTGTATGCAGTAAGATTGAGTACTGCTCACTTTCTTCTTTTCAGGCAGCATGTAAAGTTTAAGCGTCAACCACGATTGACGTCTCAGCAAGCATGCAGGGCATGATTGAAGTAAAGGGGCAATTCGATAGCCGAAACCAACGTAGAGCCTCAAGTCGCGGCGGCCTTGGTCGTCGGTGTAGCTGCTCAAGGCGAGAAGAGGTTGAGTGCTGCTTTCATTGTGATCTTGCTCCTGGGAAGTCAAGTCAGGCTTTGATGCCAGGGCCAGCGCCTTTAAGAACATCTCCAGGTATGAGTTCAGCTTAATCACGTTTGGATCGTAAGCACCCGTTCACCTTTTCTTCCAAATCACTTTCTCGAAGTATGATGAGATGCCATGCTGTGATACTGTTGCCTATGCTGATCTCCTGGTCCCGGGAAGGATTTGCAAGCTTGTGGAATAAAGGAATATGTCAAGAGCAAAGACGAGGACCAGATCATTGCCGAAGCCTCCAACATCAGTGACGAGGATAGTGAGGCGAAGAAGAGCTGCAAAGACGAAGCGGCTCCAAAGTCAAGGCAGCAGCGCTACACAGAAAAGCTTTTCCACATGGAGAAGATCTTCCATCTAGCACTATACGAAATTGATGATCGCCAACATCAGTCGTCCATACGGCATTCTGAACTCCAGCTTTTTGAAGGTTTGGAAGCTTCTTGACGTCTAAAGCGCCCTAAGATCCACCTGGATCTCACCTTGGGGAACTCGGGCACACTGTAGTAATTTTGAAGCTCGTCTTGATCAACAAGAAGCATCTTTGTGCGCTCCTTGTCCGTGAACTTGTACACGCCCCCCGCTGGCCGAGGCTTTCAAAGACTTCCAGAGAAGTCTCATCTGGATGAATGTAGCAGCCAAAAGCTCAGGAATCAAGACTCAGAAGTCAGGTCTGCTCTGCTTAACGATCTCAAGACGTGCTTGCTGTGGAATGTTGCTCGATTTCAGGAAGTACCTGTTGGTGTGCTGAGTATGACAAGTTCATGCTGATGGTCCAGCGGAGATACTGAGCGTGTTGCTAGAAAAAGAACGGATAAATTAGACAAATTAAAGAGAAGCTTACTCCTTTCGATAAGCTGAAACTCAAGAAAAGCATGACCATCATGTTTGCTTTATTTTTCAGTGCATAATCCCTAAGTTCCAAAATAAACTAAAGCTGAAGATGTGCCATATAGAGTGGAAGTCTAATGAATTAATTGGCATGAGGGCTACATGATTTGACAAAGTTACCATAAATCACTGAGGATATGGACAAGCCTACATCAACTTTGAATTTAGTAAATGCATCCTTTTTAAAGGTTGGATGATTGATTGTACATAGTGATTGATAAACAAAAGGGGCAAAAAAATGATTAACATGTGAGTAGTGTTGTGACACATGGAAATATAAAAAATTGAATCCAAGACTAAGTCTGAAATCAAATCCAAGATTGGGTCCAAAATCAAATTTAAAATCAAATCTGAAACTAAATCCAAAATAAAGAATTCAAAATTAAGTCCAAAATTAAGTTCTAAACTGAGACTGAAAGCCGAAAGTGCTAACTAATATGACTACAAAAAGCTATACCCAATGATAATGATATAAATATTCAGGAGTTAAAAGTTAGAGTGGGGAAGTGTTAAAAAATTTGTGTAAACAATTAAAGAGAATGACTTAAGAAATAATTCATAAAAGTTCAAATATAAAAAGAAAAAATCTATAAATAAAAGTGTACCACTTTTTTCAATTGGGTGGGGCTCTCATGAGAATTATAGTTCTTAGCTTCCGTCCAAAATAAAATGTAAAATATAATTTATATTCATGTAATTTATGATCTTCAATTAAACATCTAAACTATTTAGAAACATTTGATTAAACACCTTCATAGATTTGGCTCAATTACACGTCTCCATCCTCTTGAAGATCTTCTTGACTTCCACTAAATTGCAGCATTGGATTAACATTGTACTAGCACTGCTTAGCTTAATTTGCATTACGATCAAGTTGGAAAGCTCCCATAGCAAATTGGGTTTGTGCCATGGAAATGGTGAAGAAATGTGCGGAAACTTCACATTTTCATCTTTGCAATGTTGCTAAGATGGCAGAACAGCAGGTGAAAGACACTGAGAATGCCCAGGATCTCTAAATATGTCCACGCCTTGGACAAGGCTGGCCAAGTTCACACAGATAGCTCCCTAAGAGTTTTTTTCTTGCTAGTGGGCCTGCTGTAATGTTCATGTGAAGGAGTTTGACGAGTTCCTGAAGATCCCGCAGATCCGCGACGTAAAACAAACCACTCTTTGTTGTTTCTTTTACTCACGTTTTACCAAGTCTCGATTGTGTTAGGAAGCTTAGGAAAGTGCTGACTTTGAAGTTTCGATTCGAGGGCTTCTTAAAGGGAGATCGCACTGCTTGGATCTGGATTCAAGAATGGACGGTTTCTGATATCGCTTTTCCAGGATTGCATTTCAATCCTCTGGCAGAACGACGCGGCTACCAGGTTCTATCAATCAACAATCACTTGAGCGCGAGTACGGGATCCAGAATTTCTACGAGAAGGCAACAGGATTTGGTTGCTCTGAAGCTCTACTCATCCTTCCCGGCGGAACAAATCATTCGCTTCTCTTCCGCAAGGCGCTCCAATATCATCGCCAGATCGAGGTAAGCTTTCGGATCTTTCCACTACGAAAACAAATTCTCGTGAATTGTGACGAAACAGTAACGATACAGATGGCCCAGTTTCGAAGTCCTTTTTCTCCTTGAATATGTGAGAATTGTCATTTTGTGTCTCTTTTATTTAACCAATTCTGCAGATCGGATGTGTCGGCTTTTCTGATAAGAATTCCGGCCCTCATCCTGGGAATTATAGAAAAGGAGCGACAGATTATCCATAAAGTGGAAGGTATTAACGTTGCTTTCTTATTGTTACATGCTATTGTGCACTACTGCACGGATCAATTAGACGACGCAGCACTAACAGTGAGCGGCATTGCAGAAGTAACAGAGAAAGTGGAAGAATTTTTCGAGGAAGTGGCCGAGTCGATCCCAGAAGACGCAACAAGAGAAAAACTCAGGGACAAGGTGAGCACGCTCATTTGCTTTGCTCCAACCTTCCAAGCATTTTAAGTTTCAACTGTTGGAAGCATAGGTAAAAGCCACAACGGACTCTATGCGTTCGGACATCGGCACCGTCATCGAACCGGACGTCAAGGCTGCAGCCGACATAACCTCTCGAGCTGCGGAGGAAGCACAGAAGCTCAAGGCTGCAGCCGACATAACCTCTCGAGCTGCGGAGGAAGCACAGAAGCTCAAAGACGCGGCGATGGAGCTCGAGGAGAAGCACACAGGTAAGCTCTAGTATCTTTCGCATCACTGTGATTGATCGGAAAGAAAACGAGATTCAACCATTTACTAAGGCACGAAAGAGATTCTAACAGGGAGTACCACTAACGCGATGAACAAGTCCCACCACTTTCGAGCAATATCGTCTTGACGCGGCAGAAATGCCGTCACGCTCGTGCTATTGAGTGCCATGCTTTCGAGTTTGATAGTCTCAAACTGGCCGGCCATCCTCAAGCACGTGTTTGACTTCCTGCTCCACCACAGCATAACAATTTGAATATTCTGACCAAAATTACAGATGGTTTCTCCTCTTACTGGATAGACTAGACGAACTGAAGAGAAGCTTACTCCTCTAGATGTACTCTTTATACCTAGTGCAGCAAGCAAAGTGCTAGGGACACAAGCTTGCTAGAGAAATCTAGTTATTTCTGGCTGGACAGGTAAATTGTCCTCTCAAGAGGTTGCTATGCTTCTGCAAGAAATAATGTCAAATGTTAAATCCTGCATTAACATCCCACTTTTCAATCCCAATATAAGACATTTTTTTTACCAGGTTCTACCCTGAATCTCTAGATCACCATTATAACATAATGTGATCCAGCTATTGATGTGGTTCGTGATAAGCTTGCAAACTTTATATTTTGATTTCGTCTCTTGAATATAGATAACATTTACAATATATATCTATCAAAAAACATTTATTGTAAATGGTTTTACTATATATTTTATATCATATATCAGAATTGACTTATTGAGACTTGGGAAGATCACATTTTGTTGACTATAGAGTTGGGGAGTCAACTTCATGATGATCAACAAAATGCTAATTAATGTATGTTTTTTCTCTCAAACTTCTTTAATTTTCACATTACTGACTTACAGATTATAGAGTTGTTCTAGCAAGCTCATTAGAAGGAAAACCTTTCACTCTTGCTACTACCAAATACAAAGTAAAAGAGAACTTTTGAAAAAACATTGGAGTTAATAATTAATTTATGTGCAGGTATAGAAAGATTTTTTCTTCTATGGTAATCTCTGAACAACCATGTGTAGAAAAGAAAAAAGAAAAACAAAAGATCAAATTGACTTGGCAAAAAGATACTTTCTTACCTTGCCAGCATCAGACTTATCTTTGACAATTGTTTGACAAGCTAGCCTCCAAAGTACAAGGTTTATGAAAATTTTAAGTAATACATTATTCATCTTGTCTGCTTTGAATTCTTTTTTACCTGTTTATTTCTTTTCAGCACTAGTTGGCTTGACTGAGCAACTCTTGTCATTCTAAAATCTCCACAATACAATTTCCACAGCTGCCACCCCCTCTTCCACAATTCATCAGCTTGCTCTTCAGTAAGAAAAAAAAATTCAAATTTCACCCTTGACTTTGTTCATAAGCTCACATAAAATCTGTAGAGCTTGAGCTTGTTCTTTTCCTGAGCACCTTCTCACCGCTCTTGACACTCACATCCCCATTGCCATCGGGCACAAAGAAAAAAGCTTTGGAAATTGCTGGAGTTTTGATGCTATTAGCCCCCAAAATTCGAGCTCTATCGATGCTGGCTCGCTGCTTGGCTGGTCACTACCATCTTGTAAATTTCAGAACAATGACCTTGGAATGAATCGCAAAGGACTTGAAAACTCCCATTGGCATCTGGAGAGACAGCCATAGAGAAGCAAAAACCATAAAAAAAGCCGTGGGACAGTGGGATTTGAACCGATGCCCTTTCGTCTTGGCACCGAAGGCAGGTTGGTGGTGGAGGGCTCTGTGGCGGTTTGTGGCTTCTAGTTTCGTGGTGGAGTCACTTGGGAGGTGGATGGCCCATGAGCAACGCTGAGCATCCATGCTCGTAGTCTCGCTAGAGAGTGCGTTCTCGCTGTTGTTTTAGCCCCTAAGGGGCATTGGGGAATAATACATACACGTTTCATCAAACCGACACCAGAACCGAAATTTGGCGCATTATGTCAGTCTTTGCTGATAGAATGTGAAAGTGTAAGCCAAACTTGTAACGTTAATTATTTTTAGGGCTTGTGTGTAGGAGCAGGAGCGATGGGGAAGGCCCAATGCCAGCGGATTGGATGCGACGCGCTCTTCTCTCCCGATCAAAACGACGATGAGAACGCTTTCTGCTGCCATCCCGGCGTAAGTTTGTGGTTTTCTTCCCGCGTTTTCACAGATTTTTGCCTCCAATTTTGATCTTGTGCATGAAATTAGAACTGGAACTGGATTTTTTCGAGCAGCCGGTATGTGTTGTCAAATCTGTGCTTGATTTCTTCAGTTTGGGATTGCTGTGGTGATTTCAGCCCCTGTTTCACGACGGTGGGAAACAATGGAGCTGCTGCAAACAGCAGAGTCACGATTTTAGCTTGTTCTTAAGCATTCCAGGGTACGTCTACTTCCTTCTCCTGCTTCTTCCTTCTTCTTTTGTGTTTGCTTTTCTTCTTTTTTGTTTTCTTATGCGGTCATTTTCTCGTTCATTGTTTTTTTGCTGTTCTTTTTTTTTGGAGGCTAAATTTTCTCCTTGTTCCATCAGCTGTACGCACGAAAAGCACACATCAGAGAAACCAAAACCAGCTCCCAAGCCAAGCAAAACTTTACCACAGGGAGACACGTCAGCAACACCAATTGCTTGAGATGCAAACAAGGTTTCTACTGTTCAGATCACGGTAACCAAACCTTAAACCTTTTGTCATTTGTCTTGCTCATTCGCACGCACGGAAGATGGCTTTGATCTTTTTTCTCTCTTTACTTTTCCTTTATGCTCGTAACTTAAGATTAAAATATCTGTTCTTCGCAGGCTCAAAGATATCGCAACTCAACGATTAAAAACCAGCTGCGAAAGAAGCTTCGCAATCATCGGTGCAAGCAGCCCCGGCGGCCCTCCCCAACGTGATTGACTTGGATGCAAAGCGGACGTGCAGGAATAAAGGCTGCGGAAAGGCATTCACCGAGCGAGAGAACCATGAAACTGCTTGCAGGATGATAGCTGTTTTTCACGACAGGTCGAGAGGAGTAAGCTTCTCTTCAGTTTATCTAGGCTATCCATTCTAAATCGTATGACGTGTTCTTTTTCTAGTTTTTTTCTTGCTAGTGGGCCTGCTGTGATGTTCATGTCAAGGAGTTTGACGAGTTCCTGGAGATCTCAGGAAAATAGCTAAAAAAATGAAATGCTCTTGCGGAGGAATGCTTCGCGATGGCTCTGACTTGTACGTAAGTTTTCACTTGTTTTCGTTTCTTTAACGCTTTTCTGTTTTGGTTGATAGGATATTGACACTGCGCGTGAATTGGAACAGGTGTATACGGCGTAAAACAAGCCGTCGTTTAGTCCACTCTTTGTTGTTTCTTTTGCTCACGTTTTACCAAGTCTCGATTGTATTAGGTGGCTTCGGAAAGTGCTGACTTTGAAGTTTCGATTCGAGGGCTTCTTAAACGGAGATCGAGCAGCTTGGATCTGGATTCAAGAATGGCTACGGCTTCTGATATCGCTTTTCCAGGACTACGTTTCAATCCTCTGGCAGAACGACGCGGCTACCAGGTTCTATCAATCAACAATCACTTGAGCGCGAGTGCGGGATCCAGAATTTCTACGAGAAGGCAACAGGATTTGGCTCTGAAGCTCTACTCATCCTTCCCGGCGGAACAAATCTTTCGCTTCTCCTCCGCAAGGCGCTCCAATATCATCGCCAGAGCGAGGTAAGCTTTCGGATCTTTTCCTCTGCGAAAACAAATTCTCGTGAATTGTGACGAAACAGTAACGATCCAGATGGCCCAGTTTCGAAGTCCTTTTTCTCCTCGAATATGTGAGAATTGTCATTTTGTGTGCTCTTTTATTTAACCAATTCTGCAGCTTGGATGTGTTGGCTTTTCTGATAAGACTTCCAGCCCTCATCCTGGGATTTATAAAAAAGGAGCAACAGATTATGGAAATAGTGGAAGGTATTAACGTTGGTTTCTTACTGTTACATGCTATTGTGCACTACTGCACGGATCAATTAGACGACGCAGCACTAACAGTGAGCGGCATTGCAGAAGGACTAGAGAAAGTGGAAGAAGTTATCGAGGACGAGTCGATCCCAGAAGACCGAAGAGAAGAACTCAGGGACAAGGTGAGCACGCTCATTTGCTTTGCTCCAACCTTCCAAGCATTTTAAGTTTCAACTGTTGGAAGCATAGGTAAAAGGCACAACGGACTCTATGCGTTCGGACATCGGCACCGTCATTGACAGCGCTGCGGATCCAACCAAGCCGAAGACAAACGCCGGTGGAGAACCCGACGTCAAGGCCGCGGCCGACGCAGCCTCTCGAGCTGCGGAGAAAGCACAGAAGCTCAAAGACGCGGCGACGGAGCTCGAGGAGAAGCACCCAGGTAAGCTCTAGTATCTTTCGCATCACTGTGATTGATCGCTAGGAAAGAAAACGAGAGTCAACCATTTACTAAAGCACGAAAGAGATTCTAACAGGGAGTACCACTAACGCGATGAACAAGTCCCACCACTTTCGAGCAATATCGCCTTCACGCGGCAGAAGCGCCGTCACGCTCGTGCTATTGAGTGCCATGCTTTCGAGTTTGATAGTCTCAAACTGGCCGGCCATCCTCAAGCACGTGTTTGACTTCCTGCTCCACCACGGCATAACAATTTGAATATTCTGACCAAAATTACAGATGGTTTCTCTCTGAAGAGAAGTTTACTCCTCTAGATGACCTACAGCAAGCAAAGTGCTAGGGAAACAAGCTTGCTAGAGAAATCTAGTTAGTTCTGGCTGGACAGGTAAATTGTCCTCTCAAGAGGCTGCTATGCTTCTGCAAGAAATAATGTCAAATGTTAAATCCTGCATTAAAAAAAGGATATAATTATATGCATCCCATATGAACTTTTCAATCCCAATATAAGACACTTTTTTTAGCAGGTTCTCCTGAATCTCTAGATCACCATTATAACATAATGTGATCCAGCTATTGATGTGGTTTGTGACAAGCTTGCAAACTTTATATTTTGATTTCATCTCTTAAACATAGATAATTTGGAGGCATTTGCACTTGCTCTTTATTCTTAAAATGTGTTAAATTTAAGTGAAAAATACATTTGCACTATGTTTTAAAATAAAGTAAATTACTTTACATTAAAATTTAGGATATTTTTTAAAAACATTTTCATTGAAAGTGCTAACTTTAACACAATGTTTTCACGTTTTAAAACATTCAGATAAAAATAAATCGATTTTAAAAGATGGGTTCTTTTAATCTTAAAATATTTTTAAAAGGAATGTCCAAGATTCCTTAAAGATTCCAATGCCCTGATTAGGGTATTTCAGTTTTTTTGCTTGCCACGAGCTCAGGCATTGATGGCAGGGGAGCCGCATCACCAAGGTAGGCTCCCTAGGGTTAGATCATGTTGGGGATTCGATGGAGGAAGGAGGAGCAGCTGATTTTGAGGAAGGAGGAGTTGTAGGGTTTGATAAGGAGATGTGTGGGTTCAAGGCGGCAGCATCTAGTGTGGAGGTGCTGCTCGTGGAGTGAGGAGCAACTGCAGTGGAGGAGCATCTAGGGCTGGAGGACGGCACCAGGCCCAACTGTCGCTTGAGGAGGCAGGCCGCCTCGGGGTTGAGGCCGTGGAGATGCCGAGCTCACGGATCTTGGCCTTAATCAGGGCAGACCTGAAGCTGGAGTGGGGGGAGCTGTAGCACGGGGAGCTAGAGCCTCTCCCCCTACAGCTTCTAGAATTTGATTGTTCTCTAAATTCTCTTCTATAACAACCAACGAGGTAAGCTTCATCCCCAATTTAGCTCAGAGTTTCTAGGAGAGTGGTTTTGGGTTTAGGGTGGCGAAGCAAGTGACTTGGAGCGGGAATAGTCATCAAGACAACAATATATGCAGTTGTGGTTTCATAACTTAGAGGAGCAAGACGATGTTACTGTTGAACAAGAGGTGGAAGAAGATGATGGAGGTGATGAAGAAGAGGGCAATGATTGCAAGGAAGGGGAGGCAAGTGTTTATGTCGTGAAGAAAGTGAGGAAGAAATGCAGGAAAAACTGGGGGGACAATAAGATAGCTTCCCTCATTGATTTCAAACAAGAAGATCACCTTGGAAAGATTGGGGATGTGTAGGCCAGCAAGGAGATGACATTGAAAACAACTGCTTGCTAGAAGAGGATTGTAAAGAAGATGCAAGTTGCTGGCATGCAGTGGGACTGGAAGGCTTGCTAGACTCGCTGAAACAACCTTTGCAATGACTACAAGTGTGTTTGCGATTTCTAGAGGAAAACTGAGAACCCTGATTACTTCAGCTTGAGCCACAAGGATGCAAAGTGGCTTATGCCAGTGAAGCTAAACTTGAAGGTGTTCCTATTCGAGTACTTCAACATCATGGATGAATTCCTGGCAAAGCAGGCACCAACATCTCCAACGTTTCTTGTTAATTCAAATGCTCTGTAGGAGGAATCTCACAAGGAGGATCCCACGGATGGTGTTGATCCTCTTGGAGATGCTACACAAGTGCCAAGGAGTTGAAGGAAGCAAAAGAACCTGAAGAAGGCCGAGAAAAGCATGAACACTTTGTTTGGTGAGGGGAATGCTCTAGTTGCTGCTCAAAATAAGCAGAATCTAGCATGGCAAAAAGAGAGCATTGTTTGCATGAAGGAGAATAGCCTGGCCGAGAAGGAGAAGGTTGCAGCTGCAACAATTTTAACTAGAGCCATTTCCAACCTTGCAAGCTCCATCTCCAACTTCTTGAATGGGGCTGCATCCAGGAGTTAGCCACCTTGTTTTCGGGATTTTAGGGGGACGTTAATTATTAATATTAAACTAAACTATGTTTAGGCTATGATATTCTAGATTTCTTCTAACCATTTTTTTTTTTCAAGATCTTGCAACAGTTCAACCTCAAAAAATAGAAGATGCTTCTAGGGAAAACCAGAGAGATGCTGGGGAAGAACGTGGTTCTTTCAACAATCAGGCAGCAGTCATCGATGCCTTGTTGAGGAACAAGGTAATCTTACTTCTTTTGTAAGTTTTGTTTCTTGCCATGGAGGCTTTTCAATCCATCATTGATGACAAGACCTAGTGGCACAAACTCTTCCGGACGAGGAGGAGGACGAAGACAAGCTTTGTTGAGCAGTCTTGTCCAAACAATTTGACATCGGTCTCTGGTGGGTGAAGCTGTGGTGTATGACAATATGGAGCAAGTTCTTCATGGAGTTGTATGACCCTGGTTGATGGAAGCGGAAGCTGAGGATGGAGAAGATGACATTCTTCGGGCTTTGTGGCATTCTAGAGGTTGAAATTTGCAAGTAGGATACGAAGTTTAGGAGAGTGGTGCTAGTGGATGTTCGTATGGGGGTCATCTTGTACAATTTGTTCAAAAACACTGACTACTCTGACCTGTCTGACAAGTTTGGAATCGGGGAAGCCATTGCACATGACATTGTGGTGCAGACAACTGTTGCAATCATCAAGTGCCTTAGGTACAAGATTCAATTCTTGGAGACAACAGCAAAGGTTAGAGCTGTAGTGGCAGATTTTCAACAAATCACCAAGACCTGTCTCCCTAATGTGGCTAGGGTGATTGACTCTACACATTTCGAGATTATCTGACCAATTGGCCCAGATGGTGAGGGCTACTTTGATCGAAAGCAGCAGTACTTAGTGATCTTGCAGGGGGTTTGCGACGCTTAGAAAAGGTTCTGGAGTATCTATGCAGGTTGCCAGGTAATTACTTTTAATTATTTTCTTCTATACATCTAATTGGTTTTTTTTTTTCCCTAGGGAGTGTTCATGACGTGAGGGTTTTTTGGAACTCCAAGCTATGCTCAAGAGTTCCTCAAGGGCAACCAACTATAGCAGCACTTGATGATCCCTCACTTAGGTAAGTTGACTGTTTTTTTTTTTAATTATTCATTTGAAACAGGTTCGCAGTGTAAACTCCTGAGTTTGGACTTCCCAAGAGGTCACCTAGCCCAGTACTATTCAAACCCAAGGATGCTTAACTCCAACTATGTCAAGACCCTTAACCGATTCCCGAGAAGTCACCCAGCCCAGTACTATTTAATTCTAACTATCCCAAGACCCTTAATTGATTGGAAAAGGGGGTGCACTCTTATTCATAGGCCCTTTCCCTTTATATTTGAATCCTATGGATTGTCTCTCAAGTAGTTCCCTTTGATTGCTTACAATCCATCACACTTCCCTGCAAGTTCACGCCCTTGTGAACGGAAGTTGAGAGCCACAGCTCTCCCAAGAGCCCTGCTCTCCCAAGAGCCCCGCTCTTTTGACACCCTACCCTTCAGGAGCAAATTGGACCAGCCAGATGTTAATCAACATGTGGTGTGATTCCCTTAGCTAACCAACAGAGTCGGACCCGAGACCCTTCTGATACCAAATGTAACTCCAAATATCCCAAGACCCTTAACCGATTAGAAAAGGGGGTGCACTTTTATTCATAGGCCCTTTCCCTCTATATTTGAACCCCATGGATTGTCTCTCGAGTCGTTCTCTTGGTTGCTTACACCCAATTGACGGTGACTAAGGTAGAATACAACCAGCAACACCATTTGGCCTGGATTGTTATTGAACAAGCATTTGGACTCCTAAAAATGAAATTTAGATGTTTGGATAAAAAACAAAGGATCAAGCTGAAATATCTATCAAACATCATCAAAGGTTGTTGCATCTTGCACAACTTCTTGATTGATGCTGGTGAGACAAACATTAATGCCGAGATCAAGGCGTGGGAGAGACATATTCAAGCCTTGAAGAAAGCAAAGATTTTTGAAGATTATGAGGATCCTATCATGGCTGAGGGAGAACCATAAGAAGATTTGCGTGGGCTGGAAGATGCATAAAAGGTTTGAGAGAACTTAACCAATTTCCTATGTTTGCGCCGTCGTAGAATTGCGTGATTGCTATGTTCAAGTTTAATATTTGAAATTTGAAATTGAAATTTAGGGTTAGCATTTGAATTTGATTTGAATTTGAAATTTTAAAATATTTTAAAACATGTTCAAATGCTATTTTGAAGACATTTTAAAGTATGTCAGATGCGAAGCCACTAGTGTTTTACGTTAAATTTTTACCACAAAAACCTATGCAAGTGGGAATGAAAATGCTTAAAAATGCATACTTAAAGTTTAAAACAACCTAAAAACTACTTAAGTGCAAATGTAGCAGTCACAAAAATTAAATACATGTTTTTAAATATTTTTATATAAAGCGCAGGTGCAAATGGCTCCATAACTATATATTTTATATCATTAGTATAAATATCAGCATTATCTTATTGAGACATTTTGTTGACTATGTGTAGACTATAGAGTTGGGGAATGATGATTAACAAAATGCTAATTAATGTATATAAAAAAATGAAAAACAAAAAATTAAATTGACTTGGCAAAAGAATACTTTCTTACCTTGCCAGCATCAGACTTATCTCTGAGAATTGTTTGACAAGCTAGCCTCCAAAGTACCAGGCTTATGAAAGTTTTAAGTAATAAATTATTCAACTTGTCTGCTTTGAAATTCTCTTTTACCTGTTTGAGATATTTCTTTTCAGCACTGGCTTGCTTCACTTCACTTACCAACTCTTGTCATTCTAAAATCTCCACAATACAATTTCCACAGCTGCCACCCCCTCCTCCACAGTTCATCAGCTTGCTCTTCAGTAAGAATTTTTTTTTTCAAATTTCACCCTTGACTTTGTTCATAAGCTCACATACAAACTGTAGAGCTCGAGCTTGTTCTTGTGCATCACATTCCTGAGCACCTTCTCACCGCTCTTGACACTCACATCCCCATTGCCATCGGGCTCACAGCACACACAAAGAAAAAAGCTTTGGAAATTGCTGGAGTTTTGATGCTATTAGCCCCCAAAATTCGAGCTCTATCGATGCTGGCTCGCTGCTTGGCTGGTCACTACCATCTTGTAGATTTCACAACAATGACCTTGGAATGAATCGCAAAGGACTTGAAAACTCCCATTGGCATCTGGAGAGACAGCCATAGAGAACCAAAAACCATAAAAAATGCTGTGGATTCGAACCGATGCCCTTCCGGACCAGAACCGAAATCTGGCGCATTATGTCAGTCTTTGCTGATAGAATGTGATAGTATAAGCCAAACTTGTAATGTTAATTATTTTTAGGGCTTGTGTGTGGGAGCTGGAGCGATGGGGAAGGTCCAATGCCAGCGGATTGGATGCGACGCGCTCTTCTCTCCCGATCAAAACGACGATGAGAAGGCTTGCTGCTACCATCCCGGCGTAAGTTTGTGGTTTTCTTCCCGCGTTTTCACAGATTTTTGCCTCCAATTTTGATCTTGTGCATGAAATTGGAACTGGAACTGGATTTTTTCGAGCAGCCGGTATGTGTTGTCAAATCTGTGCTTGATTTCTTCAGTTTGGGATTGCTGTGGTGATTTCAGCCCCTGTTTCACGACGGTGGGAAACAATGGAGTTGCTGCAAACAGCAGAGTCACGATTTTAGCTTGTTCTTAAGCATTCCAGGGTACGTCTACTTCCTTCTCCTGCTTCTTCCTTCTTCTTTTGTGTTTGTTTTTCTTCTTTTTTGTTTTCTTTTATTTCTGCTGCGGTCATTTTCTCGTTCGTTGTTTTTTTGTTCTTCTTTTTTTTTGGAGGCTAAATTTTCTCCTTGTTCCATCAGCTGTACGCACGGAAAGCACACATCAGAGAAACCAAAGCCAGCTCCCAAGCCAAGCAAAACTTTACCACAGGGAGACGCCAGCAACACCAATTGCTTGAGATGCAAACAAGGTTTCTACTGTTCAGATCACGGTAAGCAAACCTTAAACCTTTTGTCATTTGTCTTGCTCATTCGCACGCACGGACGATGGCTTTGATCTTTTTTCTCTCTTTACTTGTCCTTTATGCTCGTAACTTAAGATTAAAATATCTGTTCTTCGCAGGCTCAAAGATATCGTGTGGACCAGCGGCAGCCCCCAGCAAAGACGTGGAAAAACCAGCTGCGAAAGAAGCTTCGCAATCATCGGTGCAAGCAGCCCCGGCGGCCCTCCCCAACGTGATTGACTTGGATGCAAAGCGGACGTGCAGGAATAAAGGCTGCGGAAAGGCATTCACCGAGCGAGAGAACCATGAAACTGCTTGCAGTTATCATCCGGGCCCAGCTGTTTTTCACGACAGATCGAGAGGAGTAAGCTTCTCTTCAGTTTGTCTAGTCTATCCATTCCAAATCCTATGACGCGTTTTTTTCTGTCTTGTTTTTTTCTTGCTAGTGGGCCTGCTGTGATGTTCATGTGAAGGAGTTTGACGAGTTCCTGGAGATCCCGCCGTGCTCGAAAGGCTGGCACAGCAGCCAATAGCTAAAAAACGAGATGCACATGCGCAGGAATGCTTCGCGATGGCTCTGGCTTGTACGTGAGTTTTCACTCGTTTTCGTTTCTTGAACGCTTTTCTGTTTTCCTTGATAGGATATTAACACTGCACGTGAATTGGAATAGGTGTATACTAGTTGGAAACGGATCCACGACGTAAAACAAGCCGTTTAGTTCACGCTTTGTTGTTTCTTTTGCTCACGTTTTTGCCAAGTCTCGATTGTGTTAGGAAGCTTCGGAAAGTGCTGACTTTGAAGTTTCGTTTCGAGGGCTTCTTAAGCGGAGGTCGAGCAGCTTGGATCTGGATTCAAGAATGGCTACGGTTTCTGATATCGCTTTTCCAGGACTACGTTTCAATCCTCTGGCAGAACGACGCGGCTACCAGGTTCTATCAATCAACAATCACTTGAGCGCGAGGGCGGGATCCAGAATTTCTACGAGAAGGCAACAGGATTTGGTTGCTCTGAAGCTCTACTCATCCTTCCCGGCGGAACAAATCTCTCGCTTCTCTTCCGCAAGGCGCTCCAATATCATCGCCAGAGCGAGGTAAGCTTTCGGATCTTTTCCTCTGCGAAAACAAATTCTCGTGAATTGTGATGAAACAGTAACGATCCAGATGGCCCAGTTTCGAAGTCCTTTTTCTCCTTGAATATGTGAGAATTGTCATTTTGGGTGCTCTTTTATTTAACCAATTCTGCAGATTGGATGTGTTGGGTTTTCTGATAAGAATTCCGGCCCTCATCCTGGGATTTATAAAAAAGGAGAAACAGATTATCGATAAAGTGGAAGGTATTAACGTTGCTTTCTTATTGTTCCATGCTAACAGTAAGAATTTTGTGCACTGCTGCACAGATCAAATAGACGACGCAGCAGAAACTGTGAGCGGCATTGCAGAAGCAATAGAGCAAGTGGCAGGAGTTGTGGAGAGAGTGGCCGAGTCGATCGCAGATGACGCAAGAGACACCCGTGAACTCATGGACAAGGTGAGCACGCTCATTTGCTTTGCTCCAACCTTCCAAGTATTCTAAGCTTCAACTGTTGGAAGCATAGGTGGAAGCCACAGCGGACTCTATGCGTTCGGACATCGGCACCGCCATTGACAGCCTGCAAGGAGCTGCGGATCCAACCAAGCCCAAGACAAAAGCCGGTGGAGAACCCGACGTCAAGGCCGCAGCCGACGCAACCTCTCGAGCTGCGGAGAAAGCACAGAAGCTCAAAGACGCGGCGACGGAGCTCGAGGAGAAGCACACAGGTAAGCTCTAGCATCTTTCGCATCGCTGTGATTGATCGCTGGGAAAGAAAACGAGAGTCAACCATTTACTAAAGCACGAAAGAGATTCTAACAGGGAGTACCACTAACGCGATGAGCAAGTCCCACCACTTTCGAGCAATATCGCCTTCACGCGGCAGAAGCGCCGTCACGCTCGTGCTATTGAGTGCCATGCTTTCGAGTTTGATAGTCTCAAACTGGCCGGCCATCCTCAAGCACGTGTTTGACTTCCTGCTCCACCACAGCATAACAATGTGAATATTCTCTTCCATTTTTTGAAAATCATTGTGACCAAAATTACAGATGGTGTCTCTGTTTGTCTTGTGAGATGTTTGCTGTGAAGTTTTTTGCTGCTGCTCTTCTTCATGATGTTGGGAGTGGTGGTGGTGGTGGCCCAAATTGGTGTGGTTGTCTCCTGTAATTCAGCTCCATGACAATGCTCCTGCCTGAAGGAGGAGGTGGTGATGGTGTAGCAGTTGTGGCTGATGATGATATAATTCCTCCTGATGTTGTTGTTGCTGTTGGTGTTGTTGCAGTCATTGATGCTGGGCTTTGCTCATCTGCTGCTGCTCCTGCTTCTGCTGCTGCCGCACTCGAGTGCCAAATAACATCACGCACATGCTGTAGCGACAAGCCCGGCTGCAGTAGCTGGCCTCTGCATGAGATCTCCACCTATACTCGGAGGTACCCAAACACAAACACAACAAGACAACGCGCATAAAGCAATGCCATCAGCAGAGAAGAAGAAGAAGAAGCAAAAGCAAAACAAAAAACAAAACAAAACAAAAGAAAAAAAAAAGAGGAGAGTGAGGAAGTGAGGAAAGCTTAAAAGTTGCAAGCAGTACACACACACAGGCAGAGAGGCAGACTGAGGAGATTCATGATGCAACTAAATGCGCTTCCTATATACCATCATTTTAAGGGTCAGAAGATATGAAAGGAATGAAATCGGGAAGGAACAAGCGAGACCACCCCCTGCAAGCAGGACGTACGTGTACTGGGCTCGCTGTTTTGTGACTCATACCAGGACAGGACAGCTCTACTTTTGCGCAGTTAGGCAGCACAGTGAGTGAATGGGGGAAGAGAAGAGAGTTTCATTCATTTCCCAGATGAAGGACTCTCCCTGACGACGACGAGAGACTGGAGTGTCTGAGAGAAGTGACGAGCATGCAATGCAACTATCACGCCAGATACGTGTGAGGGGAGCTTGCCATGCTTCGAGTGTGGATCTCTCACTCTCTCTCTCTCTCTCTCTCTCTCTGGTCAAATGACTAAGAAGTATGCGCTAGACTCTGCCTAGACGTGACGAAGAAATGGACGACCTGGTCAGACACGAAAATAAAGTAGGCGAGCGTACCTCTGACTCGCACGATAATCCCAGCTTGTGCACCAAGTACTTCTTGACATGGGAAACAGGTACCGCTCCATCCCTGCAACAAAGCCACCCCCCAACAAAAAGGCTAATTAGCACCACCATCGCGTACATCCTAAAAAATTTCGGTCCTCTGCGACACACGCCATGCTGCGTGAAGTCGTGTCCACAGCTTTTCTCTCTCCTCTCTCTTTTTCTTTCTCTTGTTTACTTACTTGACCCGCAGGTAGCCTTTGGGAACTTGTGGCAACCACTGCTCGCTGTCCCTGTAGGGGAATTATCAGTATACCGAGCTTTATCTGAGCACAAAGTAAAGTGGTGGGGGG
This sequence comes from Selaginella moellendorffii, assembly GCF_000143415.4. NCBI lineage: Eukaryota > Viridiplantae > Streptophyta > Lycopodiopsida > Selaginellales > Selaginellaceae > Selaginella > Selaginella moellendorffii. Next base: position 1,106,591 of record NW_003314282.1, on the reverse strand, counting down.
GAGTAGAAGTTACTGATTCTCGCCAGCACGTAGGAAGAACCAGAGGTCGTGGTCTCTGACGACCGGTGGAGAGAAATTCCGTCGCTCCCTCGAGGATGACCCATCCGCAGCAGCCAGCTGCTGGAAGAATGGTAGACTCGCTGCCGAAGAATGCGAGTGCCAGCCTTGTTGGACGTTCGGTGGTGCCGGCACCCGCCCCTCAAACGCAGGAAAGTTGAATGGTGGCATGGTTTTCATCATTTCCTGGCCACCCAGGACGTGATGCCTTGACCAGGCCGCTGGTTTCATCTCCTGGTTGCTCCACTGCTCTTGAAGGTCCCGCAAGTTGCTTCTCGAGCGCTGCTGCTGCTGCTGCTGCAAGTCCTCCTCGGCAGCTTTTGGGAAAAGCGACTGAATTTGCATGCTGCCACCAAGCCTCTTTATCAAAGCTTGCCAGTCTTCATGAGGTGGCTGGCTGGGCAGCAACCGAGACGTCGCATGGAATGGCGATGGCGTAGGAACGTAGACGCTGTCTGGTCGCGCCGGAGCAAATAGAGGAAGGCCTTCGGTCTTCCAGGAGATAGCAACGTCCTGGTGCGATCTTTTCCCGTGACTCAACGTTGCAGTAGCCGGGGCATTATAGCTTCCGCAAAGGAAGCGCCTATCCTCGAACTGACCGAGCTGGGAGCTCGGAAAACTGCCATCACCGCCATAACCTCCGTGATGCACCGGTGGATCCGAAAGCGATGCCGCCCTTTGATCGTGGTAGGGGACCAGCGACTCCGCAAACATACTCAGCCGTCGCTGCTGATCGATATATCTCGCAGCATCGGTGGTGGTCGCAGCATAAGGAGTGGCTGCATTGCTGGTGCTATAAGATGTCATCAGCTGCGTGCTGGGAGCTTCTTTCATCGACTTGAGCAAACCGGCGACCTCGTGTTCCCTGTAAGCCGCCTCTCTGCTGTCAAATCTCACGGGAGGTACATGAGCTCCTCCCCCAAAGTAGAAGTCGCTGCTGGAAGAAGTTTCGCCATGACCAGCAAACTGTGATGACGGCATTCTCAGAGGACTGTGGGGACTGTACTCCGGTATCTGATGAACCGACTCCGAGGGAAATAAATGCAGCACTGGTTTCGGTTGTATCGAGACATCACCAGGAGCCTCGAAGTCTTGATCATCCCCCGGATATTCGCTCACTTCCGGGCTCGCAATCTCCTGTCGGGCCTTTGTTGGAGTGGCGCCACTGCTGCTGGGACCGAGTCCCAGTTGGAGCCATGAATCGTTGTAGTAATCAATGCCTTCCCCTGCCCGTTGTCTACTGGCGCTGCTGTCGTGACGGAACTCCTCCCCTCGAGCTATAGCTTCGCGATCCTCGGCCTTCACCACAGTCTGAGATATAAACTGCTGGCCTTCTTCCCTGGAACTGAAACCAGGGAAGAGCTTCTCTCTCGCCTGCTGGGACTGCTGCGTTACGAGTGATAGAGAGCCACCGTGATGGAAGTCCACGTCCCGGAAGGTTTTGTAAGCTTGAGCTGGGTCCAAAGTGGAAGCTCCTAATTCCCCTCCTCCTCCCTGATCGCCTACTAAATTCCTGGAACCCTGCCCGGCGGTGGTCGCTAGTGTGCAAGCATCATCAAAGCAGCTCGACTTGGAGCTCTCTGCTGCCATGTACTGATCGGTGGTGATCTCCGAGCTGTTAGATCCAGGACTTGACGAGCTCCTTGCTGCTTCTACTTGCTTGAATTTTTTGTTGACACTGCTGTATGGTCTCGATCCTTGTGCACCATCACCGCCGTCAAAGTTGCTCCATGGCCATGAATTCCATGCTGCTTTTCTCTTCCGGATCAAGCTAGCTTCTTCTTCCTTGAGAGAGTCCGCTGTTACTTTGCCCAAGCGACCGCAACCATGTAGATCGTCTTGTGTGTAGCTCATTATCTGCTCATACTTACGATGGAACGAGGAGGCACGCAGCGCTAGCTCTTGGCTCTCCTCGTCCTTGCGATCGTGGCGTGTGAAGTCTCCTCTCAGCGCACGAAATTGTTGACGTCTCTTTCTATCTCGATCGTGATTCAGCCTGCAGTAGCAGCATCAGTTAGTCACGAGCCCGAGATTCCGATAAAAGGAGATGAATGCTGCCGTGCCATGCAATGCTCGCGCGTTCTACTCGATCATGACTCTAGGAGAGATTTTCTAGATGATGATCATCACTAGAGCTCTAGCAGAGAATTCGGCAGGAGTGATGCAAGGAAGCAAGGAAACTATGATGCTCTGGATTGTTCGACACCACAGAGCAGCGCGGATCAGGTTGCCAGTCACAATCGAGGAGCAAAGAAAATATCCAAAACAGCGATTGCGACTCACATTATCAGAGAGGCTTGTCAACCCTTGATGAACTGAGCGTTGTCGTCTCATAAGAGAATGATCCAGCGCTCTCTCTGCAATCTCGATTTGGAGTCACTCAGGAGCTGCGAGAGAGAAGACTGAGATCCCTGGCAAGAAAGAGAGGAAAGAAGAACCAAAAATCTCGAGCTGTCGAAGTAGCGTGAGTGAGATGACAAAGACTCGGAGAATTTCGGCCAATTCCGGGAGATCGAGCGTTAGCCAGCTCGATATTTCGCAGAAAACAAGGAAGATCGGCGCCAAGAACGGGAGATTTCACGAGAGAGAGAGAGAGAGAGAGGAAAACAAGAACGCGATCGATCGCGAGAGAAAAGAAGCCGATCGATGCCGATGGAGAGACCGAATGATCGATCGAGGCGAGGCGCCGCCCGGGCGCTCGATCTTGCACGGCTATCGGAGAAGAATCCCTCTGTCGAGTCGCGTCGTCGTTCTGGGTGCCATAGCTAGGTAACAAAAGAAAAGAAAAAACCCCACCGCACTCTCTTCTATCTCTCTCTCCTTCGTGTGCTCTATGGGCAAGCCCATACTACGTAGTGACCGTCGATTACCAGAATGGCACGTCCCCCAACATTCCGGATTTGGGGTCCGCCGCCGACAGCTACATTCCGTGGAATGTGACACCCAGCGTAACTTACCGTGGCCGCCCTGGTGGTCAGTTGGAAGCTCTCATACCGAGGCACGCTCCCGTGGTACGGCCCCGTACGCACCCATTGGAGAGGACATGCTGGCAAATGGCCATCATGGGAGTTACATGGGCATGTTTTGCAGGGCTGGCTGGCCATATCTCCATGATGCCTTCATGTGTGCGCGTGCACTCACATACGTATAACCCGGTAGAAAATGCGTGGTAATACGAGGTAAAAACTGCGTGAAATTGCCAAGGTAAGTAAATCCACTAGCACACAGATCGGGGGGGTGCACGCGTGCCATCATCATTTCGCGCGCCTGTCCAATACCTGGCAGTATGGAATGGTCCCGGCCCCATGCATGCATGCATGCCATGTCCCATCAAGCACCCATGCCATGCGCGCCCGCCCGACGAAGCGATGGCCAATGGCCATGCATGCATGCGTTTGCATGGCAAAATCATTCGTGGTCCATCGTACGGAAGGTATATCCCGCGCCTCCACTGGTAAAGCATGGGCTCCTCTACTAGACGAAATTTCAACGCGTCTCCAAAACCATGAAAGAACGTAGTCTCCAAATATGATAGAATTGTTTGCTTTTACAAGCATAGCCCATGGTGGGCATTATTAAACCACACATTACATAGGAACGTAGTGTTGGATCGACGGGGATGGGGGCTGTAGTTGTGCGTGCGTGCTCCTTTTTATGTGTGAAAGCACTTTTTTTATTTTTCTCTTTTTTGTTTGTTAATCTGTGCTGCTGTTTTGCCCTGTCACGCTGACGCGAGCGACTAGGAAATGAATCCCCGGCCGCTACCTTAAGTAAACAAGACACACGACATGGGCGAGCCCTAATAGAAAAACTTGCACTGTGCAGAGGGACAAAAGCTTACAGCATTGTTTGCAAAAGAAGCTTTTGTTGGTGCAGGTGCAGCGAGAATCAGAATGAAGGTCCTCTCAATCAACACAGCCCAACATTTTTCTTTTTTCTTTATATTTTTATAAAAATCTCTCTCGTTTTTGCATGTACGTGTACGTAACTTTCCTGTTTGAGGAATCTGGCTCATACTTAGGCAGCTAAGAAGGTGATGGAGTGGTGATGTAAGAGTCCGGATTTAGGGCTAAGCTGCTAGATTATGTACTTGAGAGTTGGTTAAGATCGGGATGGATTGTTTATTAGCGTTAAGCATGAGTGGTCTCATGGAAATGCGGTGCGTGGTGGTGGGCATCATTCGCAGGTACGTGGAGCGGAAGCTTTTGCATAGAAAATGTACTAGGGTTTTTTCTTTTGCGTCTGCAATCCCCATGTACGTACGTGACGGGGGTTTAGAGTAGAAAACAGCATGTTTATCACCAACAATTAGGCAATTTGCATGTATGGGAAGATGCCGCAAGAGATTCGCCCCTCTGGTCATGATGAAATGCATAAGAGTGAACAGAATGATGCAACTTTTTCCAAGTGTCACGCCTCTATAAATCAGAAAAGATGGACGGGATCATATGCTTTTTCCAAAGGAATCCCGCCACCTTCATCGGGGCCTGTGACATTGTCTCCAAAGAGATGTAGATCCAAACTTTGTGAAAACAGAATGCCTAGCCAAGCTTAGCAAGGAACAATTAAGAGCAAAACAGTTTCATACATTTGCCAAAAACTAACTTAAAAGTCACGTCTGTCGCCCATTACACATATAACTCCACACGTCTAAAGCAGCGTTCGGCTTTGTATCGTGGGGCCTCCAAAGCACAGGCACGACTTGTTAAATCCCTCTCGATCTGCTTCTTCGCGTCACTTCGCCATGGATTGGGCATATATTGGGGTTGAGAGAGGGGTCAAAGCCGCGGCCTTGCATGCAAGCAAGAAAGAGGAAAAGGAAAGCTGCGAAAGCAAAGTATTTGACCCTGTGTTGTGCTGGTGGGGAATCATCCGTCCATCAATCCACACACACGAACAAAGGGAGTCCACCACCTAGAAATCGAGTAATAGCCCCTCGCTCAGACTGGGAATCTCCATGAGAGAATCTTCTTCTTGGTCCCGGCATCACCACCACCACCACCACCACCTTTGTAGAAACTGTGAGAGCCCGGGAATCTCCAAGAGAGAATCTTCTTCCGCCACCTGGGTTTCATCCATAGGTTCTTTTGCTTGGATGCCTGGATGCCGTCCATCGTAGGCCTTCCACCGTACGATTGCCTTGGCTCTAGCTAGACGCGAAGTGTCAAGCCCGGAATTTCGCTCGATTTGGATGCGCGAGAGGACAATCCGGCCGCAATGTCGATCGCAATACGCTCCTTGATCGAAATTTCCCTAGACCCGATCGAATCGACCCTAGAATTCGTTTACCCATGGGTTTAGTGGAAGACGGTAGCGGCAGCGATCGCGGCGACGACGGCGTATGCCAGGCACCAGATCATTCCCGCAAAGATTAGCCGCAGTGCCACAGCCAGCTGCATCGTCCTGGTGTGATGGGGCTGAGCGTGCAACGAAGAACCCTAAAGCAATCGTGGCCGTTGGATGCACTTAACCTTGTCTATCAAAAGGAAAACCATTGTAATGGTTTGTTTCACATTAGCATGAACAACAAGATAGCAATAACTAAAAGAGTCACTATGATCAAGAGTCCCGAGCTCTGATCGACCACTCTTTCTTCTTTGAAGGGAGTTTTCTTGACCACTTCCTCACGTTCCAATTCGATTTTCCTGGCATCAGATTCATCCTTGTTCTCCAGGGCAGCGTTTGATGATATCTTAGAGCGCTTCTTCTTTCTCTTCAAATTGTCATGATCCGGCTCGCCATTCTTCGATGGTGGCGCTGCTGAGTTTTGCTTGTCCTTTTTTATGATCACTTCATGAGCGATTGACGCTTGTTTCTTGCTATCCATATCGATGTTCGTTCTAAGCACCGACCATGGATTCGAGAGTAGCACGAAATCGTCAGTCTTCTTCTTGCCAACAATCTCATTGTCCTTGTTAACCAGAGATGAGGACAAGGCCTTTTCACTAGATACTGTAACCTTTGGCTCAATCCAGCCATTTTTCTTGTCTCTCTGTGACTTGGCTACCTTCGGTGCAGTGGCTGCGTGCTTTGCCCTCGCCATAGCTATCTAGGTTTTGCCATGCTATGCCCGTTTTTATATTGGTAAGAGGTAAACCGAGATAATTTAAAGTGTCGAGGTTTTATCTCTTACAAAAAGGTATATTGATTGAAAGAGTCAGATATGTCATCAAATATATATCAATTATCCTTTCCTCAATCTTGCCTCAAGAGTTTCTCAATCTAGTTTTTCCCAATCTTGCCTCAATCCTCCAAGAGTTTCTCATTTCTCCATGGAAAGGCGTCGGTCTGTGCTTTGTTTCCTATTGGCTCTTGTGTGCATTTGGGAATTTAGTCGACCTCACGTCGAGGCTGCTCCTGTCTCAGGGCTTGTCAATGCTATTGCGCGAAAGGTCTTGCCAGCTGCCCTAAAAGAGGGAGGCGCGATCGTATGGAAGCAAAGACGAACTCTAGCCAACATCACCACCGACTTTAGTGTGAGAGGAGGAGACAAAGGCCTAGAGACGAGTTTCTATGTAGATAACGGCCTCAACTTCGCCATGAATCTCAATTTGGGAACTCCTCCTGTGCAGCACAACTTCACCATGGCACTTAACTCGGAATTCTTCTGGGCTGCGTGCTCTCCTTGCGTCGATTGCAATGTTTCCACAAACGATCCCCTCTTTTCATCGGCATCATCCACATCTTACACTAGAATTCCTTGCACCTCTCCTTTCTGCTCGACATCCCCTGGTTTCTCCACAAACGCTTGCGGATCTTCAGCAGTGGGTTCCACGACTTGCTTATATAATTTTTCTTACAGCACCGATTACTCCTCAGCTGGTGAGATGGCTAGTGATGTTGTAGCCATGAAAACTCCACGCAAAACTAGAGGCAATAAGAGCCTCAGAATGTCACTTGGATGTGGTCGAGAAAGCACGACATTGCTGGGGATTCTCAATACATCAGGCCTGGTGGGATTTGCAAAGACAGACAAGTCATTCATTGGACAACTTGCTGAAATGGACTATACAAGCAAGTTTATCTATTGTGTTCCATCTGATACGTTTAGCGGCAAAATCGTGCTCGGCAACTATAAGATCTCATCGCACTCCTCTCTCTCTTACACTCCAATGATCGTAAATTCCACTGCCTTGTATTACATCGGCTTGAGATCCATAAGTATCACCGATACGTTGACTTTTCCGGTGCAAGGCATTCTTGCAGATGGAACTGGAGGAACGATCATTGATTCAACCTTTGCATTCAGTTATTTCACACCAGATTCCTACACCCCTCTTGTGCAAGCCATACAAAACCTCAATTCCAACCTTACTAAAGTATCGAGCAACGAAACTGCAGCACTGCTCGGCAATGATATTTGCTATAATGTTTCTGTAAATGGTGATACACCACCACCACAAACCCTGACTTATCACTTTGAGAATGGCACATAGGTTGAATTTCGGACATGGTTTCTGCTAGATGATGATGCTGAAAATGCTACCGTGTGCTTGGCTGTTGGAGACTCAGAGAAGGTGGGGTTCTCACTGAATGTTATAGGAACCTACCAGCAGCTAGATGTGGCAGTGGAGTTTGATCTGGAAAAGCAGGAGATTGGATTTGGAACAGCAGGATGCAATGTCAGCATGAACCTTGACACTTCTTCTGGTTTTACATACGTCTTCGTGTGGAAATCTTCTACAACTCAAGCGTTTTCTTTTCTTCCTCTCCTCACGTCACCTTCAAAACTTTGTCTTGTCAAGTTTACTATACAAACCGCGTCAACATAGAAAATTCAGTCTGGATTGATTTGTAAACTCGAGATATATAGCTTCTTTGAATTCTCAATACATCAGGCCTGGTGGGATTTGCAAAGACAAACAAGTCATTCATCGGACAACTTGCTGAACTCGCAGCAAGAGAAATCCATCCAAGCCACAAGAAAAGATGGAAATTAATTGTGTCGTTGACGCGCGCCCCCGATTGCGATTGCCTCCGGCATTTGGAGTGCGGCTGGACGATGGGGGATGAGTTCTCGCCGCGTGCCATGAAAACTTCGTGGCTGGTAGCTAGAACCTGCCACGACTAAAACCTCGGCCGTCCCCATCATCCAACGGCCATGATGTGATGCGCGTCCAAGAGCTGGCCGCCCTTGTCAGATCTTGCGACAATCCCAGCGATGGCCGCCCCACGCCCAGATCCTTCACAGCGACCACAATAACAGCGTCTTCGTGCGAAATCTCCTCGTCCAGATGTATGGCCGCTGCGGCTGCCTGGAGGAAGCGCGATCGGTCTTCCATTCTACCTCGGATCGCAATCTCTTCTCTTGGAATCTCATCCTCCAGGCCTACAATCCCAACCATGACCTGGAGCAGGCGTGATCGGTCCTGGAAAGCATGCCGCGGCAGGAGATTGTGTCCAGCAACGCCATGATCTCGGCATATGCCGCGGCTGGGGACGTGCAGCGCGCCAAGCAGCACTTCGATCGCATCCCTGCCAAAGAATTCCATCACCTGGAACCGGATGATCGAGATGTACTCGCAGAGTGGCAATCTTGGCGAGGCGGAGGCGGTATTCCACTCCATGCCGGAGCAAACCCAAAGAGATCTTTAGCTTCATCCAGCCCCTGGTTGTGGCAATGGCCTTGTATCATGTCCGTCCACACCACTACGTCCTTTTGGGGCAGATTATCGAACACCTCACGCGCGCGTGAGAGATGCCCGCTATGGGCATAAGCCACGATCATGGCGGTGCTAGAAACGATTGACAGAATGCCCACAAGGCCATGATCATAGGCCTGGGCATATGGAGAAAACAAAGATTCTCTTTAATGATGCCCCGGATCTTAATGAGGTGGCAGTTACGGCTATGATTGACACTACGCATGTAACGACTCCGTAGAAGAGGCTAAAGTTTTGTCTGAGACGCTCCAAACAAAGACATGGTGGCTTGGAACTCCATGTTTTGCGCATATGCCGCGAATGGGCATTTTGACGAGGCACTACATTCTTTCCAAAAGATGGCTCACTGCGACGACATCTCTTGGACGACAATGATCCATATGCTTGCCTCTAGAAACCATCTTGAAAGTTTATGTTCTGTCAGATGCCTTATGATAGCAAGACAGTGAGCAAAGTGCTCCTCTTCGCCTATCTCTGGAACGGCCACCTCCAAGAAGCAATAAGCCTCTTCCAGGTGATCGAGGAGTGCAATGTGATTGCCTGGATGGCAATGGTGGCAGGCTTCACTCACAAGGGACTCCTCTTGGAAGCTTGAGTTTGGTTTGAGAGAATACCAGAGTGAAACTTGGTCTCATGGACTGCAGTGGTGGCCATGTATGCTTCCACCAGGCATGTAACTGAGGCCTTGGAAACCTTCCATAGGACTATCCAGGAGAGCATGATGCCTGATCACATAATCTTTATGAGTGTTCTTGCGGCATGCTACCACTTGGGTTTGGTGAAGATCTTTTGGGACTACTTCTAGTCAAATGATTTAGGGCTATGGAGTTGAGCCCATGGGACAATGCTACTGTGGGCTTGTTGACGCATTTGCAAAGGCCAGAGAGCTAGACAAGGCTAAAAAACTCATCCATAGCACCTTTGAGTTTGAGAGTGTTGCTTGGGGGGTCTCACTGTTGGCTGTTTGCCAAAAGATCCACAAGGATCCCAAGTGTGGAGCTCGAGTTACCTAGAGACCCTTGGTGTTGGGGTCGCCAAAATTATGGAAGTGTATTAACTTGATTTATAAAAATTCATTGCAATTAAACTAGGGCTTGCATTTTTTCTATCTTTCTTCATAAGTATAAAGAGGCTGTGGGAATATAAGGAGTAGAGTTTTGTAACACTTGACATCACCACCAAAAAGAACAAAAAGGTGAAATTGTCACAATTCTTTGCTGTTACAACTAGCTTTGGAAAAGAAACCCATGCTTGTGTTGGACATAGATGAGACAAAGGCCACAACATCCTTCAAGCTCTTCAATGGGAAAATTATTCCACTAGAGCATTACCTTATAACAAAGAGGCTAGGCATAGATGACTTTTCTAAAAGAGATGAGTGAGATATATGAGATTGTGGTTTTTACTCAAGAAATGAAGCTGTATGTGGACAAGATTTTGGACAAGCTTGACCTAGCTAGGAATCTCTTTGCCCATTGTCTACAAAGATTTGTGCTTACCAAGGAAGTTAGAGGGAAAAAGGTTGTGAAAGATCTCTTGAGATTAGGGCGTGGGCAACAAGCCAAAGTCTTTTTGCTTGCAGCCCAACAATGGAATTGTTATCCACACATTCAAAAACAAAAAAGGTTATAAGTATTATGAATTGAAGACGATAAACAATCTTCTTAAGAAAATTGCAAGTGTTGAAAATGTAAAACAAGCATTGGAGAAGCTAAAAAGTTAGACAATAAAGAAAGTCATGTAAACACTCTAACTGTTTATGCTGTAACACTGCTCACTCTGATTCTGGCATTATTTCCCTCACGAAAACTGTCCAATAATCATAATCAGAAAAGCATACTTGGAGCCAATCGATAATTGTGATACTTCAGCAGCAGCATCATCCACAAAGAGCCAATCAATAGACTTTTGCAGAGAGAAGCTCTTTGCATTCTTCAATCTCTTTGTCCTAAAATGCATTATAGAGCCTCTCAAAATCCCATGCCTCAGATTAACTGACTTATCCTTTTAGTGTGGCTCAATGAGAGTGGTACATAGTTTGGATACGAAAAGCAAGTTTATCTATTTTGTTCCATCTGATACGTTTAGTGGCAAAATTGTGCTCAGCAACTATAAGAAATCATAGTAAATCCAAATTCCACTGTGTTGTATTACATCGGCTTGGGATCCATAAGTATCAATGGCACGTGGTGCAAGGAATTCTTGCAGATGGAACTGGAGGAATGATCATTGATTTAATGTTTGTATTCAGCTATTTCACACTAGATTCCTACACCTCTCTTGTGCAAGCCGTACAAACCTCAACTCTAACCTTACTCAAGTATCGAGCAATGGAACTGAAGCACTGCTCGGCAATGATATTTACTACAATGTTTCCGTAAATGGTGACACACCACCACCACAAACTCTGATCACTTAGAGGATGGAATACAGGTTGAATTTTGGACATGGTTTCTGCTAGATGAACATGCTGAAAATGCAACTGTGTGCTTGGACATACGTCTTCGTGTGGAAATCTTCTACAATGCAAGTGTTTCGTTTTCTTCCTCTCCTGACGTATCTCCTGCTTGTTTAAGTAAGACACCTTCAAAACTTTATCTTGTCAAGTATACAAAACCACATCAACATAGAAAATTCAGTTAATTCTTGGTTTTCAAGATATATAGCTCCTATTTGCTTGTTTCCAACTGAGGAGATCTTGTGTAGCAATTGTGGTCTTGTTGGTAACTTTCACAGGATGCATTCAAGGACAGCGTGCAAGGACTCCCACCCAACAATACGCCAATTGTCAACATTAGCCTGTTTTTGCCCTCTTGTTGCAAAAGAAGTGAAACCTTGGAAGCCAGCTTCTTTCTCGATGCTGCACTCAACTTCGAGAGAACACATCGAATATGCTATATTTAAAATATAGAAGATTTTGTAAGCCCTAAAAATCCAATATCAAGGAAAACCATTTTGTGTCACATTAGGTTCGTCATGGATTCCTAGAGGAAGATAAAATATTTTCCTCAGTTGTATAGCAAGGGTGAAATATCGACTGTTCCATACTCATCCAAGAGTTGATAACTATTGCAAGAATGGCAAAAACAAGACAAAACAAAGGAAAAAATAGGAAAGAAAAGCTTAAAAGTGAAGGGGAAAATGGACTGTGAAATTTCTTGAGGAGGTTATTGATGAACTAGATTTCAAACTTACTTAGCATCACATAATTAACCCAATTAGCCAAAAATAAGTCACTCTTCCTTCACAAGCTTATACTAAATATTTTGATAAAAAATTAATTTAAAAATTCAAATTCTTTCCCACATTTACTCTCAACCATCCAATGTTGCTAAATTTCCAAAAAGACAATGACCTCAAAATGGAGAAAAATATTTATTTGGTCCTTCTCAAAGTTAGATTTTCCTTGTTAACTTTTAGCTTCTAATATGTGCACCACACTATCATGTAGCATGAGCAACATTCACTCCATTAAAAACCCAAAAGCTTTGGGTTCTCTGTAGTGCTATCTCCCACAGAGATAACAAAGGAAATAATCCTCTTGAAGGACAAGCAAGGAAGAAAAGAGTTGCTTAGGAGGCATGATTTACCTTTCAAGGATTTCTTGCTTGGATTCCTGGATAATATCAGAGTATCTAAGAATATTTTATTAGTTTGCGATAACAAACTTTCTGAAGTGTTGAGATTAGGATTGTCAATCCATTATCTCAAGGCAAGAGCTCATCTTCATCCATGAGCATTCTAGGGCTGGTTAGTGTTAAATGGCCATCATAGCATTGGTGTGATGTCTAGATAGAGGCACTCAAGCATAAAATTCAAGCAATTTTATATTAGCTAGGAGTCCTTTAGGAAGAATTAGCATGATCTAGCTATTACATTGATAAGCCATTTGCAAGGACCTAAACACCCAATAGGCTTCTAATACAACCACAATTGCCATCTCTTAGCAATAGTGGCACATATACATGGATTGGTCTGGGTTATTTTTTATTGGTGCAACATATATGTACATTACTCAATGTTCCTTAGGGACTGTTGCAAAAAAGGTACTCTCTCAACTATAACATTTCACTATATCCTATCTATTAGTGGTCGCTACCTTCCAACCGAGGCTGTTGTGGTTGTCTCCTTTGCAAAATATCTTGTACTAAATCACCTTGTCTTGCCTTTACTATAGTGTCTAGTGGTCTCCATTTTCATTTGATACCTCCCTTGTATTCCCCTCTATAGCAGGGTATTTATTGCTGTTGCTAAGCATCAAGCACCTTCCTTTTGCTATATTCCTACAGTAGCATTTCCTTGAGACGGACAGCTACTAACATGAGCCCCAACTAGTTTGCTATGATCGCTAAATTTCTATCCCTCAAAATGCCTTTGGTTTTAAGCTTCCCAGAGTGCCTAAATCCTGGATGCACACCATATCTCCCATCTTGTCTATCCAAGGGCTTCCTAGACTGTAGTCTCAATCTTTGCTCCAACAACATCCCACTCAACCTAAACATCCTCAATAGCTAATCCTTTGCCAAGTTGATCCCATGTATGACCCCCTTGCCTCTAGGAACCATTGAGTGACATCCCCCTTGCGTATTTTAAATTTTTGCTTGATTTCAAGTTCCCTAGTCACTTTAGCTATCATTCTCCACATCTCCTTTATCACATCACACTCCCAAAGGAGGTATACTACTATCTTCAACATGCCACATTTCAAACACTTTTGGGCATCCTTTGCTTGGAATCACTATCCTATTGGCAATCCATTTGTTGCCACAAGCCAAGATGTAACCTTCAAATTTGTCTTGGATTGGTGACTTTTCGAATGCCACTATGTTGTTTATCACATAGCTCACTTCCATCTCTAGTGTGATCTATTTTTCCCATAGCTTAGGTACTTCCTCTCTCTCAAACTCCTTATTACCATCAATTTGTTTTGCACATTCTTTACTTTATATGTGAAGAAACCATTAACTCCATATCTTCATGTTATCAAGTCCTAGTCCAAGTTCTTTATGAGCTCCCTGTGCCACTATACTAGATGTCCTTCCCCCCTTTAACTAGCATGATGATTCTACCACATCAATCTACCTTGCTAACTGTCTCAACACTCAAATTCATCCTTTAACTTTGTCATTTATCATATGTGGCTATTTCTCATTGGATATAACCCTAAAAAAACTATTTTTTATTTTAAATAAATTCTTTTACATCCTTGCCCTTGTTTAGGTGATCCAAAATGTAAGAAGTAGCTTTTTGAGTAGCACCTAAAACTTGTATATTTCTTTAAAACACTATATATGTGGTGACTAAACTACTAAAATGTTGCCTTACTAATTTTGTCAACTACTATCTAAATGAATAAAAGAAAAATAAGAAAAGTAGGCATTGCTACACCAAATTGTTTTGTATTAAAGGCTAAAATTTCTTTATTTGTGGATGACTTTAGCATAAAATATGTGTGAATATGGCAAGATGTGCAATTGAATGAGGTCGCTCTTGTGGGATCTATATATATAATTTAATAATTTTGATTTTCTTATTCCAGATTATTAACAATTTTGGCTATTCTTTTTAGGAAGAAGATTGATGGCCGAAACTAGACATCTTCCATATAACCCTGAGCTAATAGCAGAAGTAGATATGGAGGAAGGTGAAAAAGTGGCAAAAAAATATTATGCTACTATAGAGATTGCAAAAGAAGTGGTATTAAATCTCAAGAATGCAAAAGAACCTATATATATATATATATATATAGGTTTTGTGTTGAATACTAATAGAAATACTTTGCTTATTTCTAGATTTTCTCTCTTTACATAGCTATTGTTGAGTATAATTTTACATTAATATAAGGTGGCAAAGGAAGACCCTTTACATGGGTGCAAGGTGATTGTGGAAGAGGCCCCATATGGCATGGTAGTGGAGGAAGAGCATCTTCATGAGATGGACACCCCAAACTCAAAGGTGGATAGTTCCTATAATAAGGCTATATTAAACATCTCATGCAAGGGCTTTGGTGAAAATTCCCCTAGGTTGTGAGCTAATGATTCCATGCAATAAAGAGGATACTCTAGTCAATGAGGTGAAGGTTCTTTGGTGATATAGTGATTCCAAGTGAGGATGTGGAAGTGCCACACAATAATTTCCATTAAAAGGATGCTTTAGGCAGTGAGATATAGGTGTCACACAACTATCTCCACTAGTTGGAGGTTCCACGCAAACTGAAAGAGAGTATTTATGTTTTTGTGATCAATCCCAACAATATTTGCCTTGAAATATCACCATGTGTTCTGATCTAGGATGTTAATTCAAAGTGTATATAAATCAAAAGCATATTCATAAATAATATTCTAAAAGTGGAATATATAGCAATGGAAAATATAGAAAAATTATATACTAAAAAAATTAGAATTTTGAAATATTTTGGTATTGTCTCTCTCTAATTTAGAGCGCAAGTGAGTGACCACACATTGTTTAATCCAGGCAAAGAGTGTGGATACAAAGTCTTTTTATCCTCAATTTGCCTCTAATAACACAAAAATGGATTTCAAAATCTTATTGGATAACTCAACCTAATTATTAGCATATTGATGGCAATGACTGCTAACGAAGTGCTATTAGATTCTAATCCATTGTAAAATTGCTTAATGACATATCTAAGGAAAGCCATCTCCGCACCCCCCAATTAGATATCAAGGTTGCAAGAATACCAAATTAGCATATGATGTGATCATACAAGAATTCTATTATAGAATGTTGATTTGCTATCTTGAGAGTTATAGTACTGCCAATAATAAATAATAGTGCCTATGCAAAGATGTTGGAATAAAATCCCAGTGTAGAATGGACCTAAAGAGGTAATGAGCTAAAAAGGAGGTTTGGGAGTGTTGTTTAGAGGATTGAACTATTAGCAAGTCATGCATCTAGCAGCATATAATAGACCAATAGAAACTACTAGAAAGAATGGTTTATACTGTTGTTAATCCCACAAATAACTACCACAAGTATAATTATTCCTTACAACAAGCAAAAGTTGCATGCATTGATTTCTAAAGCCTATTGTTGTATCATCAGTAGTTGTTTAGGAGTTTATTGCTACATCTAGCAAAGATGTAGAGTGTTCAATGTTGCAACAAAGTATTAACTGGAGTTAGCTGTCACAAAGAAAAGGTGATATGAAATTCCTAGAGAAAATAGATCCTTATATTTTGCAAAACATTATTCAAAAGAAAAATTAGCATATAAAAATGAATACAAAAAATATAGGTGCCAAGTAGAAAATAGCAAAAGCACTCTAAGGTGTAAACCATGGCTATGGCCTAATGCTTTGCCTCAACAAAATTAAATTCTGATGCTTTAAACAAATAAAAGATGAAGTACAATGCAATCATCATCATGATTTTGCTGATAGAGGTAAATACTAAAAGCCAACCAATAAAAGAGAAGAGAAAAGCAAAATGAACTTGATGTCCCTATTGGAACATTTTAACTTCCCACCACCCCAACCACAACTCAAGTTGTGGTAGACAACTTGCATCCATATGGCTATCTTCATGCCACCACATTTGGATCTCATTTGTTTTGCCTCATTCTTTCCTTCAGAAAATGTAATTATAGTGCACGTGGTTTTCACCTTTTATCCTATAGTGGTTTACCATAGGATAACCACGAAGCAGAATCTAAACCCTCCATGTGCCACATGTCACATGCCACATGCCACTTGCCATGTGTCCAAAAGACAGTGGTGTGGAATCTAAATTTCAAGGCCTTGGGCCATTGAACGAAAGGATGAAGCTAAACTCCTAAGTATGGAGCCAATGAGTGATGGAACCGAACCACGGAGTAACTTCTGAGCATACAGCCCAAAGAGCAAAGGAACAAGAGCACGGAGTGACTTGGAACAGTCCTAGAGCATCCAGCATCCCAATGCCAGGACCAACACACAAAATGGAGCTAAACAGAGTCTGGCGTTATTTTAGCATACCAGTGGCTTAACACGAGGATATGGGTATTCCACCAGCTAGCATGGTGTGGAACTTGGGCTTAGACCTAAGTCGCACACAGAACAAGGACAGGTATGCAAGCAGGATTTAGACTATGCCTCAAGTTAGTCGGCCATACC